>NC_048588.1:21678481-21996814 GCF_013265735.2 Oncorhynchus mykiss
TGAAGCATGAAAATGACAATGCATTCCTTGTGAATGAGGAAAAAGCCATACGATTGTGCAAAGCACTTTGTGAGGGTTTGAAGGTGTCTTGTTTTGAGAAACTCCAGACAACACTAAGAGTCAAAGGTTGCAACCCTATCCCACACAGCCGGAGTGAAACACTTGCCTTCCTGAAAAGGTATGGTACAGCTGTTATTCATCTGTACATCCAACACTCAGACAGCAAAGACATTAATTTTCTCTTAGCGCTGGCGATGACACTTAAATCTGCAACAGACAACTTGATATCTGACACCTCCTATCTAATTGCTATGCTGGGCTGTAACGACATCTACAGAATCACAGAGAAGCTGGACAACCTTGGCGTCAAGTATGACTCCACAGAGCCCTCAAAACTCGAGCTTCCTCTCCCTGGGACACCCATACCAGCTGAGATACACCATATACTCCTCATGGATCCAATGAATGTGTTTTACCCAGGAGAATATGTGGGTTACCTTGTGGACTCTGAAGGAGGGGATGTCTATGGCGGATATCAGCCCACGTACACGTATGCCATCATTGTTCAAGAAGTGGAGAAAGAAGAGGAGGACAACCCAAGCTTCCTTGGGAAATGCTTCCAAATTGACATTGGATATTCGGAGTACAAAATAGTCAGTTCTCTTGATCTATACAAATTCTCTAGACAAGAGGAAAGTGCTCATATCCGAGACAGCAGCGCCCCATCGACTCCAACAACCCCCCCAGAATGTCGCTCTCCTGGTCCTGGTCCACGATTGGTGCCTCCCCTTTTCACTAGAAAGGAAAATCACAAAGTCCCTCCCACAAAACAATCTCCCAAAAAGATAAGACTTAGTGCATTGCCAGAAATCCTAAAAGATGTGACCTTAGTTATTGAGCAAGCTTGGAAGCTCGCTGAAACGGAAAGGAAGAAGATCATTCGCCGGTTGTATCTCAAGTGGCATCCGGACAAGAATGCAGAGAATCTAGACGTGGCTACAGAGGTCTTCAAGCACTTACAGAATGAAATCAACAGGATGGAGAAGCAGACTCTTACAGATCAGCAGAACACCGACAGAGCATCCAGGAGAACTTTCTCAACATCTTCCACCCGCTTCCAGTCAGAGAAGTTTTCATTTCAAAGATTTTACACATCGTGGAACCAAGAGGCAACAAGCCATAGGTCTGAGAAACAGCAGTTCCGGGAGCAGTTCACTACTTATGCAGGTTCATCACATTCTAATCGCTTCTTTGTGCCCCCGACCTTCAAGTCTGTTGGAAATCCTGTGGAAGCCCGCAGGTGGCTCAGGCAAGCAAGAGCCAATTTTTCTTCTGCACGGAATGACCTTCACAAAAATGCCAATGAGTGGGTGTGTTTCAAATGCTACCTGGCTACAAAACTAGCCTTGATAGCTGCTGACTATTCTGTTAGAGGAAAGTCAGACAAGGATGTGAAACCCACATCACTGGCACAGAAAGTGGAAGAGTACAACCCACAGCTAGCAGGACTTGCGAAAGATGTCAACATCTTGGAGGGGTATGGTGTGGACAGCTTAAGAACTCGCTATCCTGACCTCTTACCCTTTCCTCAGATCCCCAATGACAGATTCACGTCTGAGGTGGCAATGAGAGTGATGGAATGTACAGCACGGATCATCATCAAACTTGAAACTTTTGTGCAGCAAAAAATCTAATTCTGCCATGGTATTGGAACATATCAGATATGTTAAATAAAAAAAATATGCATAGATCCTCTGAACAATAGAAGATTATAGTGGCTGTGTGCAATATTATTGTTTTGAGGCTAAATTAAGTATCCAGCTGGCAGCTTAGATATGCAGTAAGCCAATTGGTTCTGTGGCCAATGCAGAATGTATACATGAATGGCTCTTCATATCCTAACACCAAGCTGTCTGAAAGTAATTTGACGTGGATGTACCATTTTACAAAGACACAAATTATCTTTAGCTGCAATGCTGTACATACAATTGCCCCAGCAATACTTTTTTTAATCAAAGTCCCATGTTGAATATATTTGCTGTCAGATAATTGAGTACAACTATGCTGCTTTTTTACTTGACCTTTTATACAAGTATATTTTTCCTGCCATAGACAACCATTTGTCTGTGCTTTCTTTGTTACCATCTAAAGAGTCAAATTGATTGATTTTAGCCAATTCTCTCATGTTGTCACTGTTGTCATGCAATGTGTTCTATTTGCAACATCTGAAAATGAACTAACAAAATTACAATAATATTTGTACTTTTAAAACAGAATAATTGTATATTTTGATGGTTGGTTGGTTTATTTTTATTTTTAATAAGTTGTAAATGTTCCTTTTCTTGTAAATGGACAAAGCACTTTCTGAAAACTCCTCCGGTACTTGCACTTGTAGAGTGTTTGTGACACAGCAGCAGATTGGGAGAAATAGACTGAATGGAAAATGATTCATGTTACAGTACATCTAGGTTTCATATGTCTATACTTTAGATTCTGTTTTATCATCATGTAATGTCTCTCCACTGGACTCTTTGTCCGTTTATCAGACTTTGAATGGCGTCTTTTAGGAGCACAATTGTACACTACATCTACTGTAATTATCTGTATACTGATGAGTATGATTTCTTTATTTTTTTAACCTTTTTTTATTTAAGTCAGTTAAAAACAAATTCTTATTTTCAACGATGGCCTAGGAACTGCCTGTTCAGGGGCAGAATGACAGATTTGTACCTTGTCAGCTCGGGGATTTGAACTTGCAACCTTTCGGTTACTAGTCCAACGCTCTAACCACTAGGCTACCCTGCCGCCCCATGTAATATCAGGTAGTTTTTGGAGGACTCGTGATAAATAAGTAGTTACCTGTAATGAAGAACCATGGTGTTCAATGGATAGATAATGTAACACTATTTTGCCAAAGTTGAATCAAGCTTTGTTTCATTTGGTTGTCTGATCTTTTCATATTAGAGGAATATTGCAGGTGGCATCCTTGTGTGGTGCTTGTTTTTGTCAATTTTCTTTACTCTTTTCGTGTTTTAATATTCATTCATGATTTTTGGGACTATAAATACACTGGCAGCATATTGTTGATACACTATACATACAAAAGTATGTGGACACCCCTTCAAATTAGTAGATTCGCCTATTTCAGCCACACCCGTTGTTGACATGTGTATAAAATCGAGCACACAGCCATGCTATCGCCATAGTTGAACATTGGCAGTAGAATGGCCTTACTGAAGAGCTCATTGACTTTCAACATGGCACCGTCATAGGATGCCACCTTTCCAACAAGTCAGTTCGTAAAATGTATGCCCTGCTAGAGCTGCCCTGGTCAACTGTAAGTCCTGTTGTTGTGAAGTGGACACATCTAGGAGCAACAACAGCTCAGCGGTGAAGTGGTAGGCAAACAAAAAGCTCACAGAATGGGACCGCCAGGTGCTGAATAGTGTAAAAATCGTCTGTCCTTTGTTTCAACACTCACTGTGAAGTTCCAAACTGCCTTTGGAAGCAATGTCAGCACAATAACTGCTAGTCGGGAGCTTCATGAAAGGGGTTTCCATGGCTGAGCAGTCGCACACAAGCCTAAGATCACCATGTGCAATGCCAAGCGTCGGCTGGAGTGGTGTAAATCCACCGCCATTGGACTCTCCACCGCCATTGGACTCTAGTCAGACGGACTAATCTGTGTTTGGGGGATGCCAGGAGAACGCTACCTGCCTGAATGCATAGTGCCACCTGTAAAGTTTGGTGGGGGAATAATGTTTTTCATGGTTCCCTTAGTTCCATTGAAGGGAAATTTTAACGCTAAAGCATACAATGACATTCTAGACGGTTTTGTGCTTCCAACTTTGTGGCAACAGTTTGGGAAAGGCCCTTTCCTGTTTCAGCATGACAATACCCCGATGCACAAAGCAAGGTCCGTACAGAAATGGTTTGTCGAGATTGGTGTGGAAGACCTTGACTGGTTTGCACAGAGCCCTGACCTCAACCCCATCGACCACCTTTGAGATGAATTGGCACACTGATTGCGAGCCAGGCCTAATCGCCCAACTTCAGTGCCCGACCTCTCTAATTATCTTGTGGCTGAATGGAAGCAATTCCCCGTAGCAATGTTTCAACATCTAGTGGAAATCCTTCCCAGAAGAGTGGAGGCTGTTATAGCAGCAAAGGGGGCACCAACTCCATATTAATGCCCATGATTTTGGAATGAGATGTTTGACGAGCAGGTGTCCACATACTGTTGCTCATGTTTTTAATTTGATATCTGGAATTCTTTGAATAGATTTTTGACAAACTTTACTAAGGGAAAATGTATATCTTGATGTACGCAGTGCCATAGTTAATAAATTCCCCCCAAAAAATTGACTCAACCTTTCTTCTATATAATATATATCCAGTAAAATACACTTAATGGTAACCGTAAAAGTGAGAATATATTAAATAATTAAAGGTACAGTTGCTGGCACATTTATATATATGTTATATATTTTGTTTTATTTGAACTGTAATGGCGTAACTAAAGGATTTGTTATAACAGCTACAGGAATTAAGTACAGAAACACTGGAGAAGTAACAAGTATCCCAATGTATGGGCATGCATTCTGTGACTATAGGCAGTGACATGGGATTGTCCATGGACCAGGAAATACTGCATGTTTGACTATTTTGTCTCTTTGAGCCATGGCTGGGGGATTTTTTATGATGTGCTACTGTTGCAGAAGTGCCTCACTAGAGTGCATCAGTGCTATACATTATGGAAAGAAAGTAATACGCATTGGACATCATTGTAGAAAAGCTTTAAATATATTTATTGTCGCAAGGAAGGTGATCATGGAACTTTTAAAATAAAGAGATTGATCATCCTTTTTTCCCCATGGTATTTATAATGTTCATGGAAAATGTATTTTCAGATACATCATTTCAAACAATGATATATACAGTGGGGATAACAAGTATTTGATACACTGCCAATTTTGCAAGTTTTCCTACTTAGAAAGCATGTAGAGATCTGTAATTTGTATCATAGGTACACTTCAAATGTGAGAGACGGAATCTAAAACAAAAATCCAGAAAATCACATTGTATAATTTTTAAGTAATTAATTTGCATTTTATTGCATGACATAAGTATTTGATCACCTACCAACCAGTAAGAATTCCGGCTATCACAGACCTGTTAGTTTTTCTTTAAGAAGCCCTCCTGTTCTCCACTCATTACCTGTATTAATTGCACCTGTTTGAACTCATTACCTGTATAAAAGACACCTGTCCACACACTCAATCAAACAGACTCCAACCTCTCCACAATGGCCAAGACCAGAGAGCTGTGTAAGGACATCAGGGTTAAATTGTAGACCTGCACAAGGCTGGGATGGGCTACAGGACAATAGGCAAGCAGCTTGGTGAGAAGGCAACAATTATTAGAAAATGGAAGAAGTTTAAGATGACTGTCAATCACCCCCGGTCTGGAGCTCCATGCAAGACCTCGTGTGGCATCAATGATCATGAGGAAGGTGAGGGATCAGCCCAGAACTACATGGCAGGACCTGGTCAATGACCTGAAGAGAGCTGGGACCACAGTCTCAAAGAAAACCAACACTACGCCATCATGGATTAAAATCCTGCAGCACACGCAAGGTCCCCCTGCTCAAGCCAGAGCATGTCCAGGCCTGTCTGAAGTTTTCCAATGACCATCTGGATGATCCAGAGGAGGAATGGGAGAAGGTCATGTGGTATGATGAGATAAAAATAGAGCTTTTTGGTCTAAACTCCACTCGCCGTGTTTGGAGGAAGAAGAAGGATGAGTACAACCCCAAGAACACCATCCCAACCATGAAGCATGGAGATGGAAACATCATTCTTTGGGGATGCTTTTCTGCAAAGGGGACAGGACGACTGCACCGTATTGAGGGGAGGATGGATGGGGCCATGTATCAGATCTTTGCCAACAACCTCCTTCCCTCAGTAAGAGCATTGAAGATGGGTCGTGGCTGGGTCTTCCAGCATGACAACGACCCAAAACACACAGCCAGGGCAACTAAGGAGTGGCTCCGTAAGAAGCATCTCAAGGTCCTAGAGTGGCCTAGCCCGTCTCCAGACCTGAACCCAATAGAAAATCTTTGGAGGGAGCTGAAAGTCCGTATTGCCCAGCGACAGCCCCGAAACCTGAAGGATCTGGAGAAGGTCTGTATGGAGGAGTGGGCCAAAATCCCTGCTGCAGTGTGTGCAAACCTGGTCAAGAACTACAGGAAACGTATGATCTCTGTAATTGCAAACAAAGTTTTCTTTACCAAATATTAAGGTCTGCTTTTCTAATGTATCAAATACTTATGTCATGCAATAAAATGCAAATTAATTACTTAAAAATCATACAATGTGATTTTCTGGATTTTGTTTTAGATTCCGTCTCTCACAGTTGAAGTGTACCTATGATAAAAAATTACAGACCTCTACATGCTTTGTAAATCGGAAAACACTGCCGATTTTGAAGGTTATCAAATACTTGTTCTCCCCACTGTATATACATGTTATTCTGTTAAAAAGACAGGAGCTTTTTTACAAGAATAGCACATGTTTTATTCAAACATACAAAACCTGGCAAACATGTTCCACAATTTTATCAAAACATCAACTTCACTGACAATTCTAGAATATTTACTGTATAAGGACAACAAGCAAACATGTATACAACATGGGTGAACAGTAACGCATTAGAATCTATATTACAGTCAAGGTCATGACAAGATAACTAAGAAGCTACCATTTTTTTCTAAAATCAAAATGTACAATAAATATTCCCTAAAATAGAACACACAGGCTACAAAAAATACTCTGAACCTTGCGAGCGCTAGTTTTTCTGCAAAGACTGGTATTTATCAATTGTGAACATGACAGGAAAGTGCCTATCTCCACGCAAATCTCAAACCATATGTGTACACAACTTTTAGAAGGTTGATCAACTGCATTGCAACAAATAGGTTTATTGCTTGTTTGGGGAAAATGGGAGGTGTTTGATGTACGAGATTTATAATGATGGTAGGCTAATAAAAACATTAAAACGTAGGCCTAGTGATAAAACAGATGCATTTGCCATTGGTAAAGAGATTGCATAGCAGCATGTCATCTAATGTGTTTATTTTACTTTTATATAGGCCTATATCATAATCACATTGCAGGACGTGTTTCCTTTTCTGACATAACTGGTTTAAATTATTCCCGCCACACAACAAATAGTAGGCTACCATTTATCAATTGCTAATTCAATAGCCAAGCATGCGCAAAAGTAAATAGACTGTTAACCTTGACAGTATGTGACAGTTGGCTATGGGTAGGCTACAGTATTGCAGTGCAATAGGATTAGAAGTGCGACATCATAGCATATTTAATGTCGTGGCCTATACCAAGGAAGGAGATAGAAACACAACCATGTATTAAAAAGAAAATATAGCAAATTTGAGAGATTGATGAAAATGCATGCTAGCAGTTCCTGTACACTTCCAGTCACCACACTAGTTAGCAATGGTTCCAGAAAGTACCTTCAACTTCCTTCATACTGCACGCAGAGACATACAAATGGTATCCATGAGTTCATCTGACTCTGGGTAAGTAGAACGAGGGGCTTAGTTGCCAAAATGTCACACTATCCATTTCATTTCCTATTCTTGCAAAGTTATTACTTACAGTATACTGATTAGTTTGACTGACTAATCTAAACTGGGTGATTCGAGCCCAGAATGCTGATTGGCTGACAGCCGTGGTATATTAGACCGTATACCACGGGTATGACAAAACATGTATTTGTACTTCTCTAATTATGTTGTTAACCAGTTTATAATAGCAATAAGGCACCTCGGGGGTTTGTGATATATGGCCATATACCACACATAAAAAAACATACAAATAAATAAATTTTACACAATAAATGCATACATTTAAAAAACAACAGAAACACAGTGGCAGCTGGTGAACTGGGAGATGGAATTAAGTACTTGGGAAAACAGTCCCTTTTTAAAATCTCTAGCAACAGATGTATCAGATTGCTTAACATTGCATAATGAATGTGTAACACAAACACACTCAACTGTACCTCTATTTTATATTATCTTTCTTAGACCATAACTAGGTTGCATTTGTATACAAAACATTAAGAACACCTGCTCTTTCCATGACATAGGCTGACCAGGTGAATCCAGGTGAAAGCTATGATCCCTTATTGATGCCACTTGCTAAATCCACCTCAATTAGTGTAGATGAAGAGGAGGAAACAGGTTAAATAAGAATGTTTAAGCCTCGAAACAAGTGAGACATGGATTGTGTGTGTGCCATTCAGATGGTGAATGGGCAAGACACAAGGTGTAAATGCCTTTGAACTGAGTATGGTAGTAGGTGCCAGGTGCACTGCAATGATGCTGGGTTTTTCATGCTCAACAGTTTCCCATGTCTATCAAGAATGACCCACCCAAAGGACATCCAGCCAATTTGACACAACTGTGGGAAACATGGAGTAATCATGGGCCAGCATCCCTGTGGAACAATTGACACCATGAGGCTGTTCTCAATATTAGGATGGTGTTCCCAATGTTTGGTATACTCAGTGTATCTACAGACTAGATCATATCATCCTTTTCTCTCCATTTGCCCAACATTAATACACTATGGGCCGGTTTCCCGGACCCAGATGAAGCCTACACTAAAAATCACTTTCATTGGGAGATTCTCCATTGTGGACTAAGCTTCACCTGGGTCCAGGAAACCGGGCCCACATAAAACATATTGCATAGGATATAATCTGTTAACCAGCTCCTCATTGCCCAGCCATAATACGGTAATTATAAAATAAACAATCATCTCAACTCAGTGTAAACATAAAATGGCATCAATAACTATTCTGCAGAAGTAAGCCACTTATTAATGTGGTATAAATTTGTCATGTCACTGTTTCAGTTACATAGTAAAATAGTCTCAAATGTAACTTCCATCAATAAAATGCACCATAGATAAATTACTTAGGAGGATATGTCTGCAGTTCAACTGGCAGTTTTGTTCAGAATTGAAAAGTTGTGATCGTTTTTTTGCTTTATATGAAAGTGTGTCCGAGTACCCAATTTAAAGGCATTTTCATTCAATATGGTATAATCTGATGGCAGAGACACTCGCTAGCACTCTTGGCTTTCGCTGCACATGGAGGTGACCCCAGCCTTGGACAGGAACAGCTTTCCGCTAGGACAGACACACACTTCGTAGAGTCCCTGAGCGTTTCCAGACACCCCTCCATGTCCCAGGGGGAGACTCGGCAGACGCAAAGACTCGGCATCCAGAATCACCTACACAGACAACAAAGGGCGGGGTCAGACGCAGAACATACCATTGCTGAAACACATACATTTACACGCCACTGCAGAAACACATACATTTACACGCCACTGCAGAAACACATACATTTACACGCCACTGCAGAAACACATACATTTACACGCCACTGCAGAAACACATACATTACACGCCACTGCAGAAACACATACATTACACGCCACTGCAGAAACACATACATTTACATGCCACTGCAGAAACACATACATTACACGCCACTGCAGAAACACATACATTACACGCCACTGCAAAAACACATACATTACACGCCACTGCAAAAACACATACATTTACACGCCACTGCAGAAACACATACATTTACACGTCACTGCAGAAACACATACAGTACACGCCACTGCAGAAACACCTACATTTACATGTCACTGCAGAAACACCTACATTTACACGTCACTGCAGAAACACATACATTACAAGCCACTGCAGAAACACATACATTTACACGCCACTGCAGAAACACATACATTACACGCCACTGCAGAAACACATACATTTACACGCCACTGCAGAAACACATACATTTACACGTCACTGCAGAAACACATACATTACAAGCCACTGCAGAAATACATACATTTACAAGCCACTGCTGAAACACACACATTTACACGCCACTGCAGAAACACATACATTACAAGCCACTGCAGAAACACATACATTTACACGCCACTGCAGAAACACATACATTACAAGCCACTGCAGAAACACATACATTTACACGCCACTGCAGAAACACATACATTACAAGCCACTGCAGAAACACATACATTTACACGCCACTGCAGAAACACATACATTACAAGCCACTGCAGAAACACATACATTACAAGCCACTGCAGAAACACATACATTTACATGCCACTGCAGAAACACATACATTTACACGCCACTGCAGAAACACGTACATTTACACGCCACTGCAGAAACACATACACTACAAGCCACTGCAGAAACACATACATTACACGCCACTGCAGAAACACATACATTACACGCCACTGCAGAAACACGTACATTTACACGCCACTGCAGAAACACATACACTACAAGCCACTGCAGAAACACATACATTACACGCCACTGCAGAAACACATACATTACAAGCCACTGCAGAAACACATACATTACAAGCCACTGCAGAAACACATACATTTACATGCCACTGCAGAAACACATACATTTACACGCCACTGCAGAAACACGTACATTTACACGCCACTGCAGAAACACATACACTACAAGCCACTGCAGAAACACATACATTACACGCCACTGCAGAAACACATACATTACACGCCACTGCAGAAACACATACATTACAAGCCACTGCAGAAACACATACATTACACGCCACTGCAGAAACACATACGTTACACGCCACTACAGAAACACATACATTTACACGCCACTGCAGAAACACATACATTACAAGCCACTGCAGAAACACATACATTACACGCCACTGCAGAAACACATACATTACACGCCACTGCAGAAACACATACATTACAAGCCACTGCAGAAACACATACATTACACGCCACTGCAGAAACACATACGTTACACGCCACTACAGAAACACATACATTTACACGCCACTGCAGAAACACATACATTACAAGCCACTGCAGAAACACATACATTACAAGCCACTGCAGAAACACATACATTACACGCCACTGCAGAAACACATACATTACACACCACTGCAGAAACACATACATTACACGCCACTGCAGAAACACATACATTTACACGCCACTGCAGAAACACATACATTACAAGCCACTGCAGAAACACATACATTACACGCCACTGCAGAAACAAATACATTACACGCCACTGCAGAAACACATACATTACACGCCACTGCAGAAACACATACATTTACACGCCACTGCAGAAACACATACATTTACACGCCACTGCAGAAACACATACATTTACACGCCACTGCAGAAACACATACATTTACACGCCACTGCAGAAACACATACATTACACGCCACTGCAGAAACACAGACATTACAAGCCACTGCAGAAAAAACATACATTACACGCCACTGCAGAAACACATACATTACACGCCACTGCAGAAACACAGACATTACAAGCCACTGCAGAAAAAACATACATTACACGCCACTGCAGAAACACATACATTACACGCCACTGCTGAAACACATACATTACACGCCACTGCTGAAACACATACATTTACACAACACTACTGAAATACATTTACATGCCACTAGGGGACAGCATCACTGCTATTTATAAATATCAAGGCCAGTGAGTAAATGTACATGTCTCTGCCACATGTAGTGTAAAATGTAAGTACAGTACTGTCAGTGAATAGCAAGTAAATCACACATTGCCTCACCAGTCCTTCACTGGAGTGCAATAGAATATCCATGTTAGATGCAGCCTCGATGTTCCCGGCCAGTGCTTTGACAAAGACTCCCTTTGGTGCATCCATGCTGAGAGAGCGGGTTGGAGACTCCAGCCTGGAACACACAGGAGAACATCAGTTTGATCAGTTCCACGTGTGACTGTGATGAAAGAATCAACAAATTGCATGGAATTAAGAGTTCATATTTCATATCGGCCTCTTCCAAGAGGTCAGTGATTATTAGATCCAACATCTACCTCAAGTCTTTGAAGGGCTCAGCTCTGAGCAGGGGCGTCTCTACAGAGTGTTCAAACAGAGCACCTTCTGGACCTAAATAAAAACAAACACAGTAAGTGGATAGTTAATTACAATGAAACATCATTGGAGATACATGTTACATATTGTAATATAATATCATATATAATAATAATAAATAATAAAAATAATAAATGCCATTTAGCAGACACTTTTTTCCAAAGCCACTTACAGTCATTAAATAGTGTTCTATTTAATTCTACTATGTAGTGTGAGTGGTTCTACAGTTTTTGACTGTCAATTGTTTCCCTAGGTGCTTGTCATCTGGTGTTAGTGAGAGGATGACATGTGCACTGGCTCAGTCACCTCCAACCCCCTGGATTGAAGGAGAGAGAATATGTTTGCAGTGCTTTAATCACTGTGGGTGACAGCTCCCTTGCCTAGCTAATTACATCTTTATCACCATCAGCCTTTGCCAATCGTATGTTACCATAGCATGCAAAGCTGCTTACTTGACATTACACTATAGAGCCTCACTAGGTCTTAGAGTGCTATTGCGACAGTATACACAACTTTAGCTTTGTTCTGTTTGTGCATGGTTTTCTGGCGAAGGTTGTATTAACTTCTGCTCTGTATTTCTGCTGTTGCATTATAGCATTCAGTGTCTTGCTAAAGTGAAATGAACGTCACCCTTCAGCAGTCAGTCCAGATGACTGAGATATAATGAAGGTATCAACGGGCACTCTCTTCAGCTAATTACCCCACACAGCAGGAGGGCACTGACCTCCCACCAATTCTAAAACTGGACACAACAAAGATATTTAAGGAATATAGGCAACTTGAGCATGTAGCATTAGTTAGCTTCGATTTACGTTATATTATAAAGATACTTTACTATAAATCATCTTCAATTAAAAAGCAGTGTTTCTGTCACCTTTTCTCTAATTTTAGATGAATGAGCTTCTGACTTTCAATACCTTTTCAAGGACAACTTGGCTGCTCCAGTCCAGTCATTATCAAAGTCATTACTTTTTATTTGACATGGTGTGTAAGAAAAATACTGAGTGATTCAGTACATTGCTCTCATTCCTTTAAATTACAAGAAAATGAATGAAAACCATGTTCGTAGGTCCTATCTGGAATGCTGTATACACATGTATGGGCTAAGTGGTGTGACACTGTCACGCCCTGACCATAGAGAGCCTTTTTATTCTCTATTTTGGTTAGGTCGGGTGTGACTAGCGGGGGGGGGGGGCCTATCTAGGTTGTTTTGTTTCTATGTTTGCCTGGTATGATTCCCAATCAGAGGCAGCTGTTTATCATTGTCTCTGATTGGGGTCATATTTAAGCAGCCATTTCCCCACTGTGTTTTGTGGGATCTTGTTTTTGTGTTGTTGACAGTGAGCACTCCAAAATGTCACGTTTTGTTTATTCTTTGTTGTTTTGTTGTGCGGTTCACTTATAATAAAAAGGGTGGAACCCATATCGCGCTACGCTTTGGTCTGACTATGCTTACAATGATCGTGACAGACACTGACACTGCAGACATGATTGTACCTGTAACACGAAGTGTGTCTGTTCCAACAACCACCTCTTTGTCATCTGCAGAAAACAGCGTCTTGGTGTTGGAGCTGATGACAAAATTCAGTGCATTTCCCTGGGCCACATCTGGACCTGAAATGACACCAGGGAGAATTATTAGAGACCAGAATCAGTCAAAGCTGTGGGAACGGGAGACACAGGCTTAAAATAATTGAGATACTATATGCTGTATCACTAAAACATCTAAATTATGCACGCAGCTTTAACATTTGAATGAATTTTTCCACTTTGTCACCTCTCTCATAGAAAAAAAAGCAACGGTTGCAGGTATACCTACTGTACAACTGCCTCTGGGCAGTGAGATATTTAAAACACTTCAATACCATCTTCTATAGAAGAACAGAGCAAGATGTTCTTTCCAAACTACTTAAGTCTGAGGGGGAATAGACCAAATAACTGGTCTTCAACGGTCTTAAACTTCCTTCACAGAGAGTCACAGATGGGTCAATGCCTTTTATGGCATAACAACCAAGAATACATAACAGCCTCGTGAAATACTATAATTAGTTAAGTCGTTTGTTACCCCTCTAATTATGGTACACTCGTCAACGAACCCCTCTGGCCAGCCATAAAAGGTGCGCAAATAATAGTCTCTGTAGGCCTGAGGGCCTTGGTGTAACAGATAGGCCATTCTGGTGCTGATGATAGAAAGCTGTGTTTTTGATTAAATGGGGTTTTAATGGCAATCTGATGGAATATGAAAGGGGATATGCGTTTTTGTCATTGCTAATGTTGTATTACATACAGTAGAGCTGCAGGACAAGTCCATTAATGACATTGCTGAATTCTCCACATATCAGTTGAATAGTTGAATCTATATGAACATCGCCAGCATGATTTATGTGAGTAGGTATGTGTGTTTTCTGTCCTCTTACCTACGGAGAGACTTCCTGTGACATCATTATTTTCATTGCGGGCATTGAGAGTGACGTTTTCAGATGAGTGCACCAGGAGAGAGGAGTCCTGGAAGAAAATAACTATTCGGTCATCAATGAGCATCCTGTCCACGTCATTATCAGATATCACTGGACAGGACTGTAATTGAACATTTTGAACGCTACAAAAAAATATATCGTTCTGCTCACAGGTTCAAGTACCTGGTCATCCCTCTTACCTTCCAGAAAACACTATTTAGTTACAATGGGCTAAACAGATGTAACCTATTTGGGGAGGTTGTGAAAATCAGGTTGTATATAATGAACTCTGAATCTCGTTAGAAACTGTAGACTTCATTGATGAATGTGTCAGTCCATAAATGGTGAATACATTTCCTTTTTAATGAAGCTCATAAAGATAGAGTGAGGAAAAACCATAACATGTAAACAACTGCTGCAAAGTGTTGCCATCTGCTGCACACCAACTGTTTTCCACCACAAATATTCAGGAGGTTAATAAGGAACTCGCTGCATTGTGCATCCACAGGGACTGCCAAAGCTCATTGAGTAAGACACATTTCCCAACTACGCAAGAGATTGATATGAAAATACGCTGAATTTAATGACTATGCCTCAGAAAAGTTGTTTTGATGTAATTGCCCAGCGTTCTTAACAGGAACCGCTCAACAAACAAACAACTTTGATCTCTATGGTTTCCTGACAGTGAGTCAGAGCTTGGCCAGCCATACCACTTTATTCCACACAAACCTATTGGACTGGGTGTGGGTGTTTGAGGAGGAGGATCAGGAGAAGGACGAAGAGAAGAAGGAAGAGGAGTGTAGGAGCCTGTTTGCTTACCACTCTGGAGTGGATCTCTTGGGCGTAGAGAGGAAAGAGGAACTCTGACTTGCCGTCCTCAAGCCTCACTCCCTCCGCTGTTACTTTTAGATGTCCCATCCCTTCCTCAAATGACAAGCAGAAAGAATGAACTCAACAATACATCAGAGAAAAGACATTGTACAGGGTATAATGCAACAAATGAACTCACTAACCATGACCATAGTGTCCCCAAATGAACTCACTAACCATGACCATAGTGTCCCCAAGGATTTTTGTGACACCATGTGTTGTTTTTAATTCTGGATGGTGAGTGAATCTATTTCAGGTGACGGTCTCTGCTGGTTTAGTGTTGGGAGTTAACCATACTGCAGGGAATATATGATTCATAGCACCCCAGGCAATAGTGACTTTGATAATGATCCAATAGTGTGAAACAAAAGCAGAATCTGATTTCAATTCCATCTAATAACTACTTCTCTCAGGCTATATTCCAAAAGGACGGAGAAATCATGAAATGTGTATAAAACTAAGCTTACCCGACTAGAGGGGAAATATTGAATTTGATTCATCCCATCAGGCAGCAATTGGATGCCAAGGATAAGAGACATGTGTCTATACCCTCCAGGGCTGAGGCTAAACTCAAACTAAAGCAGCAGAGATGTGTTTGCTCTGCCAATGCAGTCACTATATTCCCAGGGTGTGTTGTGTTGTTTCAGTTACCCCAAAGCCCCCCTTATACCTGGTGCTAACATTAGTCCTTTGTTCTGATCTTGTCTACTTTCTGGTTATGCCCACATTTCCAGAAATGTGTCTACACATGATATTAAAATGTGTCTGTTATCTGTCTACTGGCTGGCCATGCTTTAAACCTGGCTACCCCTACCCTGGTCAACAGCTCTGCACCCCTCACAGAAATTTGTCCAAGCCTCCACATTTCTCCTTCACCCAAATCCACATAGCTGATGTTCTGAAAGAGCTGCAAAATCTGGACCCCTACAAATCAGCCAGGCTAGACAATCTGGACCATCTCTTTCTAAAATTATCTGCCGCAATTGTAGCAACCCCTACTACTAGCCTGTTCAACCTCTCTTTCTGAGATCCCTAAAGATTGGAAAGCTGCCGCGGTCATCCCCCTCTTCAAAGGAGGAAACACTCTAGACCCAAACTGTTACAGACTTATATCTATCCTACCCTGCCTTTCTAAAATCTTCGAAAGCCAAGTTAACAAAACAGATCACCGAACATTTCGAATCCCACCGTACCTTCTCCGCTATACAATCTGGTTTCCGAGCTGGTCATGGGTGCACCTCAACCACGCTCTAGGTCCTAAATGATATAATAACCGCAGTCGATAAAAGACAATACTGTGCAGCCGTCTTCATCGACCTGGCCAAGGCTTTCGACTAGAGGTTGACCGATTAATCGGAATGGCCGATTTCAAGTTTTCATAACAATTGGCCGATTACATTGCACTCCACGAGACTGACTACCTGTTATGCGAGTGCAGCAAGGAGACGAGGTAAGGTGCTAGCTAGCATTAAACTTATATTATAAAAAACAATCTTAACATAATCACTAGTTAACTACACATGGTTGATGATATTACTAGTTTATCTCGCTTGTCCTGCGTTGCATATAATCGATGCAGTGCCAACAAGCGCATTCGCAAAAAAAGCACTGTCATTGCACCAATGTGTACCTAGCCATAAACATCAACACCTTTCTTAAAATCAATACACAAGTATATATTTTTAAACGTGCATGTTTAGTTAATATTACCTGATAACATGAATTTCTTTTAACTAGGGAAATTGTGTCACTTCTCTTGCGTTCTGTGCAACGGGGTCAGGGTATCAGCAGCAGTTTGGGCCGCCTGGCTTGTTGCGAACTGTGTGAAGACCATTTCTTCCTAACAAAGACAGTCAACTTCACCAAACGGACGATGATTTAACAAAAGCGCCTTTGCAAAAAAAGCTACAATCCTTGCACGAATGTACCTAACCATAAACATCAACGACTTTCTTAAAATCACAACACAGAAGTATATTTTCTTAAACCTGCATATTTAGCTAAAATAAAATCATGTTAGCAGGCAATATTAACTAGGCAAATTGTGTCACTTCTCTTGCGTTCATTGCACGCAGAGTCAGGGTATATGCAACAGTTTGGGCCGCCTGGTTCTTTGCGAACTAATTTGCCAGAATTTTACATAATTATAACATAACATTGAAGGTTGTGCAATGTAACAGTAATATTTAGACTTATGGATGCCCCCCGTTAGATAAAATACGTAACGGTTCCGTATTTCACTGAAAGAAAAAACGTTTTGTTTTTAAAATTATAGTTTCCGGATTTGACCATTTAAATGACCTAAGGATCATATTTCTGTATGTTATTATATTAGAATTAAGTCTATGATTTGATAGAGCAGTCTGACTGAGCGGTGGAAGGAAGCAGCAGGCTCGTAAGCATTCATTCAAACAGAACTTTCCTGTGTTTGCCAGCAGCTCTTCGCCAAAGCTTCAAGGATTGCGCTGTTCATGACTTCAAGCCTATTATCTCCCGAGATTAGGCTGGCAATACTAAAGTACGTATTAGAACATCCAATAGTCAAAGGTATATGAAATACAAATCGTATAAAGAGAAATAGTCCTATAATAACTACAACCTAAAACTTCTTACCTGGGAATATTGAAGACTCATATTAAAAGGAACCACCAGCTTTCACATGTTCTGAGCAAGGAACTTAAACGTTAGCTTTTTTACATGGCACATATTGCACTTTTACTTTCTTCTCCAACACTTTGTTTTTGCATTATTTAAACCAAATTGAACATGTTTCATTATTTATTTGAGACTAAATTGATTTTATTGATGTATTATATTAAGTTAAAATAAAAGTGTTCATTGTTCATTCAGTATTGTTGTAATTGTCATTATTACAAATATATATATAAAAATTGGCTTAAAATTGGTCCTCCAATAATCAGTATCGATGTTGAAAAATGATAATCGGTTGACCTCTACTTTCGATTCCGTCAATCACCGCATTCTTATCGGTAGACTCAATGGCCTTGGTTTATCAAATGACTGCCTCGCCTGGTTCACCAACTACTTCTCAGACAGAGTTCAGTGTGTCAAATCAGAGGGCCTGTTGTCCGGACCTCTGGCAGTCTCTATGGGGATGCCCAAGCCTCCCCATTTCTCCTTCACTCAAATCCAGATAGCTGATGTTCTTAAAGGACTGCAAAACCTGGACCCCTACAAATCAGCCAGGCTAGACAATCTGGACCCCCTTTTTCTAAAATTATCTGATGAAATTTTTGCAACCCCTATTACTAGCCTATTCAACCTCTCGTATCGTCTGAGATTCCCAAAGATCGGAAAGCTGCCGCGGTCATCCCCCTCTTCAAAGGGGGAGACATTCTAGACCTAAATTGCTACAGACCTATATCTATCCTACCCTGCCTTTCTAAGGTCTTCGAAAGCCAAGTTAACAAACAGATTACCGACCACTTCGAATTCCACCGTACCTTCTCCGCTATGCAATCTGGTTTCAAAGCTGGTCATGGGCGCACCTCAGCCACACTCAGGGTCCTAAACGATATCATAACCGCCATCGATAAGAGACATTACTGTGCAGCTATATTCATCGACCTGGACAAGGCTTTCGACTCTGTCAATCACAACATTCTTAATGGCAGACTCAACATCCTTGGTTTCTCAAATGATTGACTTGCCTGGTTCACCAACTACTTCTCAGACAGAGTTCAGTGTGTCAAATCGGAGGGCCTGTTCTCCGGACCTCTTGCAGTCTCTATGGGGGTGCCACAGGGTTCAATTCTCAGGCCAACTCTCTTCTCTGTATACATCAATGATGTCGCTCTCGCTGCTGGTGATTCTCTGATCCACCTCTAAGCAGACGACACCATTCTGTATTCTTCTGGCCCTTCTTTGGACACTGTGTTAACTAACCTCCAGACGAGCTTCAATGCCATACAACTCTCCTTCCATGGCCTCAAACTGCTCTTAAATGCAAGTAAAACTAAGTGCATGCTCTTCAACCGATCTGCCCGCACCTGCCCACCCGTCCAGCATCACTACTCTGGACGGTTCTGACTTAGAATATGTGGACAACTACAAATACCTAGGTGTCTGGCTAGACTGTAAACTCTCCTTCCAGACTCACATTAAGCATCTCGAATCCAAAATAAAATATCAAATCGTCTTCGCAAAACATAGCATCCTTCACTCATACAGCCTAACATACCCTCGTAAAACTGACTATCCTACCGATCCTTCGGCGATGTCATCTATAAAATAGCCTCCAATACTCTACTCAACAAATTGGATGCAGTTCATCACAATACCATCCGTTTTGTCACCAAAGCCCCATATATTACCCACCACTGCGACCTGTACGCTCTCATTGGCTGGCCCTCGCTTCATATTCGTCACCAAACACACTGGCTCCAGGTCATCTATAAGTCTCTGCTAGGTAAAGCCCCGCCATATCTCAGCTCACTGGTCACCATAGCAGCACCCACCCGTACCACCGCTCCAGCAGGTATATTTCACTGGTCATCTCCAAAGCCAACTCCCTCCTTTGGCCACCTTTCCTTCCAGTTCTCTGCTGCCAATGACTGGAACTAATTGCAAAAATCACTGAAGCTGGAGTCTTATATCTCCCTCACTAACTTTAAGCATCAGCTGTCAGAGCAGCTTACCAATCATTGAACCTGTACACAGCCCATCTGTAAATAGCCCACCCAACTACCTCATCCCCATATTATTTATTTTTTGCTCCTTTGCACCCCAGTATCTCTACTTGCATATTTATCTTCTGCACATCCATCACTCCAGTGTTTAATTGCAAATGTTTTATTATTTCTCTACTATGGCCTATTTATTGCCTTACCTCCATAATCTTACTACATTTGCACACACTGTAAAAATACTTTTCTATTGTGTTATTGACTGTACGTGTGTTTATCCCATGTGTAACTCTGTGTTGTTTGTGTCACCCTGCTTTGCTTTAACGTGGCTAAGTCGCAGTTGTAAATGAAAACTTGTTCTCAACTGGCCTACCTGGTTAGATAAAGGTGAAATAAAAAAAATAAAAAACTGTGTCTGCCTTGCGACCAGATTTCCTGGTCTCTTCCTTTACGCAAATGATTTCACAGCTATTCTTTTAAAATAATATGAATTTATTGTAAGACACATATTGAAGTAATCAGTTAATGGTGCCACCTGTCAAGGATTTTTGAAGGCAGAACAATGATGATTTAAATGGTTTCTGTCCAGATCTGTCTACACTTGTAAGATATCCAGACACAATGTGTCTCTGACTACTGAAGGAGGTGGGCAGGATGATCTGATCACAATGTGTCTTTTGATTGTCTACAACTGTCTAAAAATGTGGGCAGAATCAGAATGTAGACAAGGTCTCAATAACAAACATCTCACATTTTCATTGATACAGGAAAGATTATATGCCGTTTTGTCCATAAAAGCGCCAAACAATCTGTGTGTAGTCTACTGTAAAGGTCAGGCAGCATGTGTTATGAATGAATTAGAGCTAAGTGACCCCACATACTGTGTTCAACCACATGACCCGGAGGATCCATATGGTGAGGGCAAAGTTCACGGTGAGGATGATGATGAGCAGCAGGACAAACAGGTAGAGGCAGCGCTTCCTCCAACCGTAGATCCCGATCTTATAGATGGAGTCAGGGACCGGGGCAGGGACACTGCTGTCCTGGGTGGTGGTGACATACTGCTCCCTCACCATCTGCTGGGGAAAACACAGGGACATGAAAAGAGGTAGTTTAAATCAATGGACATGTTTGACATCAACTATACATCACCCTGAAGTGGCAGCTCTTTATAAATATCATCATCATCATCATCATCATGCTTCATCTTATGGAAATTGCCTCATAGCATAAGCAACCATGTACAGTACAAAACCTGTTCTTATTATTCTAAACACCTACGCTACTACTGATCAGCTGAATATCTGTCCAGAACAATGATGAAAAACTTGAGTATATTTCCAACATTTATTAAAGATGGCTAACAGCAAGAGAGCGAAAACTCCTCCTCATTCCACTGGCTTTCGTTTTAAGTCCAGACTAAATAGAACTGAACCGAGCGTGATTCTTGGGTTCTGTCGGAATGCATGCTAATATAAATCAACAATACCAGAGATCTAAATGGCAAAGGCATTGCTGCTTCTTCACATTCATGTCATATAAGAGCAGAGAAAACATGAGTAATATATTTCACAAGGATGCGCTGAGAATATAGGCTGTGACAGCTGAATGCATAGCCATAGCTTTTTTGCCCTACAGGAATGGAGCCAGGGCTGGTGTCACATTAAATGTATTAATCAACATTCATACTTTCATTCAAGGCAATGCCAGAAGAAAATGTATTGAGTTGCAGACAATAGCTAAATAAAATGCCTTTCACGATCAATGACAATGAAACAACCCCATTCACCAAATAATCTCCACACTGAATCCTAGAATCATGTTTAACTCTCTTTGAGTGTGTGTAAAGTATACACAGACACAATGATGAAATGTGACCGATAAAGGTGATACAAATGAATGAATCTGTTAAATTAATTTAATCTCTGTCGGCACCAGTGGAGGCTATTGAGGGGAGGGCGGCTCATAGTAATGGCTGGAACTGAGTAGATGGAATGGAACATCTACTCCATTCCAGCCATTACTATGAGCCGTCCTCCCCTCACCAGCCTCTAGTGGTCGACACCAATACTGCAAAATGCACACGTTTAATTAACAAACCATTCCAAACAACTTTGTTTCTGTATCAGCCAAGTTTCCCCAAGATCTGCTGTTTACTTCATACTAACATCTCAACTTGTTGACAAAAACGAAATAGTTGATTTGTTTCATGCAGGTCAAGAATGGAGACATAGCAGCTTGGGTGATTTACATTTGTACAGATGCTCCGCCTCATTGCAAAAGTAAACATGGTTTCCATCATGTTTAAAGATCAACTTTTCATTGTGGACTATAATTCTATCCCGACATGAGCCAGAACAGCACCTCAGTGTAATTTGGCTGGCTCTCAACCAATAATGATAAGGTTAGGCCTATCTGGAGAGGCTGGGGGAGTTAACTGGTAATGTGTGGCGCTATTATAGCTCTTTGTTTTATTATTGTAACTCATCATTTTTGTTTGTTAAGACAACATTTTGGTACACAATAAAGTTGTAATGCTTTTTGTGGAAAAGAAAACTCCAAATTTGTAACCTTCAATTCCATAAAACTTGCCAAAGGCTTTTCAGATAAATACATGATTAATGAATCAGCGGTATATCTTAGTGTCTATTTCAAAGGTAAATGGATGAATAGTATACATGCTCCCTGCTCGGGTCCGTCCTCTAGGAAGAGATATTTCAGAGAAGATGATAACGCCTAGTCATTGTGTATATAAACAGCTCGTTTCCTGCTGTTACCATAAACATGCAAACTGGCAAAGGCAGCAAGCGTGTTGGCATAAAGGATACAGAGTATCTCTCCCCACCAGGATCCACCTCTCCCTAGGACCTGTCACACTGGCTCCAGAGCCCAACAGTGATAAATAGCCCTTATTTCACTACAACACAAATGTAGCAAAAAAACCTAACCCAAGGATTACCTCCACAAGGGAATTGTAGAAGTAATCCTTGTTGTGTGAAATACCTATTTTTCATACCAATGCCCATTTGTATTATTAATTTGACTGAGTCATCAGGATGAATCATAATGACAAATTGGATTTCAACAGTTCCCAAAATGAGTTTCCTCTTGACCCGTCTTATAGTGAATACAAACTACAAACTACTCTGACTAAAAAGAACATGCACACAGGGCTTATACCCTTGCTTTAAAAAACGGCCTCATAGTATATAAATGAGAGACGTCCATGTAGTGTGTTGGCAGTAGGAATTTAAGAAAGTGCATACATGTGTTAAAACAATTACACTGTCAAAATATTCTGTGGAGTGCCTAAATGAATAATACAGGTTGAATAACTTTGAAATATTAATTGAGGTGTAACATTTATTTTCTCTGCCCAATTAATTTAAAGAGAAGCATTAGGATGTGGTTTACTGCTAAAACAGAGGGGAGCATCCTGGTGATTTTCAGACTCCAGTTTCAGAGTGCCAGCCCAGTCACATAGCAACCCAAATAAACATTCCTTAAACAACCACGCCACTGTACTGCCATGGAAAGAATCCTCCTCAGCTAATGTGCTTTAGGAAGCAAAATGCTAGTCATGTCCCTTTCACAGAACACAAGCCTAGCAGTTGAACAGTTCTTTATGAGGCCCGATCACATGAAAGGGTTTTAAAAGTAATTTCAAAATCCCAATAGTCCCATAAGATTTCACTGTCCTCCTGTGATGAAGAGTATTGAGTTCACCTCATAGACTTTTCCCGTTGCTTTTTTATCTTGGGGCCCTTGTCCATTAACCTCAAACCAGTGATGCTACTTTTACTGCCCTGTTCTGTCTTCACTCATGTGAAGCTAAAGGGCTGTAGCAGTATTGTGTATACTGCTGCCTGCCTGTCTAAATCACTAGGGTCTGACTCTAATTGAGATTCCAGGCTTCTCTTAGCACCTCACTTTGACCTGATTAGGCACCAGCAGGGGAGGGAGTTAAAAATTACTTTCTCAAATTGTTAGCTGGAGGATGTTCACTTATAAAGACTGCAGGGGAACAAACAATAATCAGAGGAGCTCAGATGTGAGCTGTCAGAAAGAAGGCAATCGAAAGCCAAGCCCTCTCCGTTCTCTGCTAAGTGTTTTGTCTGTCTAAGCTGCTGTGTCCATATCTCCCATCTGCTGTAATGCTTCCACTTCTAAACATAGGGCATAGCATTGGGTTCTACATTTTAAAAGAGCCACAGGACATAACATGAGCAAAACTAATGAACAGAATGATACAGTAACAAGGGAAATTAACATAAATTATAACTGAGTTACACTGACAACATTTTTCTGTCTTCCAATATTCTTGACCATGTATGGTGAAATTATTACCAGCACATGAAACAGGGAAAATAAATCCACTTACATTTACATTCAATATTCTCTTTCTATAAAAATGTAAACAAAAAAGCAAAAAGGGACACCGATGTCACTAGCAGACAGGTCAAAGGTTAGACTGTAAAGACTTGAGTTGAAACACTAGAGCATTCAAAAGATGAAGATATTCACAGAGCACTACAGTAGCAACGACATTAAGTAGTTAAGAAAGCAGAGCATGTTGCCTACCTTTGTGTGCTGAGACAGAGCTTCCTCTCCGGTAGCAAACAGAGCTCCTCTGAAGCAGCAGCAGCAGTAAAAGGGGTAGCAGCGGTGGAGCCCTTGCCTCCGATGTCTGTCAGGCGTTCAACAACTGCGTGCCATAAATCTAGCCATGGAACTGCCCCAACTAATCACCACGGGACGGCGCTCCCACTTCCTGCATATCCAATGTACCTCTCTCTACCTTGGGCTTCCCTTCTTTTGATTACCCTCTCAAATCATGTCTCTCTGAGAAGCCACTGCTCATAGATACAGAAGGGTGTCTGGGATCCTTTCAAAAGTGTCAAGGAGGGAAATCACAGTTGTCTAAAATCTGATTTGAGCCCTTAGCTTCCATGAATACCAGTGTCTGGAAAAGCATGAGCTTGTCTAAATTAAGAAGCTTCACTTATAGCTTTCACTAGTGAGTTTGGCGGTGATCTTCTTGACAGCTTCAATATGACAGGTAGACATAGTTCGTCTTATGGGGGTCTGTCAGTGACAGAAGAAACAGGCAGACTACATTACAGCATGTATTAAGTACTTATGCTAAAATGCTTATTCTATTCTACCACCATTTACATTATGTTCCACAGGTGGCTGGCACCTAAATTGGGGAGGACAGGGTTGTGGTAGTGGCTGGAGCAGTATAAGTGTAATGGCATCAAATACAGTTTATATGTGTTTGATGTAATTCTATTAGCTCCGTCCTCCCCTCAACAGCCTCCACTGTGTTCGTATTCATAATTTTTATTATTGGTGTTGCAATGCCGAGAAGGAACCTGCTAGTAAGCATTTCGTTGGACAATACAGTGCATTCGGAAAGTATTCAGATCCCCTGACTTTTTCCACATTTTGTTAGTTATGGCCTTATTCTAAAATATATATATATATATATATATATATATAACCAAAAAGACTCTTCCAAAAGTTGGCTGCCTGGCCAAACTGAGCAATCTGGGGAGAAGGGCCTTGGTCAAGGAGGTGACCAAGAACCTGATGGTCACTCTGACAGAACTCGAGTTCCTCTGTGGAGACGGGAGAACCTTCCAGATGGACAACCCCCTCTACAGCTCTCCACCCATCAGGCCTTTATGGTGGAGTGGCCAGACAGAAGCCACTCCTCAGTAAAAGGCACCTAAAGGACTCTCTGACCATGAAAAACAAGATTCTCTGGTCTGATGAAACCAAGATTGAATTCTTTGGCCTGAATGCCAAGCGTCACATCTGGAGGAAACCTGGCAGCATCATGCTGTGGGAATGTTTCAGTGGCAGGGACTGCGAGAATAATCAGGATCGAGGGAAAGATGGACAGAGCAAAGTACATAGATCTTTGACGAAAAACTGCTAGAGCGCCCAGGACCTCAAACTGGGGTGTAGGTTCACCTTCCAAAAGGACAACAACCCTAAGCACACAGCCAAGACAATGCAGGAATGGCTTCAGGAAAAGCCTCTGAATGTCGTTGAGTGGCCTAGCCAGAGCCCAGACTTGAACCTGATTGAACATCTCTGGAGAAACCTGAAAATAGCTGTGCAGCGACATTCCCCATCCAACCTGACAGAGCTTGAGAGGATCTGCAGATAATGGGAGAAACTCCAAACAGGTGTACCAAGCTTGTCGCATCATACCCAAGACTCAAGGCTGTAATCGCTGCCAAAGGTGATTCAACAAAGTACTGAGTAAAGGGTCTGAATACTTATGTAAATGTGATATAATTAATTTGATACATTTGCTTTATCATTAAGGGGTAAGTGTGTAGATTGAGGGGGGGAAAAAACGATTTAATCAATTTTAGAATAAGGCTGTAACTTAAATGTGGAAAAAGTCAAGGGGTCTGAAGTTCCCGAATGCACTGTGTATTCAAATATATTTTCACTTTAAACACTTGTCTTGTAATTTGATGCGTTTATTTTATTTGCTCCAGTCCAGAGCTGATGGAGAACATTTTTACCCTACTCAAAACAAGTCCCATCTTATCTGGTTTATTGTTTCATAATGAACACATCTGGACAAACTAAGAAGTTAATCCGGAGTTGAGATAAAATTTTATGCAAATATTAATGTGACATTTGGCCATACGTAGTTATATAAATCAATAAGTTCTGAAAGGGAATATACAGTGCCTTGCGAAAGTATTCGGCCCCCTTGAACTTTGCGACCTTTTGCCACATTTCAGGCTTCAAACATAAAGATATAAAACTGTATTTTTTTGTGAAGAATCAACAACAAGTGGGACACAATCATGAGGTGGAACGACATTTATTGGATATTTCAAACTTTTTTAACAAATCAAAAACTGAAAAATTGGGCGTGCAAAATTATTCAGCCCCTTTACTTTCAGTGCAGCAAACTCTCTCCAGAAGTTCAGTGAGGATCTCTGAATGATCCAATGTTGACCTAAATGACTAATGATGATAAATACAATCCACCTGTGTGTAATCAAATCTCCGTATAAATGCACCTGCACTGTGATAGTCTCAGAGGTCCGTTAAAAGCGCAGAGAGCATCATGAAGAACAAGGAACACACCTGGCAGGTCCGAGATACTGTTGTGAAGAAGTTTAAAGCCGGATTTGGATACAAAAAGATTTCCCAAGCTTTAAACATCCCAAGGAGCACTGTGCAAGCGATAATATTGAAATGGAAGGAGTATCAGACCACTGCAAATCTACCAAGACCTGGCCGTCCCTCTAAACTTTCAGCTCATACAAGGAGAAGACTGATCAGAGATGCAGCCAAGAGGCCCATGATCACTCTGGATGAACTGCAGAGATCTACAGCTGAGGTGGGAGACTCTGTCCATAGGACAAAAATCAGTCGTATTTTGCACAAATCTGGCCTTTACGGAAGAGTGGCAAGAAGAAAGCCATTTCTTAAAGACATCCATAAAAAGTGTCATTTAAAGTTTGCCACAAGCCACCTGGGAGACACACCAAACATGTGGAAAAAGGTGCTCTGGTCAGATGAAACCAAAATTGAACTTTCTGGCAACAATGCAAAACGTTATGTTTGGCGTAAAAGCAACACAGCTCATCACCCTGAAAACACCATCCCCACTGTCAAACATGGTGGTGGCAGCATCATGGTTTGGGCCTGCTTTTCTTCAGCAGGGACAGGGAAGATGGTTAAAATTGATGGGAAGATGGATGGAGCCAAATACAGGACCATTCTGGAAGAAACCCTAATGGAGTCTGCAAAAGACCTGAGACTGGGACGGAGATTTGTCTTCCAACAAGACAATGATCCAAAACATAAAGCAAAATCTACAATGGAATGGTTCAAAAATAAACATATCCAGGTGTTACAATGGCCAAGTCAAAGTCCAGACCTGAATCCAATCGAGAATCTGTGGAAAGAACTGAAAACTGCTGTTCACAAATGCTCTCCATCCAACCTCACTGAGCTCGAGCTGTTTTGCAAGGAGGAATGGGAAAAAATTTCAGTCTCTCGATGTGCAAAACTGATAGACATACCCCAAGCGACTTACAGCTGTAATCGCAGCAAAAGGTGGCGCTACAAAGTATTAACTTAAGGGGGCTGAATAATTTTGCATGCCCAATTTTTCAGTTTTTGATTTGTTAAAAAAGTTTGAAATATCCAATAAATGTCGTTCCACTTCATGATTGTGTCCCACTTGTTGATTCTTCACAAAAAAATACAGTTTTATATCTTTATGTTTGAAGCCTGAAATGTGGCAAAAGGTCGCAAAGTTCAAGGGGGCCGAATACTTTCGCAAGGCACTGTATATATATTTTTTGAAGTCACTCTCTCGGAGGCAGGATGCCAGAGGAATTCATGGTGGCAGATGAGGTTGTGAATCTATCAGTGTGCATCCTGCTTTTTTCCCCATGTCACACTGCTCAATGACAAGCTACAGCATCAATCAGTAGGCTACCCTGCATCTCACACATCCCTAACTCAGTTGTTTTAGTTCATGCCATTTGTCAATAAATAACTCATACCCTTCAGTTGCCTGTGGCAGCACTATACATACAGACATCCGTTGTAGACTCCAACATGGACGGAAGCAGAAAGTATTGGTCCCTCATTATATTGGATCCTTGGGACACCACCACCACCCCCACACTGAAGTAGACTTTTTTTGGTTGAACGGTTACAGTAGGGTTGCAAGGACCCCAGATAGCCCTACGAGAAATGTATTGGAAACAATCCACCTTATATGGAATGCAGTAACACGATCATTGCATGAACCTGGATGTCCTACTGAATTTAAAATGGGTGACAAAATTAACAAATGCCGCTCGAGTGAAAGCACAAATGTAGGGTTGGGCGAGTCCCATTGGAAAGGGAAGCATTGATACTAATTGAACACAACACATTAAATTAGGTGTAAACATGCTTGGCAGGGTGCCTCTAAGGGGACTCCTCAGCCTGCTTGTCTTCTGTCCCCAAAGCACCATTTTGACAGCGTAATACCTCAACACTTCACACCAGTTTCATGTTGCACTCCACAGCCCTGTCCTCTCCCACCAGGATTACATTTTCAAACTGATTTGATGTGAGGGGCAAGACTAAAAAAAAAAATATGTTATTTGCAGGTCAGAAGTCCTGGATTTGATTTGCCAATGACAGGTCATAATGAAGTTCAAGTGTTTATGCAGAGGCAACATTGTTGCATGTGATATTGTAACCCCAATTTGCTCAAAGTCAAGGTTTGTAGTCCTGTGGAGATTGAATGGCATTTCCGTCTGGATTTTGCTAGATCAATTGCCGTGTACGTTACAATATATCAATTGGAGTTATCATACTGAAACTAGATGCACAGATCTCCAGCCAAATGTAACTGAATGACTCATTGCCCTATATCTGGAGTTATAAAGTCTCTTCAAAATGACGAGTCCACAGACGACAGCCATCCACTGTAGACTCCAACATGGACGGAAGCAGAAATGTATTGGTCCCTCAGAGAATATTAAAAGGAATACAAAAAAATGTAATGCAAATGTATTTTCAGAATTTTATTCACCTTACATCACACATCTGAACGCAGGAATCACAAGAGCACAACCTGAAAACAAACATGGTTTTAGATGGGATTCTTAACAGTAGTCCTCCAACATGCCATGTTAACATGTTGTGTTTACATTTATGCTAAAACATAAAAAATCAACAGTGAATTGTAGTGAGCGATCTTCAGTGATTTTTTAATAGAATGTAGGCTAGTTCCAACAGGAGTACTAGCATAACGCATACCAGTTTATGCTTTCTCTTCCTTCTCTCCCTTCTCTGCCTTCGATGCCTTAGCTGCCTTCTCAGGCTTCTCTGGCTTGTCTGGAACCACAACGCCACCCTCCTCCTCGGGACCCTTGGTGTTACGTGTGTAGATCACCTGCGATCTGTGTTTTGACACCAACTTAATCATGCCTAGAGGGGGGGGGCAGAATGGAACGTGTCAGTTATTTTGTACAGATATTGAAGTTCTATGGTCCCACATTACCAACTGACCCATTCACTGCCCTGACATGTTAAGGCAATATCCACAAGACATGATCCTGAAAGAGCAGACATCAAGTTGCAGTGCCAGTCTTCGTAGTCACTGATCAGAGCCAATGTTTACCAAAACGACAGTATCTTCAAAATCAAATGTTATTGATCACATATTTAGCAGGCATTATAGTGGGTGAAGCAAAATGCTGGTATCTTCTTCCCTTGAAGGAAGACTACTGCCGACCGGGGTTAAAAGTTATTTTTTAAAGGGAACTAAAGTTTTCGCTTTGTAGTAACGCCAAAATATTTAGTGTTTCATTTGGAAGGCAAGTGAGAAGAGTTAAACATGGGTATATGTACATGAGGCTTAACAGATGTATTTTTTACATTGGCTCTGTGGCATACCCATATGGTCTGTGCCTTGTAGACTTACTGGGTTTCGCTGTAGCAAAGCTCAAAATTTAACCAGATATACATCATCTCAGGAGACTGCCACAGAATGTAGCCTCCCAAAAAACTACACTATTGTAGAGATATGAAGTTAAGTGAACCAGGAAGGAATCCAGTGAACCAGGAAGGAATCCATGCAAAATGGTGCCTGCCTATTCTGACACGCAATACTATCTGCACTTCTGATATTATGGCTCCAAAATAAAGCTAAATGTTGAAATGCGAGTTCAGTAACTGCTATACATACTTTTCTTACATTAAAGTCAGATCTAGCTACCCAACTACTTCCCAATTTCAACAAATTCCCTGAGGAACACTGGTTGGGAATCAGAGTAGGGATCAGGGTTTTACCTTTGCTGAGCAGTTCCTGGAGGGCAGCCCTGGCCAGAGAGCCTCTGATCTTTAGCCTCTCGGACACGACTGCTGGTGTGATGAGCTTGTAGTTGGGCACTTCCTTGTTCAACTTTTCGTAGGTGGCCTTGTCGAAGAGGACCAGGTTGTTGAGCTTATCCCTCACCTTTCCCTTGGACCACTTCTGCTCAGGGGAAATGGAGAAGTTGATGATGTTGCTCACACTCCTGACAGTTAAACCATTAAGACCCCCAAAGGAATATCTAAACTCCCACAAAAAAAATTGATACCAGGACATACCTTCTTTTTGGCTTTGCCTCCAGATTTGTTGGCTGGATCCTTGTCCTTTTTGGACTTCCCAGAATCCTTCCCCTTCCCCTTGGCGTCCTTAGGAGGCTGGAATAATGCAGATCGCAGTACCATTCAGAACCAAATATGTTAATCTTTGAACATTTTAGTGTAACAAATGTAAAACGTTAGATAAGCCTAAGCCAAATAACTAGGGCCTAGCTAACGTTACAGGTTAAAAGCTAGCCTGTTAACGTCAGTTAACAACCGGCTTCAGTTAGGCCAATAGTGGTCTGCAGAGAATTGGCGTGCAGTTTGCATAAACTCATCAATTGATACATTTTGGTGGGAAATGTCGGCTTGAGATATCTACACATGTGGCCATGGTCGTCTGATCATACAGTGCACAATCAGCACTGCCAGCCGCATGTATAACGTTAGCTAGCTACCAAGCATATCTAACTAGTATAACTGAGCCATTCCATTCACAACCACGGTCAGGACGAAGTATATTTTCCAACTACGCATCCTGATCTATTCAGACAGACATTTTCAGAGTCAGATGTTTTGTTCGCCATCGAATTTAATGAAAAACCACGCTAAAGACCTTACCATGATGTCCCACCGTCAAGATGTCGGAGTGAAAGGACGTTCAACCCGTGCACCAGCCACTAAGAGAACCCGTACATGCGGATGTTGAAGTACGGTACTGGGAAATGTAGTTATTTTTTTTATATTTCTTGGTTTTAGAATTAATAATTAAAAGATCTGCGAAATAAATATAGATGCGATCTTAAACAAAAAACAATACGAATGAACACGCAGATAAAGTTACCTCTGTTGAAGATTGTATTTTATTTTGTCTGAAATATTTCCTGTCACCTGACAATTTCGTCAGCTGTGCAGAAAAAGGCAAAGATGGCGATATTCAGTGTGTATGTTGTAAATAAGGCTGGGGGATTAATTTACCAGTATGACAATTATGTACCGAGAGCAGAAGCAGAGAAAACATTCAGCTATCCTTTAGATTTGGTGTTAAAGATCCACGATGAGAAAGTTGTTGTATCATTTGGTCAACGCGATGGTATCCGAGGTACAGTAAGTTGTCAGCAACAGTCAACTGATCACGTCAAGGCTTACATGTATATAGTGATAACTGGTAATATGTCATGGTTGGAACTCAAATGTTGCATTGTGCATGTTTATATTTATTGTTAACATTGTGCACTTATACTTCTATTAATTTAGTGGGCCATGCTTTACTGTCCATCAACGGAGTGGATGTCAACGGCAAGTTCACGGCGGATGGGAAGGAGATCATCGAATACTTGAAAGACTCAACAAACTATCCGGTGTCCATACGTTTCGGAAGGGCTCGCTTGAGTTCAAATGAAAAACTGATGTTGGCTTCAATGTTTCATTCGTAAGTAGTTGCAGTTCTCAAGTTATTACACCTGTCTGCTCTAACATTAATAAATCATTTATCTATGGTGACATAGGCTTTTCCATGATCTTGCTGCATGTTGTATTGTACTCTTTCCTAGGTTGTTTGCTATTGGTTCACAGCTGTCCCCTGAAGTTGGCAGTTCAGGAATTGAGATGCTGGAGACAGATATGTTTAAACTGCACTGCTTTCAGACACTCACTGGTAAAGCCATGCATTCAAACACTGCTATCAGTCACTGTATGTGAGGTCTACATGCAATGCTCTTGTTTTGAAAAACGAAATCTGCCAACATCTTTTTTTTTTATCAGGTATAAAGTTCATTGTGCTGGCAGACCCCCGGCAGTCTGGCATTGACGCACTCCTCAGGAAGATTTACGAGATCTATTCAGACTTCGCCCTCAAGAACCCCTTCTACTCTCTGGAGATGCCTATCAGGTAACTGTCACATGTCAAATATCTGCCCTCTGTCTCTCACATGAGTCAGCCAAGTCATTGATGAGCAACCCTGGTGAGATATATTTTGCCCTCTTGTTACAGGTGTGAACTCTTTGATCAGAATTTGAAGGGTGCATTGGAGATAGCAGAGAAAGCTGCTAACTTTGGACCTGGATCTTGAGCAGAAACAAACCTGAAAAATGTGTACGAAGGCAAATCCAGAGTATCCATTGCTCCAGTTTCTTTTATTTTTCTGCCAATCCATTGAATTATGTTTGTTGTGACTGGGAGGCTATAGTACACTGCATATGGGTCAACATGTCTCCAAGCAGTGCTGATATTTCAGAACTAATGTTGAATAACTTGTTGTATGAGAATGTTATGCTATACTGGGATACAATGTAAATACTGAATGTTTTGTTTTTGTATATACTTTAAGAATAAACACCACTATGTAACATTTATCATCTCTAGTCTTTCTTTCCTATGTAACTATTTTTAGAATGACCTAAAACCACAACATAAGGTATTTTATTCAAGTCTTATATAGTCAAACACATTTCACCCATATGAGTACAGTGCCAATTTAAAAAGTGAGCAGTACATTTGACCATAAAGTCTTGGTTTCAAATGATCATATTGACACATTTTCAATACTTGAATCTTGGATCTGTTTTATGCCATGAGCATTGAAAAGAGTTAACACAACATGTATTCAGATGCAAATACATCAACCATCTTCAGTGAAAATAAATATTCCTTCGCTAAACTCCATGTCTCACCAACTCTTAAAATAAGAATATACAGGACCATGTCTCCCGTCAATTCAATTGAGCCTTTTTCAAATCAAAAACACTTAATAAATAAGAATGTACATTCTTATCCTAAATTTCCTACATTGACAGCAGAGAGTTGGTGTAGTGATCAGTCAGTCTTCTTAGGGATGTGACCCATCTTGGTTCTGATGTTCCGCAGCAGGAAAAAGCAGATGGTAGTGATGAGACAAGTTATCTCTGCTACCCAGAAGGCCATTTCCCAGCTGTGGTGCTTGGCGATGGTGCTGAACGGCAGTCCAGAGCAGAAGCCACCAACTGAACGATACAGGAATGTCAATTAGGCTGGTTCTCATAAATAGGATATACAGATTTAGTTGTTGAACTACACTACCGGTCAAAAGTTTTAGAACACCTAATTCAAGGGTTTTATTTTCTACAATAATAAATAAATCTATAATAGTGCACATTAAAACTATGAAATAACACATATGGAATCATGCAGTAACCCAAAAAGAGTTAAACAAATCCAAATATATTTTATATCTGAGATTCTTCAAATAGCCACCCTTTGCCTTGACAGCTTTGCACACTCTTGGCATTCTCTCAACCAGCTTCACCTGGAATACTTTTCCAACAGGAGTTCCCACATATGCTGAGCACTTGTTGGCTGCTTTTCCTTCAGTCTGCGGTCCGTCTCATCACAAACCCTCTCAATTTGGTTGAGGTCGGGGGATTATGGAGGCCAGGTCATCTGATGCAGCACTCCATTACTCTCCTTCTTGGTAAAATAGCCCTTACACAGCCTGGAGGTGTGTTGGGTCATTGTCCTGTTGAAAAACAAATGATAGTCCCACTAAGTGCAAACCAGATGGGATGGCGTTTCGATGCATAATGCTGCCGTAGCCATGCTGGTTAAGTGTACCTTGAATTCGAAATAAATCACTGACCATGTCACCAGAAAAGCACCCCCACACCATCACACCTCCTCCTCCATGCTTCACGGTGGGAACTACACATCCTTTCACCTACTCTGTGTCTCACAAAGACACGGTGGTTGGAAACAAAACTCTCCAATTTGGACTCCAGACCAAAGGACAAATTTCCACCGGTCTAATGTCCATTACTTGTGTTTCTTGGCCCAAGCAAGTCTCTTCTTCTTATTGGTGTCCTTTAGTGGTTTCTTTGCAGCAATTTGACCATGAAGGCCTGATTCACAATGTCTCCTCTGAACAGTTGATGTTGAGATGTGTCTGTTACTTTAACTCTGTGAAGCATTTATTTGGGCTTGGAACTCAAACTTATCTTCTGCAGCAGAGGTAACTGGGTCTTCCATTCCTGTGGCGGTCCTCATGAGAGCCAGTTTCATCATAGCACTTGATGGTTTTAGCGACTGCACTTGAAGAAACTTTCAAAGTTCTTGACATTTTCCAGATTGACTGAGGTTCATGTCTTATTATGGACTGTCGTTTCTCTTTGCTTACTTGAGCTGTTGCCAAAATATGAACTTGGTATTTTATCAAATAGGGCTATCTTCTGTATACCCCCTACCTTGTCCCAACACAACTGATTGGCTCAAACGCATTAAAGAGGAAAGAAATTCCACAAATTAACTTTTAACAAGGCACGTCTGTTAATTGAAATGCATTCCAGGTGACTAACTCATGAAGCTGGTTGAGAGAATGCCAAGTGTGTGCAAAGCTGTCATCAAGGCAAAGGTTGGCTATTTGAAGAATCTCAAATATAATATATATTTTGATATGTTTAACACTTTTTTGGTTACTATATGATTCCATATGTGTTATTTCATAGTTTTGATGTCTACTATATTATTGCACAAAGTAGAAAATAGTAAAAAATAAAGAAAAACCCTTGAATGAGTAGGTGTTCTAAAACTTTTGACCGGTAGTGTACCTGTCTGGTAATGCTAGTAAAGCCAAGACACCAGAATACAATACAACAAAATGTGAGAAAAGCATTCATTAGAATTTGAGACAATTTGGTTGAGATAAACTTACTGTTGGCCATTAAGGCAACAATAGCATGTGACGTTCCACAATAGTTTGAAGGAGCACTCTCATTGGCTATCACGCCAAACAAGGCTATTGGTCCGTAAGATGAGAAGCCAAATGTAGCCCCCAAGAAAAGGATCCACATCTGAATTTATAACATAAAAAACAAAACATGAACTAACAAACAGACTAATAGTGTATTGGCTCTGAAAGGAGTTTTGATGGAACATGATGTGTTTACTATACCTTTGGGCTGTCTGGCGTGACAGTGATCCGGAATAGATACATGGAACCAAACATCCCAGCCATCATTGAGATCAAGAGAAAATGACGGGGGTTTCCATGGCTTTTCATGCCTTGCTGTACAAAAAGAAATACAGTACCTTACAAACACTGGCGTGATTTGAATAGAGCTCTGAATTAGTGTATGATGCCACTATAAACCCACTTGTGCCACAGCCTTGTCAGAGAAGTATCCTGCAGCTAAACTGCCCAACAGGCCTCCCACCTCTAGGGCACTCATGTAGGAACTGCCTGTGAAAAAGAGATGCATTCAAGTCAAACTTAACAAGAGGCAGTTATTATTGAGTTATCAACCGCAGTCTACTGCATACTGGTAAAACAGGCAGGTTAGCGTTTTTAGTCATGAATCTGCAGTGGTCACTAGCTGGCACTAGAGGTCGACCGATTAATTCGGAATGGCCGATTAATTAGGGCTGATTTCAAGTTTTCACAACAATCGATAATCGGTACTTTTGGACACCGATTTGCAAAAACATTTTTTTTACACCTTTATTTAACTTGGCAAGTCAGTTAAGAACACATTCTTATTTTCAATGACGGCCGAGGAACGGTGGGTTACTGCCTTGTTCAGGGGCAGAACAACATATTTTTACCTTGTCAGCTCTGGGATTCATTTTTGCAACCCTCCGGTTACTAGTCCGAAGCTCTAACCACCTGCCTTACATTGCACTCCACGAGGAGCCTGCGTGGCAGGCTGACTACTTGTTACGCGAGGGCAGCAATAAGCCAAGGTAAGTTGCTAGCTATCATTAAACTTATCTTATAAAAAACAATCCATCTAAACATAATCACTAGCTAGCTACACATATTTGATGATATTACTAGTTTCTAGCGTGTCCTGCATTGCATAAAATCGATGCGGTGCCTGTTAATTTCTCATCGAATCACAGCCTACTTCGACAAACGGGTGATTTAACAAGCGCATTTGCAAAAAAAGCACTGTCGTTGCACCAATGTGTACCTAACCATAAACATGCATTTCTTTAAAATCAATACACAAGTATATATTTTTACATCTGCATATTTAGTTAATATTGCCTGCTAACATGAATTTATTTTAACTAGGGAAATTATGTCACTTCTCTTGCAGCAGTTTGGGCCGCCTGGCTCATTGCGAACTGTGTGAAGTCCATTTATTCCTAACAAAGGCCGTAATTCATTTGCCAGAATTGTACATAATTATGACATAATGTTGTGCAATGTGTCATGACGTTGGCCTGGGGGGTAGGTTTATGACAGTCATAAATACCTCTTCCCCCCTTTTTCCTCTCTCTACCCTACTGATGTTACATTTGCAAAGCCCTTGGTTAACATAGAGATACTGAGAACATCAGAAGGTGGGGGGAAATTAACTATATTCTGGTAATCCGACCAATTGAACATGCATGCGGTGGTACTTAATGAATATGATGCCAGTTCGGTTGTCATCTGAGACATTCTCATCAATGATAAGATGACAAACTCTCCAGTGAAAGTCTATACAGAGTTATCGGATTCACATGGAATTGTTGTTCCATTTAAATGTTTGAATACGAAATTATTCGTGATGGGATGAAATGTGATTTTAGCTTCTAAAATGTGAGATTTGGGTTTTCATGAGTGAATTAGGCCCGACTCAGTGGCCCGCCCACGTGAAGAGATATAGGTTGTAAACTATGAAACACACCCCTTTTCTCCCTTCCTATATAAAGCCTTGACGACAATATAACCTCCTGTTCCGAGGACGTGAAGACGACGGTCCTATGTCAGAATGGTTCAGATAATAACTACAGAACGAAGCCAACATCAGCGTAAGCTTTGGTTGCGAATGGTATGAACTTTGAACTCTTATTCACTATAGAAGTGATACCTCCTAGCCGTTGAGTTAGCAACAGCCACTGCAAACGAGGGTAGGAAGAAACAGACAGAGTATCCCGTCTACCACACAACGACATTACTACAACGTATTCAATTTACCAGCAGAGACATTCTTCAAAGGACAAAGGACTCGGTTGGGCAACACTGCCTTCCATCTACCAACAACCTACCGAAGCGCAGCTCAGAGTAAATATTTATTGCATTTTACTTTTCCAAATGGGCGGTAATTTAGAATGCATTAGATACTGTATTTACGATAGCACAGCTTCGCCCTTTGTTCCTCAGTCTTCCCGCTCTTTCACTTCCCACTGAAAGAATAAAAGTTTTGTTTTCAAAATGACAAGTTTCTGGATTCGACCATATTAATGACCAAAGGTTCGTATTTCTGTGTGTTATTATGTTATAATTAAGTCAATTATTTAATATTTGATAGAGCAGTCTGAGCGATGGTAGGCAGCAGCAGGCTCGTAAGCATTCATTCAGACAGCACCTTTGTGCGTTTGCCTGCAATTCTTCAAGCATTGCGCTGTTTATGACTTCAAGCCTATCAACTCCCGAGATTAGGCTGGTGTAACCGATGTGAAATGGCTAGCTAGTTAGCGGGGTGTGCGCTAATAGAGTTTCAAACGTCACTCGCTCTGAGACTTGGAGTTCCCCTTGCTCTGCATGAGTAACTCTGCTTCGAGGGTGGCTGTTGTCGATGTGTTCCAGGTTTGAGCCCAAGTAGGAGCGAGGAGTGCCTATAAGAACATCCAATAGTCAAAGGCAAGTCAGTTAAGAACAAATTCTTATTTTCAATGACGGCCTAGGAACAGTGGGCAGAACGACAGATTTGTCCTTGTCAGCTCGGGGGTTTAAATTTGCAACCTTCCGGTTACTAGTCCAACGCTCTAACCACTAGGCTAACCTGCCGCCCCATATACAAATCGTATAGAGAGAAATAGTCCTATAATAACTACAACCTAAAACTTCTTAGTTGGGAATATTGAAGACTCATGTTAAAAGGAACCACCAGCTTTCATATGTTCTCATGTTCTGAGCAAGGAAATTAAATGTTAGCTTTTTTTTTACATGGCACATATTGCACTTTTACTTTCTTCTCCAACACTTTGTTTTTGCATTACCTAAACCAAATTGAACATGTTTCATTATTTATTTGAGGCTAAATTGATATTATTGATGTATTATATTAAGTTAAAATAAGTGTTAATTCGGTATTGTTGTAATTGTCATTATTACAAATAAAAAATAAAAAAAATTGTCTGATTAATCGGTATCGGCTTTTTTTGGTCCTCCAATAATCGTTATCGGCATTGAAAAATCATAATCGGCCGACCTCTAGCTGGCACAGTCCATAAAATCTGATTTTAAACCCAACCTTAACGACACTGCTAACCCTAATGCCTAACCCTAACCTTAAATGAATAACAAAAATCATATTTTTGTTTCAATACATTTTTACCATATAGCCAATTTTTACATTGCAGCTGGCCTATCTAAGAGCAAATCACTGTTCTGCCTCCAGGATAAGACTCATGAAAAAACAGAGGGAAAACGCAGGTCTTAATGTATCAGACTTCCATACCCATGAGTGTTGACTGGCCCTTGTCCTGGATGAGGAAGAGTTGGCCCCAGTCAGTGCAGGCTGTCTTCACCCCAAACACCACCAGGTAGCCCACAGACAGCAGCCACAGGTAGGGGGACAGGATGAACTCTTTGAAGGTGGTCTCATCACTGGATGAGCCTAGTAAGGGAGAGGGGTTTCAGTCACACTAGCACATCACTTAGAGTGTGCATGATCTTGAACTTGTTCACGCTAGCGTGTGAGGGAACACTGGGTGCAGAGTCCATTAACACAGAGTTGTACTGACCTTACACACAATTGCACATGCAGACAATACACAAAAAGGCATGCGTTCAAAATAAAACCTGTGCATGTCAGTCACACATATTTTGCAATGTTTCAACCACAGGACAAGAAGAGGTTAGCTCCCAGCTCTGACCTGCTTTGCCCTTCTTGGCCCCCCCAGTGTCTATGTTGGGCAAGCCCACGTCTTTGGGCTCATTCCTGATCAACAGCAGGCAGACGAAGGAGACCACACAACAGGAGAGGCCTGAGATGGACAGGGTCGTCCTCCAGCTGTAGCTCTGGGCCATCAACGTTGCAATAATGGGGCCTAAACTCCCAGCCAGGTTCATACTGCAGGACAGAATCGCCCACCACGTCCCAAACTGAGAGGGCTCGAACCACTGAGAAGCAGAAGGGAATGACATTTCATAATATCAGACTAGTGATGTGCTTCATGGCTTGACACGACTAGTATTGAATGGACAGGGATATACAAAATGGTACTGACTGACCAGTATTTTAACAGTGCAGGCAATTGATTTATATGTGTCTGACAGCTTCATATCCCGTGGACTACAGTGTTACTTCCTGGTCCTACCTTGCGCAGCACCCTGCCACATGGGGGCCACCCCAGGCCCTGACCCAGGCCGTTGAGGAACCAGAGGCCAGAGAAAATGGCCACAGTAGAGGACCAGGAGAAGACCACATTGATGGCCCCCACCATGAACAGGCCAATGGAGAAGAGCCAGCGGGCACTGATCTGATCCGACAACACACCGCTGATGAACTTGCTTATAGCATAGGCCAGAGACTGGCTACTAGTGATCATGCCTGAGGGATAGTGCACACAATACAGAGGCAGAACACAATGTTTAATTGATTTTGGTATTAATATAAACATACACAAAGCATTAACTGATGTATCCCCATATGATCGTTCAATTAAACCAATCAGTCAGACCACTATCAACAGTATCTAAACTTTAGTTGTTAATTGTTGTTAGGGACATGCAAGACAGAAAGAGAGGAAAAGACAACAGTGAGGCCTCTCTTACCCAGGTCATCTTTGTCCAGCTTGATCTCTTGCATGAGAGAGGGCATCACAAAGGAAAAGGTCTTCCTGTTGAAGTAGTACAGCGTATAGCCCACAAACATGGCCAGGAAAATGGTGGTGCGGTAATATCCATACCCTGCGGTTGCCATGGTTTTTGCAGTGCAGAAAAAAGTGCTAAATAATAGAGGATTATAAAACAAAACTACAGAGGAGTAGTTGTTCGAGTGTGAAATACTTCTGCCACCAGTGACTGAACTTTGGTGTCAGGATCCACCCACGGTGCAGAGCAGAGCTGGTTAGAAGAGGGAGAGAGAGCTGTAATCAATAGTTGGGGTTAATGGTCAACTTCTTTACTCTAAGACTGATTTCCCCTGCCTTATCCGAGTTCTACAAGGGCCAAAGGGAAGATAATGGAATTGACCTACTCCGATGCTGTTATCTTCTGTAATGCTGCTTGTATTGTCCAACAGTCTGTAAAAAAAAAATGAAAGACACTCCTGATTCCTATTATATACCTTTCACCCCCCTCTTGCTGATCCTGACTGTTCCTCCCTGCTGGTGTGCCTGGATGTTATTGAATGTTCTTAGTTAATGATTCATTGGAGAGTCCAATGTTGACTGCAAGCCCAGAGGGTGGATCCTCCTCAGCCCAGGGAGTGTGTGAAGAGAGATGACCATCAGCACAAAACACAACCCCATTATCACGTTGGGTTGGTTTGTGTGAAAATGCATCATTAGCTAGGTTTCCATCCAATTGGCAACATATTTTCATGCAAATAACACAAAGGAAATATGCGAATTTCCCCAACAGTGGTGTTTCCAAACTGACTTGTTGCAGATACAAATCTGTGCGCGATGACGTTGTGCACACAACATACACTTCTTCCCAACATTTGTTATGTACCTAATAAAAATCTAAAGTTCTGTGTGTTTCCATCACATTTTCGATAGCAAAATGTACCTACTCTGGTCTTGGCACGTGCGCTCTAGCCAACAGCTCGCAGATACAGTGCGGGTAAACTAGTCTACATTATGAGATTATAGCGAGAATATTTGTATTTGTCGAACGGTAGTCAAGCATCGATCATCTGCGGGAATAGGCTACTGAGAATGTGGCCGTAACTCCAATCACTGAATTCAATATTAATTATATGTATATGAACTGAATATGCTTGTCAACAGCCAGTGATCATTAGTTTTTTTTTTTACCTGTAGCCTAATCTGATTGACTGTTACCGTCAATCTAATGATTTATAGCAATTGATCGTCAGTTGCGATAGAGCTTTGATAACTTCTAATTTAATTAATTTAACATGGCCATTAATAATTGCATAATAACAAGGCCACAACAATTTACCCAAAAGTTGTAGGCTATTTATTAAATTGGTCTGCCAGCTGCAAGTACGCTAAACAAGTGGAACAAATTGATTTGCAATGACTCCAGCGATATAGTTATTTCAACATATTTATTTTATCAAATGGTAGACTACAATGGCATAATAGAAGTTACGGAACTCCCTGGCATGCTTCTGTTATGAGGAAAATAATGACACATTTGCATCTTTTGACCATCAAGTAGCCTACTAATTAAAAACATTTAATAAAGTTGCCAATATTGTGTTTCAATTTTGTAGTTCAGTAATTTTTGGGGTTGTCCCGCTTTACCAACCATAGCTACAGTTGAAGTCGATAGTTTACATACACTTAGGTTGGAGTCATTAAAACTCATTTTTCAACCACTCCACAAATTTCTTGTTAACAAACTATAATTTTGGCAAGTTGGTTAGAACATCTACTTTGTGCATGACACAAGTAATTTTCCCAACAATTGTTTACAGACAGATTATTTCATTTATATTTCACTGTATCACAATTCTAGTGGGTCAGAAGTTTACTACACTAAATTGACTGTGCCTTTAAACAGTTTGGAAAATCCCAGAAAATGATGTAATGGCTTTAGAAGCTTCTGATAGGCTAGTTGACGTCACTTGAGTCAGCAACAGAACAACAGCAAAGGACCTTGTGAAGATGCTGGAGGAAACAGGTACAAAAGTATATACAGTGTATATCCACAGTAAAACAAGTCCTATATCGACATAACCTGAAAGGCCGCTCAGCAAGGAAGAAGCCACTGCTCCAAAACCGCCATAAAAAAGCCAGACTATGGTTTGCAACTGCACATGGGGACAAAGATCGTACTTTTTGGAGAAATGTCCTCTGGTTTGATGAAACAAAATAGAACTCTTTGGCCATAATGACCATCATTATGTTTGGAGGAAAAAGGGGGAGGCTTGCAAGCCGAAGAACATCATCCCAACTGTGAAGCACGGGGTGGCAACATCATGTTGTGGGAGTGCTTTGCTGCAGGAGGAACTGGTGCACTTCACAAAATAGATGGCATCATGAGGTAGGACAAATGTGGATATATTGAAGCAACATCAGTCATGAAGTTAAAGCTTGGTCGCACATGAGTCTTCCAAACGGACAATGACCCAAGCATACTTCCAACGTTGTGGAAAAATGGCTTAAGGACAACAAAGTCAAGGTATTGAAGTGGCCATCATAAAGCCCTGACCTCAATCCCATAGAACATTTGTGAGCAGAACTGAAAAAGCATGTGCGAGCAAGGAGGCCTACAAACCTGACTCAGTTACACTAGCTCTGTCAGGAGGAGCAAAACCAAGCCACGAGGTCAAAGGAATTGTTCGTAGAGCTCCGAGACAGGATTGTGTTGAGGCACAGATCTGGGGAAGGGTACCAAAAAAATTCTGCAGCATTGAAGGTCCCATAAAGTACAGTGGCCTCCATCATTCTTACATGGAAGAAGTTTGGAACCACCAAGACTCTTCCTAGAGCTGGCCACCCGGCCAAAGAAGGGCCTTGGTGAGGGAGGTGACCAAGAACCCAATGGTCACTCTGACTGACCTCCAGAGTTCCTCTGTGGAGATGGGAGAACCTTCCAGAAGGACAACCATCTCTGCAACACTCCACCAATCAGGCCTTTATGGTAGAGTGGCCAGATGGAAGCCACTCCTCAGATTAAGGCAAATGACAGCACACTTGGAGTGTGCAAAAAAGGCACCTAAAGGACTCAAGTTTCTCTAGTCTGATGAAACCAAGATTGAACTCTTTGGCCTGAATGCAAAGCGTCAAGTCTGGAGGAAATCTGGCACCATCTCTACGGTGAAGCATGGTGGTGGCAGCATCATGCTGTGGGGATGTTTTTCAGCGGCAGGGATTGGGAGACTAGTCAGGATCGAGGGAAAGATGAACGGAGCAAAGTACAGAGAGATCCTTGATGAAAACCTGCTCCAGAGTGCTCAGGACCTGACTGGGGGGCGAAGGTTCACCTTCCAACAGTACAACGACCCTAAGCATACAGCCAAGAGAATGCAGGAATGGTTTTGGGACAAGTCTCTGAATGTCCTTGAGTGGCCCAGCCAGAGCCCGGACTTGAACCCGATCGAACATCTCTGGCGAGACCTGAAAATAGCTGTGCAGCGATGAGTTTGAGAGGATCTGCAGAGAATAATGGGAGAAACTCCCTAGATACAGGTGTGCCAAGCTTGTAGCGTCATACCCAAGAAGACTCAAGGCTGTAATTGCTGCCAAAGGTGCTACAACAAAGTACTAGGTAAAGGGTCTGAATACTTATTCTAAAAAGTATTAAATTGTTTTTTCCCCTTATCAACCTACACACAAAAAAAAAGAATGAAAAATGAAATATCACATTTATATAAGGCTGTAACTTAACAAAATGTGGAAAAAGTCAAGGGGTCTGAATACTTTCCGAATGCACTGTATATCTATGAGCAAAATATTTTGATATCGGTGTGTGTGCATGCATTTTACAAAATTCTATATAAAAGTTTTACTGTGCCTTCAGAAAGTATTCATACACTTTGACTTGTTCCACATTTTGTGTACAGCCTGAATTCAACATGAATTAAATATATATTTTTGGCACCCATCTACACACAATTCCCATAATGACAAAGTGAAAACATGTTAACTTTTTGGCAAATTTATTTAAAATCAAATACATGAATATTTAATTTACCTAAGTATTCAAAATGAGTCACATGTTAGAATCACCTTTGGTAGCTATTACAGCTGTGAGTCTTTTTCAGTCATCATGTTATGGGTATGCTTGTCATCGGCAAGGACAAGGGAGTTTGTTAGGATAAAAGAAACGGAGCAGAGCTAAGCACAGGCAAAATCCTAGAGGAAAACCTTGGAGACAAATTCACCTTTCAGCAGGACAATAACCTAAAACACAATGCCAAATATACACTGGAGTTGCTTACCAAGACTACATAAATCTTCCTGAGTGGCCTAGTTACAGTTAACTTAAATAGGCTTGAAAATCTATGGCAAGACTTGAAAATGGCTGTCTAGCAATGATGATCAACAACCAACTTGACAAGAGTTTGAAGAATTTCAAAAGAAAAATGTGCAAATATTGTACAATCTAGGTGTACAACGCTTTTAGAGACTTACTAGCCACCATCATACTAGAAAGTTTGAAGAGTGGTACTCAGTGATGTGTTGTGTTGGATTTGCCAGAAACATAACACTTTTTATTCAGGACATAAAGTTAATATCTTTGCCACATTTTTTAACAGTTTTACTTTAGTGCCTTGTTGGAAACAGGATGCATGTTTTGGAATATTTGTATTCTGTACAGGCACCCTTATTTTCACTTTGTCATTTAGGTTAGTATTGTGGAGTAACTACAATGTTGTTGATTCATCCTCAGTTTTCTCCTATCACAGGCATTCAGCTCTATAACTGTTTTAACTGAGTTAGGAAGGATGCCCAGTATTGACTGGGTGTACTGATACACCATAATTAATAACTTCACCATGCTCAAAGGGATATTCAATGTCTGTTTGTTTTTTTACCCATCTACCAATAGGTGCCGTTCTTTGTGAAGCATTGGAAAACCTCCCTGGTCTTTGTGATTGAATCTGTGTTTGAAATTCACTGCTCGACTGAAGCACCTTACAGATAATTGCATGTGTTGGGTACAGAGATGAGGTAGTCATTCAACAATTATGTTAAACACTATTATTGCACAGAGTCATTTTTAGCAACTTATTATGTGACTTGTTAAGCACATTTTTACACCTGACCTGAATTTATTTAGGCTTGACATAACAAAGGGGTTGAGTACTTGTTGAATCAAGATTTATAGTTCTTATAGCCTTTAGCTGTACCTTTATCCTACTCCTCCTCTGTTCCTCTGGTGATGTAACTATAACATTTTCCGACAAGATAGAACTGCCAAAGGGGACGGAGTTGCAATCTACTGCAGAGACAGCCTGCAGAGTTCTGTACTATCCAGGTCTGTGCCCAAACAATTCGAGCTTCTACTTCTAAAAATCCACCTTTCCAGAAACAAGTCTCTTACCGTTGCCGCTTGTTATAAGACCACCTTCTGCCCCTAGCTGTGCCCTGGACACCATATGTGAATTGATTGCCCCCTATCTATCTTCACCTACGCTAGATGCCCTCAATCTCACACAAATTATCAATGAACCAACCAGGTACAACCCCAAATCTGTAAACACGGGCACCCTCATAGATATCATTCTGACCAACCTGCCCTCTAAATACACCTCTGCTGTCTTCAACCAGGATCTCAGCAATCACTGCCTCATTGCCTGTGTCTGTAATGAATCTGCGGTCAAACAACCACCCCTCATCACTGTCAAACGCTCCCTAAAACACTTCAGCGGGCAGGCCTTTCTAATCGACCTCGCCAAGGTTTCCTGGAAGGATATTGACCTAATTCCGTCAGTAGAGGTTGCCTGGTTATTCTTTAAAAGTGCTTTCCTCACCATCTTAAATAAGCATGCCCCATATTTTTTTTTAACCAGGAACAGATATAGCCGTTGGTTCACTCCAGACCTGACTGCCCTTGACCAGCACAAAAACATCCTGTGGCGTACTGCATTAGAATCGAATAGCTGCCGCAATATGCAACTTTTCAGGGAAGTTAGGAACCAATATACACAGGCAGTTAGGAAAGCAAAGGCTAGCTTTTTCAAACAGAAATGTGCATCCCGTAGCACAAAATCCAAAAGGTTCTGGGACACTGTAAAGTCCATGGAGAATAAGAGCACCTCCTCCCAGCTGCCCACTGCACTGGGGCTAGGAAACATTGTCACCACCGATAAATCCACGATAATTGAGAATTTCAACAAGCATTTTTCTATGGCTGGCCATGCTTTCCACCTGACTTCTCAGACAGAGTTCAGTGTGTCAAATCGGAGGACCTGTTGTCCGAACCTCTGGCAGTCTCTATGGGGGTGCCACAGGGTTCAATTCTCAGACTTTTTTCTCTGTATACATCAATGATGTCGCTCTTGCTGCTGGTGATTCTCTGAACCACCTCTACGCAGACGACACCATTCTGTATACTTCTGGCCCTTCTTTGGACATTGTGTTAACTAACCTCCAGACGAGCTTCAATGCCATACAACTCTTCATCTGTGGCCTCCAACTGCTCTTAAATGCAAGTAAAACTAAATGCATGCTCTTCAACCGATCGCTGCCCCACCTGCACGCCCGACTAGCATCACTACTCTGGACGGTTCTGACTTAGAATATGTGGACAACTACAAATACCTAGGTGTCTGGCTAGACTGTAAACTCTCCTTCCAGACTCACATTAAGCATCTCCAATATTAAATCTAGAATTGGGCTTCCTATTTCGCAAACAAAGCATCCTTCACTCATGCTGCCAAACATACCCTCGTAAAACTGACTATCCTACCAATCCTAGACTTCGGTGATGTCCTTTACGAAATAACCTGCAATACTCTACTCAGCAAACTGGATGTAGTCTATTACAGTGCCATCCGTTTTGTCACCAAATCCCCATATACTACCCACCACTGCGACCTGTATGCTCTCGTTGGCTGGCCATCGCTTCATATTCGTCGCCAAACCCACTGGCTCCAGGTCATCTATAAGTCTTTGCTAGGTAAAGCCCTGTCTTATCTCAGCTCACTGGTCACCATAGCAGCACTCACCCGTAGCACCCGCTCCAGTAGGTATATTTCCCTGGTCACCCCCAAAGCCTATTCCTCCTTTGGCCGCCTTTCCTTCCAGTTCTCTGCTGCCAATGACTGGACCGAATTGTAAAAATCACTGAAGCTGGAGACTCATATCTCCCTCACTAACTTTAAGCACCAGCTGTCAGAGCAGCTCACAGATCACTGCACCTGTACATTGCCCATCTGTAAATAGCCCATCCAACTACCTCATACCCATATTGTCATCTAAAATGTTTTTTTTTACTCCTTTGCACCCCAGTATCTCTACTTGCACATTCATCTTCTGCACATCCATCACTCCAGTGTTTAATTGCTAAATTGTTACTTCGCCTCTACTGCCAATCTATTGCCTTACCGCCCTAAGAGACTCAAGTGTTCAAACACTCAAGTGTTTTAGTACTATATCTCTTGACACAATGATGAAAATAATCATGGCCTCTAAACCTTCAAGCTGCATACTGGACCCTATTCCAACTAAACTACTGAAAGAGCTGCTTCCTGTGCTTGGCCCTCCTATGTTGAACATAATAAACGGCTCTCTATCCACCGGATGTGTACCAAACTCACTAAAAGTGGCAGTAATAAAGCCTCTCTTGAAAAAGCCAAACCTTGACCCAGAAAATATAAAAAACTATCGGCCTATATCGAATCTTCCATTCCTCTCAAAAATTTTAGAAAAGGCTGTTGCGCAACAACTCACTGCCTTCCTGAAGACAAACAATGTATACGAAATGCTTCAGTCTGGTTTTAGACCCCATCATAGCACTGAGACGGCACTTGTGAAGGTGGTAAATTACATTTTAATGGCATCGGACCGAGGCTCTGCATCTGTCCTCGTGCTCCTAGACCTTAGTGCTGCTTTTGATACCATCGATCACCACATTCTTTTGGAGAGATTGGAAACCCAAATTGGTCTACACGGACAAGTTCTGGCCTGGTTTAGATCTTATCTGTCGGAAAGATATCAGTTTGTCTCTGTGAATGGTCTGTCCTCTGACAAATCAACTGTAAATTTCGGTGTTCCTCAAGGTTCCGTTTTAGGACCACTATTGTTTTCACTATATATTTTACCTCTTGGGGATGTTATTCGAAAACATAATGTTAACTTTCACTGCTATGCGGATGACACACAGCTGTACATTTCAATTAAACATGGTGAAGCCCCAAAATTGCCCTTGCTAGAAGAATGTGTTTCAGACATAAGGAAGTGGATGGCTGCAAACTTTCTACTTTTAAACTCGGACAAAACCGAGATGCTTGTTCTAGGTCCCAAGAAACAAAGAGATCTTCTGTTGAATCTGACAATTAATCTTAATGGTTGTACAGTCGTCTCAAATAAAACTGTGAAGGACCTCGGCGTTACTCTGGACCCTGATCTCTCTTTTGAAGAACATATCAAGACCATTTCAAGGACAGCTTTTTTCCATCTACGTAACATTGCAAAAATCAGGAACTTTCTGTCCAAAAATGATGCAGAAAAATTAATCCATGCTTTTGTCACTTCCAGGTTAGACTACTGCAATGCTCTACTTTCCGGCTACCCGGATAAAGCACTAAATAAACTTCAGTTAGTGCTAAATACGGCTGCTAGAATCCTGACTAGAACCAAAAAATTTGATCATATTACTCCAGTGCTAGCCTCTTTACACTGGCTTCCTGTCAAAGCAAGGGCTGATTTCAAGGTTTTACTGCTAACCTACAAAGCATTACATGGGCTTGCTCCTATCTATCTCTCTGATTTGGTCCTGCCGTACATACCTACACGTACGCTACGGTCACAAGACGCAGGCCTCCTAATTGTCCCTAGAATTTTTAAGCAAACAGCTGGAGGCAGGGCTTTCTCCTATAGAGCTCCATTTTTATGGAACGGTCTGCCTACCCATGTCAGAGACGCAAACTCGGTCTCAACCTTTAAGTCTCTACTGAAGACTCATCTATTCAGTGGGTCATATGATTGAGTGTAGTCTGGCCCAGGAGTGGGAGGGTAAACGGAAAGGCTCTGGAGCAACGAACCACCCTTGCTGTCTCTGCCTGGCCGGTTCCCCTCTTTCCACTGGGATTCTCTGCCTCTAACCCTATTACAGGGGCTGAGTCACTGGCTTTACTGGGGCTCTCTCATGCCGTCCCTGGAGGGGGTGCGTCACCTGAGTGGGTTGAGTCACTGATGTGGTCATCCTGTCTGGGTTGGCGCCCCCCCCCTTAAGTTGTGCCGTGGCGGAGGTCTTTGTGGGCTATACTCTGCCTTGTCTCAGGATGGTAAGTTGGTGGTTGAAGATATCCCTCTAGTGGTGTGGGGGCTGTGCTTTGGCAAAGTGGGTGGGGTTATATCCTTCCTGTTTGGCCCTGTCCGGGGGTGTCCTCGGAGTGGGCCACAGTGTCTCCTGACCCCTCCTGTCTCAGCCTCCAGTATTTATGCTGCAGTAGTTTATGTGTCGGGGGGCTAGGGTCAGTTTGTTATATCTGGAGTACTTCTCCTGTCCTATTCGGTGTCCTGTGTGAATCTAAGTGTGCGTTCTCTAATTCTCTCCTCTCTTTCTCTCTCTCGGAGGACCTGAGCCCTAGGACCATGCCCCAGGACTACCTGACATGATGACTCCTTGCTGTCCCCAGTCCACCTGGCTGTGCTGCTGCTCCAGTTTCAACTGTTCTGCCTTATTATTATTCGACCATGCTGATCATTTATGAACATTTGAACATCTTGGCCATGTTCTGTTATAATCTCCACCCGGCACAGCCAGAAGAGGACTGGCCATCCCTCATATGCTCTCTCTAATTCTCTCTTTCTTTCTCTCTCTCGGAGGACCTGAGCCCTAGGACCATGCCCCAGGAATACCTGACATGATGACTCCTTGCTGTCCCCAGTCCACCTGACTGTGCTGCTGCTCCAGTTTCAACTATTCTGCCTTATTATTATTCGACCATGCTGGTCATTTATGAACATTTGAACATCTTGACCATGTTTTGTTATAATCTCCACCCGGCACAGCCAGAAGAGGACTGGCCACCCCACATAGCCTGGTTCCTCTCTAGGTTTCTTCCTAGGTTTTGGCCTTTCTAGGGAGTTTTTCCTAGCCACCGTGCTTCTTCACCTGCATTGCTTGCTGTTTGGGGTTTTAGGCTGGGTTTCTGTACAGCACTTTGAGATATCAGCTGATGTACGAAGGGCTATATAAAATAAATTTGATTTGATCTTCTCATTTGCACACATATAGATGTTTTTTCTATTGTGTTATTGACTGTACGTTTGTTTATTCCATGTGTAACTCTTTGTTGTTGTTTGTGTGGCACTGCTTTGCTTTATCTTGGCCAGGTCTCAGTTGTAAATGAGAACTTGTTCTCAACTGGCCTACCTGGTTAAATAAAGGTGAAATAAAATACATTTCAGCTTTTCATTTTTAAATAGTTTGTAAAACATATATATTTTTTAAATGTATCCCACTTTGACATCATGTGGTATTGTGTGTATGCCAGTGACACAAAATCTAAATGTAATCGATTTTAAATTCAGGCTGTAGCACAACAAAATGTGGAAAAAGGCAAAGGGTGTGAATACTTTTCTGCTCTTTACCTGTCTCGTTAGTCCACGTTTCTTGTTAACATAAACTGCCTTCCACTGGGCGCACACTGGTTGAATCAACGTTGTTTGCACGTCATTGCAATGACATTACTTGAAGAAACATAGGAATAGACGTTGAATCGACTTACGTCTGTGCCCAGTGGGCTATTTCTTTCCATTTCTGTACACCAAGCCTGATATTCAAGTCAATGACCATGCTACCACAAACATGAACTTTCGAAAATGCCATGAACTATGATGTGTCATCATGACGGTGTGTTACATAGTTGCTGGGTTGTCTCGTTTGCAGAGATTAGGTACTTTGGCGCCACTTAGTGAGCACAAAGTGTGATGTACCACCTCCACCATACAGCAACATGCATTGCACATTTTGTATATTATATCGAACATGCTGCATGCATGCACTGAAACCAAACATTGTATCACATTGTATCAAGGCACCTCTGATTCACCTTAATAGAAAGTATACAAGACAATAGATGACTCATCTGGCTGTGTCAAGAGGGCGGGTACAGAGGCCACGTGGACTCTTCCGTTTTAAGATCAGGGTTTCCATGGATACACAACAACAGAACATCTCATTTTCAGGGATATGCCAAGCACTTCTCCCATAATTAAGAACGAAAAATAGCTAACTAGGTGCTTCCTAACCTTGGATATTCGTTGTGTTATTATAATGGTGACTTTCCTGTCATTATTTTAGCTGTTATTTATTTTGGTTGATGATAGTGGACTATTTTTGACGATCATCATGGTAAGTAGAATCAGAGACAGGCCCACAATCTTGCTTGACATAAAAATGACATTCATGAAAGTCATAATTATTTGCTGGTCTGTACACACGTTCAATTACTGTATAACTCTACCAGTACCAACACTGTTGACTTTGTCGCAGCCGCAGAGTATAGGGTCTTCATCTAGGCTCTCTGGTAGCTCCGGTTCACGTCGCTATCGCACCCGTGCACTCACCTCTCATGTGGATGAGAGCCTCTTTGGAACCCCAAAACAGGTGGGCCATATGTCAGCCATTTCTTTGATCTGCATTGGATAAACACATAGCAATAAGACGTGACAATTGAACTGTGCAAGGTCTGTGTATGTATGTATGTATGTATGTGTGTGTGTGTGTGAGAATTGGTGTAAATATATGTTGAATTTTCTTACTCAAGGCTCTGTCAGCCTGCAATGTCAAGGACACTGAGAGGGGTGGCCGGTTCGGACCCAGGGGCCAGTCCAGGTCTGCTCCAAGTCAGAAGACTCAGAACCTAGAGACAGTTCGCATCATCACAAAGGACCTCATCCGAGACCTGAAGCAAGTATCAGTCAATACCTCAACTTCTCATTCGTTTACTTGATGTGATCATCAAGTCTAATGCTTTGTGAACATAACAGTATTACACTTGGCAGTGTTTATTACTGTTTACTCATTATAAAAGAGAATGCCATCCAGTTCCATAAACCTACATTGCACCAATAAACATATCCCACAATCACATTTTACAAGTGGTGGTGAATTACAAAATAAAAACAAATCATGCTGTCATTTTGCCAGGATCCCATGTAAGGATCCGTCTGGGTTGTCTGTCATCCTCCGCCCAACTGATATTGAGCGGATCGCAACAGCTTCTCTGGTTTCAACCAAGGAGGAGCGGGAGTTCACATTGGAATCCCAGAGGAGGGAGAGAGAAGCAGCTATGGTGAGAAAGGACAAATGTACCTGATGAATTTGTAAGCAACCTTTACCACATGAAAGCTGGGTGACTAACTGGCAGTACAGGGTCCCAGCTACAGCATTACACCCAAACTAACCTTTGCACTGTTCCAATGTTGCTGTTTTTCTTGACCAGGATGCTGCTGAGGATAGGAAGGCCCATATCCGCCAGGCTGACCTGTCTCGTCAGAAGAACCAGGCCCTAAGTGAACTGGAGGCCGAGGCCAAGGAAAGAGCTCAGTATCTGCTGGAGAGGGCCAACGCCATGAGGATGGAGCAGGAGGACGAGGTCAAGAAACTCAATGAGGTACAGCAAGAGAATCAACCGTTCACTCTCTCTTCGCTACTCTTTGTTATTTGTTTTATCTCAACTTCAGTCCCAACATCACTGCAATATCACACTTTTCCCCAGTTTTTTTACCCATGCCCTATCCAGACTCTTCCATCTTCGTGTCCTTGTGTGTGTCGTGTATGGTACCCTTTTGTTGTGGCCAGTTGATCCTGGGTGCCCGGTGCCACGCGGTGAGGGATGCCCAGATCCTGGAGAGGCAGCAGATCCTGGCTGAGCTACAGGAGGAGGAGAGGCGTCTGGATGCCATGATGGAGGTGGACCGCAGGAGAGCCCTGGAGGCCCAGGAGCAGATCGACGAGCTGCGCAAACACCAGAGGATCCAGTGAGGACACACACACACACACACACACAATGGCCCATTTAAAAGCAAATACACTACATCTCTTCCAAACTGTAATGCCTCAGCTGTCTTCCCTGTGTGTGTCTATAGGGGAAAGCAGCTGATTATAAACCAGATTGAGGAGCGTCTGGAGGACAGGATGCTGCAGAATGAGATGAAGGAGCAGGAGGGCCAGCAGATGCTGGAGAACCTGGAGAAGATGCAGATGGAGGAGCTGGAGGTATTATTAGTTAGAGACAAGTCTCCTTGTGCAGTACAACAGTTTTATCGCCAGGGTAATGTATTACCACTTTGAATTTCAGTTAGAAATTCCTCATGAATTAGCCTGGTCCCAGATCTGTTTGTACTCTTGCAACTAATGATTATCATTGATGAATGGATCGCAATGCAGTTAGGCATAAGGAATAATAAACAACAGAATGGTGTGGTGTGTCTCCCAGGCTCTGGAGAGGAAGAAGGAGGAGCAGCAGCGTCTGCAGCAGGAGATCCTCCGTATCAACGAGGACAGCCTGCTGGCCAAGGAGCGCAACAAAGAGGAGGAGAGACTGGCCGACCTCCGGGCTATGGAGTACACCCACAAGAAAATGGTAAGAGTTACTCCATTATGGACTTTATTATAGGTTTGGCCTTCTTGTTTTGGGTCAGAAAGCAAAAGGACAAAAAAGGTGTCTAAGGCTACGTTTACACTGGCAGCCTAAGTGTAATATTTTTCCACAAATTGGTATTTTGAGCAATCAGATCAGTTCTTTTACCAATAATTAGAGAAAAAAATCTGAATTAGAATGCCCGTGTTAACGCAGCCAAATATACTTTTGTGTGACCCCTACAGGAGCGGGAGGCTGAGTACGAGGCTGAACAGAGACGCATCAAGAGAGAGAAGGAGAAGGACGTGGCCAGACTGCGAGCCCTACAGGAGAGAGAAAAAGACCACAAGGCAGAGCAGGTGAGCAGCACCAAAGTTCCATTTGTTTTACAGTGGCTCACACTGACCTGTTGTTGTCGTAATTGATCATAAAAGGTATGGAGGAATGGTTACAGTGGTTTTGTGTATGACTGTAAGGATGAGCTTCGAGCCAGGAGGAACCAGGAGGGAGCAGAGAGAGATTGGAGGAGAAAAGAGAAGGAGCAGCTCAAGAAGAAGGTGGATGTTGAGGAGAGGTTGAAGGCAGCTCGCTTGGAGCAGGTCACACATAAGGAGCACCTCCTATCCATCGAGGCTGGGCGAGAGAGGGCTGAGTTTGACAGGGTTTTGAGGTACACCATGACACCAAGTAGATGTACCCACTGAGCATACACTGCTCAGTGACGTTGTTTCCACGTCATATCAATGCAATTACGTTGTACCAACATGGAATAGATGTTGAATTGATCTGTGCCCAGTGGGTAGTTACTACTGTACTAACCCAATAACTGTACTTGTATTATAGGCGGTTTCATAAATCAGAGCATAACACTATGCTATGCCTTGGACAACCACACTTTAAAATGTTAGTAAAGGTCTCTGTATTAGCAGTTGCGTTTTACAGCCAGTTTTTTTTCTCACCCCAGGGCCCAGCAGGTATCCATCTGTAAGGAGAAGGACAAGGAGGAGAAACACAGGATCAAGGTGTTGCGTCACGCTGACGGGGTGCGCCAGCAGGTGAGGGAGCGGGAGATGCAGGCCATCGCCCTGCGCAGGGAGGTCTACAAAGAGGGAGACCGGCTGGACGAGGAGGCCCGCCATCGCCGCATCCGCCTTGATGAGATCAAGGAGAAGAAGCTCAGGGAGCTCAAGTAAGTACAGGGACTAACTATGTACAGGGACTGGGTGGGGACTAACTATGTACAGGGTCTGGGTGGGTACTAACTATGTACAGGGACTGGGTGGGGACTAACTCAATGTACAGGGACTGGGTGGGGACTAACTATGTAAAGGGACAAAGTGGTATGTAGAATTGAGGGGAACTGAGAGGATATTATGTGAAAGCAACAGCACTGTGTGTAAACCAAGTGTTTTTGGGGGGGATGGTCAGGTTTAGTTTTGTAATTCATGTTTGTTCATTTTACTTGTAGGGCTGCTGGACTTCCAGAGAAGTATTGCAATGAAGTGGAGAGAAGGGTGCATGCTCTCCCTGCTCTGGCTCACTAGCATGACTGACAGACTGCAACACAAACCCTGATCTTTATCAAAGATTTCACAATAGAGATAAATTGGCACTGCCATCACACTTTGACAGGGTAGAGAGAAAATAATTAGTACAGGGTATAAATCTAGTGCAGCACCTTTGTGTTAGTGATCAATAGATCATTTCTGAATAAAGATGACTATTACAAACTATGAATATTTATAATTGTACTGTAGGCGTGACCTTAAGTAGTGCACATTAACTATTCAACTGATCGAAGCTAAAATAAAATATATTGACTTAAATGTGATTTTAAAATGTATACTGTTTTGTTAGATCAATTAATTGGACTGTGCCTAACAGATTCCAGTCATACAGGACCCAATATTATTTTATCTACAGGATATCATTTTTATTTAGTCTTTTAAATGTCCCTTTCAGCATGGCTTTTATGACAATGTTTATTGTTAATATGCATGATAATAGAAAGGTATGTTCAGAGATTAGGATGACACTTTACACACACAGCTCAAAAGCACTTTGGGAATACATCAAGGTAAATACAGGCTTTTATTTCAGACCATTCTCAACAAATCACTATGCTGTAGTACTGAGATCTAATTCTTCATAATAACCATTGAAATACATAACCTACAGGAGTGTTACTGATCTAAACAAGTTGACATTAGGACACCAAAAGGAGCCTGTCCTCCCATTCCTCTATTTGTTCTCAGAGCCAATCGCACTGACCGAACCAAACGGGACAGCGCTGTGGAGGACGACGAGTAGGATCGCCACTTTTTTTTAAATGATCCTTCTTATGTACACACAAAAATATGGTGACCTAGAACACCACAACACCTGGCATACACAGACCTCAGCACAAGGAGGGTGATGAGTAAATACACATGTACGGGTCTGCAGTCAGCCTTCGATCGCCCCTGCATATACACAGACACAGTCTCACACACAAGCACTGTACACAGCAAAACAGGTCACCTAGATTAAAAACACACTGAGTCAACAAAGGAGGACTAACATCTACTGGGGTTGACTGAAGAGCCAGTATAGGCCGAGGGGGATTCAAATTCTTATTTAGATCATTAGAACACACACACACACACACTCAGATACATACGTCTATGCATTTAAAACTCCATAAAGCTACACGCCTGTGCAGAATATACTATTGTTACTTAGTGTTGCTAGCTATAGTCATTGAAGTGGCAATATATGTTCAAATATTATGTAACCTTTTTTCAGAATATACAATAATGAAATGCATTATACAGACAATAGACAATGTAAACTGTTCACACGTTCAGTACATCAAAATTAAGAGTTTCTATTAGTTTCTTCTCACGACAGTGCAAATCAGATGTTCCAACTACTTCAAAAAGGCTAACTGCTTCTTTCTAAGGTCCACTTAAATACATAACATAAACCGGTTTTAAAAAATCATTAAAGGAAGTGTTCAGTAGTCATAAATATGGAATGTGGAAAACCAAGAAAAAAAGTTGTCCAATTTCTGTTCAAAAACAATACAAATAAAAAAAGTCATTCATTGCAGTTAAGGGAGAACAGAATAAAAATAATTGAATGAGCACAGGTTTGCTTGATGTTTGTCTATTCTGTGAGTAGAAGAGCATGGTAGGCTGGTGAGGAACATAAGGAGAGAAACAGATGACTTAGGGGTTGGGGTGGTGGGGTGGGCATTCACATGCCGTAGCCAAAGCCAGGCTGGGGAGGCTGGCCGTAACCAGCGGGTGCTGCTGGGTAGCCGTAACCTCCGTAGCCAGGCTGGGGGGGCACAGCCTGACCAGGGCCTGAAGTGAGCATGAGCTGGGGCGTGCCTGCAACACAAATAGAGGGCACTAGCATGAGATCATGCCAAAACTGATAACACAAACACACTCTAAAGGGTTAACACTGGCTAGGTGCTAAAACTACAAAGCAAAGCATAATAGTTCCCCGTTTAACATATTCAACCAATAGAGGGGCAGGGTTATGTAGAGGTCGTCGTACCATAAACAATGGGCTGGGACTCGGTGTTCTGCTCCTCCTGTTTCCTTAGTGACTCTGAGGCGTCAAGCTTGTCGACCTGAGAGGCAAGCAGAGAAGTGAGCATGTTAACCAGCAAGGGGAGCTCTAATGAGACGCCCTTATAACTGACCTCTGGGTTATTTCACTGGCTAGCCGATGGGACCATTCCTGACAGGCAGAGACGAATAAAGTCAAGATTAAAACAGGCTGCAAGAGGCAGGCCATGCTACGGGTGTGGGAGTTTGTTGTTATCAGGCATTGTCACTAGTGGCTACTGGTGTTATTAGCTACCAATCTTGACAAGCATTAGGGTTGTAAATAAGTCTAACGTCAGATTAGACACACAGCTAGGCCTAAACAAAAACAATGGTCCCACCATCCAGCCACCAGATGAATCTATTTCCATGTGTTTGGACTGTATGTAGAGAACCAAACCCATTTCAACAGCTCTAATATGGTCCAACGTCACAGAAACTGAACTACCAGGGATTACAAGCACTACCACAAATGCTAACAAGAAAACTTTCCCTACCATGAAGTAGAACAGATCCAACGAATCAACTGGAAACCACAATAATAAAAAAAAAAGCTCTAAATGGTAAGATTATATTTACATTAAATTGTCGACCAGCAAATATGGCAAATCTTTATCCTGTCGGTCCTCTTGATAAGTTGTTAAGCAGCTCAGAGCAGGAATTGAAAGACATGATAAGACAATTCACAAGAAAAAGCGAGCAGCGTCTTGAATGTAAGTGAAACAACCTATTCCTCCTGAAAATCCACAATATCACTTCTGGAAAACCATGATAAGGCAACTTGAGACAGTTACTTCTCTCCTGTCAGATCACAACGTAGGGTTCAGTTCTCTACATACTTGCTATCTGGCAAAACAAAGTCGTTGTTTTAAGATACAGGTAAACAGGCTGTAGGCTCATTGAAGGGGAACGAGACATGCTGAAGCGACAGTTAGGTTAATTTGTCTGTTTAGAAGAGTGCATGAGAGGCAGAGAGCCACAGTGGGGGGAGTGAGAGGATGGAGGGATGGTTTGTACGGCCAGTCAAGGCGTCGCGAAGCAGGCACAGCCAACAACGATGTCTCCTAGCCGGTCCAAAGTGCTGCAAATGCTATGGAGGGTGAAATGCATGCTTGCCCTGAACACACTACAAGTTTGTAACACGCGTTCCACACCCTAAGCACACACACAGTACCCCACACTTAAGTTCTGGAATAGCAAAGACACTACAATGCAACTAATAACAAATCAAAGGAACAAAATTATAATAACATACAAAAAACATCTACATACATGTTCCAATTTTGATTTGATTTAACATTTATTTAACTAGGCAAGTCAGTTAAGAACAATTTATTTACAATGACGGCCTACCCCGGACGACGCTGGGCCAATTGTGCGCCGCCCCGTTGGGGCTCCCAATCACAGCCGGATGTGATTCAGCCTGGATCCGAACCAGGGACTGTAGTGACGCCTCTTGCACTGAGATGCAGTGCCTTAGACCATTGTGCCACTCAGAAGCAGGATATTTAACATTAAAAAGTTCAATTTCTTTACGAGTTAATTCCGTAAACAGTTATATAAGAAGGAACTCTGAAAGAATGGTCACTTCATCAATTTCCATACAGAGTATGTTCTACACTCCCACTTTACAGCAGTCTACAGCTGTGCATAGCCAAATGTGAGGCTACATAACTTCACTATAAGGACAACATTGAACAATTCAAATGTGGCCCCAGGGCTGTCTTAACATACATTTCAGTACAAATCAAACCTCATTACCCTACCAAGGTTGATCACTAAATGGCAAGTGGTACAGATTCAAGCCAACAGCAGCTCAGTGATATTACAGACAGTGGTAGTTTTTCATTAGTATCTACAGGTCTAAGGGAGAGGATTGTCTGACTACAGTAGGTTATACTTTCCTATTCCTGGACAGTTACTGAGTTTGCTGGTTTATGTGGACAGCCTCAAAGGAATGGAACTAAACATCCCTCTGTTTGGGTGTTGCTGGGGTGAATGAGTTCCTGAATCCTGATTGGTCAGTCACTGATTCAACCCTGGAACAAAGAGCAATAGCTAACAGAGCCATTCCAAACCCCAGCATGCCCAGCAGCTCACCAAAGGCAGGGTGGGAGAGCCCCACTCCAGACGACTCTGGGTGGGTTGTCTAGTCAAGGTGTGGAGTCAGAAGCAGCAGTGACATGGGGAGGGGACAGACTCATGCAGTTTCCTCTAGTTTTACTCCTCCAAACTACAGACTACAGAGGGTCAAAAAGAATGACTGGAAATGGACTGGACTTTCACCTTTTCCTTAATCGCATCAACCTGAAAGGGAATTCAGAGAGGCAACTTAAGAAGAAAAACTAACACTGAAACTCTCCCCCAACAGAGAGAACAAATGTGGAATCATCAGATCAACAAAGAAAACAGAAGAAAAATCACAGCGAGAGATGGAAATGAGCCCCTTTTGATACAAATGCAAGCTCTAGTACAATTGTTGATGTGGTACTTTTAAGTTAGAATTACAATATTTACCAGATATATTTTATAAATCAGCAGACTTGTTTCTAAAATATCATTATATTAAGCTTAACATAACATGCATAATTTTTTACAAGAGCCCACCCAGTAGACTCTACTACCATTTTGTTCCATCACAAGAACTGAGTGTTCTGGTATTTCTTGCCATATGACAAATATGTGGCATATGTGGCATACTAAGCAGTATGAATCTCCTGAACTTTTGTATGGAAAAGTAGCAGAGATAAAATCAAAAAGAAACATGATTACCGGTATCATGATCGAGATAAACAGAACAGGATGAGATCGGCTGAAGTTGTGGTTGTTTAAAATCTCCTAAAAGAAGGTGAACTCAAATTGCATCACCATGTTAACAGTACCTACTTTTCACTGGAGACACTGGTAGTCTGGTAAGGGTTTAAGGTCATGTATAAAATACCGTATGGGGTGAACTGCCACCCGAGGAGTGGCCAACCTAACCCACCTTGGAGAGGTACTCCCTCATGACCTGGATGAAGTAGGGCATGGAGAAGTCCATGATGTTGTGCCTCCAGGCCGTCTCCAGCACCACGTCAGGCCTCAGCAGGTCGTAGCAGGTGAAGAGGCAGGCGGCAAAGCACTCCTTCTTATCCTCCTCCAGGAACCAGGCCAACAACTCCTCAGCCAGCTCCACGTCTTTTGACTCAGACGCATACTGCATGGCATCCTACACATCAAAACACCACAGACAGGCACATCAAAACAGGGGAGGCACATCAAAACATGGGAGACACAAGGGGAGAGAATTCAGACAGTGACATATCTAAAAGCAATGATATGACCCACACATTTTACAAAAACAACAGCATCATGGGTATCTGTGTGAGCTGATGGTCACTGGTCTGTAGACAACATATGAGTTAATATAAATTTGGAGAAGCTGGACCTTGTAGAGTTTGTCCTTCTTGCAGAGTTCCACGCTCTGCTTCCAGCGGTTGTTGCCTTTGAAGAGGTAGGCAGCGATCCTCCTGAACTCAATCAGCTCGTGCTTCTCCAGGCCCTGGGCCAGGGTGATGTTGTCAAAATTGTCGTAGGCATCGATGGAGGCACGCAGGGCCTGGACAGGACAGAGTAGTAACAAGAGAGAAAGTCATTTGCATTTCGCACCAAAGAACGTTCATCTCTAGGAGACAGAACGAGTCTCCTTCTCGAGCGGTATGATGGGCCTTAAAATAAATTCACAGGTACACCTCTAATTGACTCAAATAATGTCAATTAGCTCATCAGAAGCTTTTAAATCCATGACATAATTTTCTGGAATTTTCCAAGCTGTTCAAAGGCAGTCAACTTAAGTGTATGTAAACTTATGAACCACAGGAATTGTGATAGTGAATTAGAAGTGAAATAATCTGTCTGAAAACAATTGTTGGAAAAATTACTTGTGTCATGCACAAAGTAGATGTCCTAACCGACATGCCAAAACTATAGTTTGTTAATAAGAAATGTGTGGAGTGGTTGAAAAACGTGTTTTTGGAAAACGAGTGGTTGAAAAACAACTCCAACCTTCAACTGTACTTTTTCTTGCCACTGTATGTTAAAAGATCTTAGTACCGCATAGTCTTCCTCTGTGATGAAGAGGTTGTTAAGTGCTTCGTTGACACCTTTGTTGTTGTGGTTCTGCACTGACCGCAGGTATGGCTTGACCAGTGACAGCTGCTTGGTCTGGAGGTGGACAGAGAAAAGTTCAGTCAGTGGACAGTCAAGCAGGTCGTTCTGAATGCCAAATATTGACATACAAGATAGCTTTCAATCTATCAAGTATGGACACAGTAGCGTCCCAGTACCTTCATGAAGAAGTTGACAGCGCGGGTGTGGTCGAGTCGTGGTGATAACACTATGAGCAGGTCGTTCAGTAACAATGGTTTGAACTCCAGGTAGAACTGGATAGCCTTGTAGTATAACTCCACATTGGCCACCTAGTACGACAAAGCATCATACGTTCAGCTGCGGGATGTGGATTTCTATTCAGTGACAAATACTTGGTCTAATACAATGACCATGGAATACATCTTAACCTTGAGTGACGAACATGAAATGTTTGCAAATCTAAAACATGAGATCCAGTCAATGCTGAGATTGGGTGTTGTTGCAGTCAGTCAGTTACCTTGGTGACGATGTCTTTGAACTGTCCTTCCTTCCAGGCATCGGAGGGGTGGCTCATCATGGTGATGATGGCATTGTCAAACTCCTCATACTTGTCATAGAGGAAGACCAGCTCCGCCCACAGGTGGGCCTGCTCTGCAGCCCTCAGGACCTGCAGACACGCATTAACATTATCTTCACCCAGCCCAAAACAGCACACTGAGATAGTCACTGAATCTCTCACACACAAACATATGAACAAATAAAATAGGAAGACTATGCAGATCATTTGAATCCCCTTGCATTTAGACATCTATCTGGCAGTGTTCTTCCTCTCCCACCTTTGGAATGTTGACTCTGGACCAGAAGAGCTCCAGATGCTCCCTCATCTTCTGGGGTTTGAACTTGGAGTAGAGGATGGCCAGCTCGGTGAACATGCCCATGTGAGCCCGCTCCAGGCCCAGGGCTGCCTCCAGCATGGTGATCAGCTCCTCAAAGTAAGCACGGTCCTAGAGACAAACACAACCATGGCATCTTCAATCAACCCAGGACCATTAAAAACACATTTATCACATGCTAAAACTCTTAAACTCTTGCCTGGATAAGGCAATTGCTATGAGAGTGACTATTGGTAGTAATTGAACCAAATGGTAGTACCTTACCTGGTAGTAATTGATGAGCTCCTCCAGTTCATCAGCATGGACAACGATGTGCAGGCCACACATCTGGGCCAGGCGGAACTCTTTCCCATCCACACAGGCAAAGCACACCTCTTTCCAGGTGCGGGTGCTGTTGGCCTTGCGGGCTCCGTCCACGGCGGCCTGATACTCTCCCAGGTGGACCAGGGTGGACGCTAGCCGCCCGAAGTTGGACACATTGTTGTAGAGCAGCTTAGCCGCATCATACATCCTCTCATCATAACACCTGTCACCCACCTGGTATAGAGAAAGACAATAAGAAAACATATGATACAGGTCAGCAGTGATGGAGAGGGATGTGTCAGGTAAACCTGTGTGTGTGTGGCAGTGTGTGTATATCGTGTTTGGAGAGTACCTGTTGGATGTGGGCGTTGTTGGGTCCATTGATGAACTCCTCCAGTTCAGCCAGGCGGTTGGTCTTGGCCAGGGCGAAGATGAGCTCGGTCTCCACGTAGGACTCACGGGACTTCTTACGGGCCATCTGAAGGAACTTCACTAGGTCCTCCCAGTTACCTGAGGATAGTAGGGGAACACTAAGCCCTTTCCCCCCTCGCCTGGTTGCCATCTCTGTTCAGCTATTACATTCTACTCCTTGTACTCTGTCATTTGCCAGATACTGGTCTTTCTTCAATTCTGAACATTCTATATCTTTCTTCAATTCTGAACATTCTATATCTTTCTTCAATTCTGAACATTCTATAATTTGAATCATGATTTGATCGTGATTCAAAAACCCTCACAGCTATCCTTACGCAAATATTGAAACTAACACCTTTTTTCTCTCTCAGATTGTGTTGGTGTCTGGTTGCTCGGCAACCATTTTGTTTCCCCAGACTAAACCAGTTGGTCAAAAGTTTAGCTCACACCAAAATTCTCAAACTAAAAACATACTGCAATTCCAGCCACAAGACATCTTAGCTTTGATTTTATGCCTCAAAATAAAACTTTCCTAGCTAACAGCTAAATGTTTGTTTCGAGGCTCCATATGTTGTCATGGGAAATATGAATGATTTCCTACAACCAATGAGCAACATCGCCAGAAATTCAGCTGCATACTGAACGTTGAGATTGGAGAGGTACCCAGACTACGTTACCGCCATTTAGATACAGCATGTGAATACCTTCACCTCAAATGGTAAGCCTACATTGAACATTTTTGTTGCTCGTATGCTGGACATTATGTGGAGCAATGTTATTTCTTACCGCTCTGGGCTGCAGCTTGGCCCACCTCCATGTAGGCAGAGGGGTCGTCAGCCTTGATGTAGGAGTCGATGGCCTCCTTCACCAGACCCTTCTGGAGCTGAGCCTTGGCCAGCTGGCTCCACACTGGAGGCTCATTGCAGCGCTCAGCAAACTCATAGGCCCGGTCCAGGTTCCCAATGTGCTCAATCAGAACCTAAAAACATAGAGAAAAATTGTCAAGTTCACCTCTTGATCTGTAGAATTCAAGCAGAACAGTAGCATTGTCCACAATGTGAATTGAACCGGCAACTGTTCGGTCAATGGTCCATTTCCCAGAGCGAAAGACTTGACCACTGACCTGCACGGCAGAGGTGTTGACGTCAAACTTCCTGAAGATGGCGAATGCCTCCTCAAAGAGCTCGTTGCTGATGGCGATGTTTGCGATGTCAGGGGCGTCGTAGTTGTCCAGGCGGTTGATGTACTCCATCACACGGGTACGGTCTGCCTTGATGGCTGTTAGAATCAGCAGGTTCTGAAGGTTTCTGAATAAAAACACAGATGAATTCTGCTCAGCATTGACAAAGTAAAACAAAAGTTTAACATTCCAAAGCTTCCCAGTATTGAAAGAGCAGACACACAATGGACAGCTCAGTCTGCCAGTGAGCACAGATAGTAGAGCCTCAGTAGCCCTAGTACCTGTGTTCACTGAAGACTGAGTTATCCAGAACGATCTTCTCCAGCAGCTCAATGAGTTCGTTGGGGAGGTCTGCAGTCATGAAGGCCTTGACTGTGACTGAAACCTCCTCTGGGTCCTGGGTCTCAGACAGGGCAGTCTGAACAACCTGATAAAAGATAGAGACATAATCAACATCAATCATTACTCCAGAATGGAGGAAATATAGCCACTTGGAGCCAAAATGGGTCACAAATAACAATTTAACCATCATGAGAAATATGAGGAAAGTGTGGGTGGGGCATCGCAGTAGAGGTTGGGACAATGGTTTTCGTGAGGATGATGTTCTCGCCCCAATTTTGTGGTATCCAATTGGTAGTTACAGTCTTGTCTCATCACTGCAACTCCCGTACGGACTTGGGAGAGGCGAAGGTCGTGATTCCTCCGAAACACAACCCAACCCAGAAGCCAGCCGCACCAATGGGTAGGAGGAAACATTGTACACCTGGCAACTGTGTCAGCATGCACTGTGCACGGCCCGCCACTGGAGTCGCTAGTGTGCGGTGGGACAAGGACATCCCAGCACCATCCCAGGCCAAACCCTCCCCTAACCCGGACGAAGCTGGGCCAAATTGTGCGCCGCCCCATGGATCTCCCAGTCGCAGCCGACTAAGCCTGGACTCGAACCCAGAATCTCTAGTGGCACTGCGCCATTCGGGAGCCCCGATGTTTGCATTTCTAACATGCAGGAACAGGTCCATACCTGGTCGATGAGGGGTCTTCTGAATGGGTTAGTCTCCAGCAGCACACTGGCCCACAGCTCAGGGTCTTTACGGCGAACCAGGTAGCGAGACAGACTCTTGAACAGGGAGTTCTCATTGCACACCTTTACAGGAAATGTAAGATGATCAGTATGAGGCCAAACATATGCAAACACTGCTAAATTACCTTTTCAATGTACTAGTCAAGTTAATAAATACGTTTTATTTCCCCACTCACATTAATGAGCTCCTGATCACACTGTCCTCTCTCGTAGGCCACGCAAGCCAGGTGGGGGTCCCTCTTCTCACAGTACTTGCCCACCACGCGGCTGTCGTAGAAGGTGTTCTCACGCAGGAAGCGCTCTGGGTTGTTGTTGCTGTCGATGTAGATCTTGGCCAGGGCATTGTGGGTAGCTGGCTCCTCACAGCCATCGTGGATACGGGCCTCCAGCCAGGGTAGGAGCAGTTTCAGTCTGGAGACAACACACAGATACATTTTCCAAGTTTCAGGCGCTCATAAACTAGACATATTTCCACTTTTAACTGGGTCAAACAGCACCACTTCATCCTACTTTCTCTTTCAGAAGTAATGTCACAATTAAATGCACTACAGCTGCAGTTGGTGACAAAAACAAGCCCTCGCAAGACAGGTCCCTTTAATATAAAGCCAGTCTGGGCTGAGACAAATCATGTCCCCATGCTCCTTACCTGTTCCTCTTCTCCACCTCAGCCACCAGTTCATCAGTGGAGAACTGTCCTTTCACCACCAGGATCAGGTTCTTAATCACATCCTCAGCACAGTCCACATCCAGCAGCCCTCCAATCACCACCGGCAGACGGCTGGGGTTCACCTGACATACACAAATATATATTTTAGTTACAGAGCATTTATAAATTTTACAATGGTAGTGACCCTTTAATTCCGTGTGAATAAAGAAGCTGTAAAGTCCTACACAGGTTAATAGGAGGTTGTATACCTTCTGCACATAGATCTCAATGTATTTCTGCAGGGTGTTGCGGTACAAGTAGAGGACCAGGTCGTGGACAAAGTCGAAGCGGTCACACACGATGATCAGGGGGAGCTGATCAGTCAGCTTAGCTTCCTGTGAAGAGAGGCAAGATTCATATCAGCTCACAGAATCAAACTAACATCCAGACCTGGCTTTCAGGGTAATTAACCAAATAAAGATCAAAGTATGCGGAGCTGTGATGTCATGTTGCAGAATGCCTCCTTTTCTCCCTTACCTTGAGGAAGTTCTTGACTCGTTCGGGGTCGTAGCAGTTGCTCTCTCTGCAGATCCTCTCCACCTCTTTGATCTGTCCCGTCTTACAGGCGGCCTGGATGTACTTGAAGTGGACCTCTGGGTCCTGGCTGAAGTTAACGATGGAACCCAGGAAGTAGAACAGACCTGGAATGAACAGAGACAGAACTTAGTCCCTATACAGATAGAGCGAAAGGAAGAACAACTGTGGTTGTTGAGACACTCATGACCATGTTCCATGCAGGTGAGGACAAGACTAGGTGGTTTGCGTCAGGTAGGTGGTTTGCGTCAGGTGTATGGTCTGCTTACCTTCGAAGCTCTTGAAGGACTCAAAGAGCTCGGTGAGGGAGTTGGTGGAGAGCTGCTCGTGGTACTTAGAGGCCACCTGGACACAGATCTGCAGGTTCTGACGGATGTTGGCCGACAGCATGGCCCGAAGACACTCCAGAGAGTCCTCCACTGATAGGGAGCCAAAAAAGTTCACCAGCCACTGTAGGACAGAGTCAATATATATACACAGAGTCAGTGCACAGACAGAAGATGCACACATTAGTCAAGGTCACATTTCTTAAGAGCAAAAAACAACAAGCGCACACACACCGCTCTCCAAGACTATGAACATTCTGGTCAAGGACATTCTATTCCATGCAGTGTGTGATTGTGTGTTAGATAGAGTCCTATACCTCAGGGTTGAGCAGGTGTGTGTGCACCACAGCCCGTTTGATGTCGTACAGGTCGGTGTAATGCTCCAGAGCCCTCTGCAGCAGGCCAGCCTTCTCACACAGCTGGGCAACGTGGGCACGGTCGTAGTGGGTGAACATCTGGTTGCCCAGGATGGCATCAGCCACCTGAAGTGGGGAAAAAAACAGCATTCATTTAAAATTGAGTCTACGAGTCAGTGGAACAAAAAACATTAAATTGCTGTGGGTGTGGTATGCATGTGTACCTGTGGGGCGTGGACCAGATTCATCTCCAGCAGGCGTGTCTGCAGAGGCCCCTCAGCAGGCCTGTTGTTCTTCAGGGCATCCAGGAGGAAGGAGGTACACTGCTGGATCAGGTTATACTCCATAAACACGTCAACGATCTGAACAGGGAGACAGACAATACATCAGCTACCACACATCATTCATGTTACTGTATACAGCCATCATTTGATACAGCCACCTCACAAAAAAGCAATGAACCAGGTTTTTTTCCATTCATCAAATTTAAATATAAAAAGAAATAGGACGATAAATGAATTCTTGAGGTGGGGAAGACGTTTGGCCCTTTGCCCTCTGACCTGTGTGATGTCAGCCAGCGGCTCCTCGTCCTGCACCAGCATCTGGGAGAACTGCAGGCCTTGTTCTGGACTGATTCTCATCACGTTCCTCAGCAGGAACATCCAGTCTGGGGTGTAGCCCACCTAGAGTGAAAATACGGAAAACATATTGTATAGTTAAATTTAACACAATCTAATTTGACCATATTACAGAAATCCATTGTGTCAAGTCAAAATGTTATATTGGACAGGTCTAGTAGATAAAAATAGAAACACCACTAACCTTTTTGGCATAGAGGACAATTTTCTGGAACTGTCCGGTCTCAGCGAAGCACTGGATGACCTTGTTGGGCACGTTGGCCCTGAGGTAGACGCTGAGGGCCAGAGTGGGATCCACTGACTTCACCAGGTCCCCCAGCTCCTCAGAACACTCCAGCTGTAGAAGAATACATGCAATGTTCATTCATTGAGACAACTCACAACAAGCTGTGAATTCCTAACCGAGTCCTAGCCAGCCCAATAGTTACAGGCATATTTGAACAGACCAGTGCTAAATGTTGAGCAACACATAATTGGATCATAAAACTGTAAAGCTCAATGTTGAACATCCGCACTTACCAGTGAACAAAGCTATAGTATCAGTTTATTATGATAACTATGGTTTCCTTGCCTTGTCCTCTTTCAGCCATTTCTCCAGCAGCTGCTTGCGTCCCTGCTGTAAGACGGGCCTGCACAGCTCCAGGGACTCAAACTTGTTGAGCTGGCCCTGGTCCAGCAGGATGCCAAAGTACTGCAGCAGGGGAGAGGTCTGGCCCGGCTGGGCCGGCACACTCTGGAATTTACGGATGGTGTCTGGGGTACGCAGGATACCCTGGGGAGGAGGAAAGGTGCGAAAAATACAAGATGACATTTTAAAAAGTGTGATAACGATAAAAGACAGAACGAGTATCAGATAGCGATTATGTCATTGTTCGGGTGTTCTGGTGCATTGGCAGTACCTTGGGAGCATTGGCGGCCACCTTGGCAGCCTCAGAGTAGTTCCCTGCAGCGAACAGGGTGTTGAACTTGCGGGCGAACAGCTCCTCGGCCCCAGCCAGGTTGTTGCGCACAGCCATACGAAGGGCCAGGTCTGGGTTCTGGAGCACGTTGGTGATGTAGGGGATGATGTTCTCCTCCTCCACACACACAGACAACACCTGGACAAACACATTAACACACAGACAGGGTTAGAGTCCACTCCTATACAGACATGAAGATATGTGTACTATTACATTAGTTTATAAGTGGAGACAATTGTAACAAAATTGGTATATCATTCCTTTGTTAAACTCATATTTATTCCAAATTGAATTGACTGTGTAAAAAAAAACATTTGCTGCTGGAATAGAGAATGGTATTTGTGAATTAGGCTTGGTAGATTCATGAAGTACACAGATGGCCATCCCCATGGAGCAGTGTGTGTGTGTGTGTGTATGTATGTGTTTGATACATAAAGATGTAAAGGAGCAGCAGACTTGGAGGGTTAGCGAGCCAGGAGCTTTAAGGAGATTAGGACGCCTGAGGGGACTTCCAACTGTGTTTCACATGGTGCTCACTGCTGAGGCTTCCCTCAGCCAAGGTCACCAAGTGACACACACATCAATCATACTCTTAAGAGACAAAAGCACACTGCCACACAATTTCTAACACACACAGTTTAATAAATGGGACTCTCAAGCCATCACACAGGTATAGTATTTGTGATTTCTGAGGAGAGCTGGAGCAGTGGGCTCTACAGACTTGAATCAGCTTTCCATCCTCCTGAATATTTAATGGTTGTGTGTGTTTTGGATAGGAAACTCATTGATCAGCTCACTGGTATTTGGTTACTCCTGATAAAAGGACTAACACACTCCCCTTCACTCCTGGCTACCCAGTGGAGACTTACCTGTCCTTTCCTGTTGACTCCAATGATGCCAGCGGTTGGTTCATGTGGGGCTGTAACAAAGATGGTCTCCCCGCTGATCCTGTTCATGTAAATACAGGTGCCAGTCTCCAGGTCATACAGGTGGATGTAGCCATATTTGGTGATGAGAAAGACAACATCCTGCTTAGAGCTGATCTAGAGGAGAGAGAGCAGGGACACACGGCTTCAGTAGCTGTATCATAGCGGGTATTAATGCTGAGGCCCTGCATGTCTGTATGGAATAGGTATGAGTGCTTGTCAGTCTACCGTGAAGTGGTTCCAGTACCTGCATAGCTACAGGGAAGTCATTCTGGGCCTCAGGAGGGAAGAACACATCCACTGCCTTCTTTGGAAATGGCTGATTGCCTGTTGGTGGGGTCCCCACTTCAATTATGTGTAACTAGAAAAGCAAAAACATATTCAGAAGAAAAACAACATCTCCCTTTCTTCTCTCCTACCCCCCATTAAATTACAGCACTTGCTGACTACTCCATGTCCATGCTGAGAGTCCTACCTTTCCTCCAGCTTGCCCTCGGACAGCGAAGCAGAACAGTGTGGATTCCTCTGTGTTGCCCTCCATTTTGAACTGGGCAAAGCCTGCGGCGTGGCCCTCAATGGGCTGGGACACCTTCCTGTCCACAGAGTACAGCTGCATGGCTCCCACCACACGGTTTTGCTAAAATCAGGGAAAACACAGAGCTTGTCTTACAGCAGTCTGTTCCAGTGGTAAATAAGCCTTCAGGGCAGAACATTTCATGACGACGTTCAAGCTTCAATACAGTTAAAAAGCAAGAGATTAGCCTCTATCAGGTCAGTGTATTGCTGTACAGAAGAGTGGACACTCACAAGGATTAACTGATTAATTTAAAAAAAATGCAAGTCACTTTACAGTAGATTACAGCTAGTGTCAACCAGAAATACAATATAATTCCTTCTATTTCAGTACCTGTGCTGAAATCCCAATGAGAAGCAGCCATTTCTGTTTGGCGTCGGTGCGGTAGTTGATGATTTGACAGCCTGCAAGGCTGGAGTGTCGGTCAAAGACTTTGGCTGGCTGGGAGTCTCCCTCCATGCTCCAATGGTAGACAGCATTGTCTGTGACAAGTGCTACAGTGTTGAGGGAGATCCACTTCCAGAAAGTGACATCATCAGTCATGGTGTGAGCCTTCATCTTGCTCTTCATCTCAATGTTGAAAATCTGGAGGGTTTTTGCAGCTGAAAATTCATACAGAAAAAGGTATGATGATATAGCACTTGCCTAGTTAAATAAAGGTTAAATAAAATAAATAAAACACCATCACCACTAACTAATGTCAACTACTAATCCCCACACAAACATTAGACTATAGGGAAAATTTAAATATTGTAATAGCAAATTCGGCTTGATTTAGAAATATTGGTAGTCATGGTTCGGTGCGAGCACCACTAAATGACCATACAAAACAGCACTTGCAATGTAGAAAGCAAGACCACAGCGGACAACCAATAACATGGTCAGATCTGCATTCAGTTATGAAAACACTCAATACAAAACGGCAGAAGACACTGACCAATCCAGATGAGGCTTATAAGCAACAACCTCTTGGGAGTGGGTGAATTGACAACTTACAAACAAGTGCCTTCAGAAAGTTCATACCCCATGACTTATTCCAACATTTTGTTGTGATACAATCTGAATAATTCAAAATGGGTTAAATAGATTTATCAACCATCTACGCACAAAACCACATAATAACGAAGTGAAAACATGGGTTATTGAAATGTTGCAAATTTACTGAAAATGAAATACAGAAATGTCTCTTTTACATAAGCATTCACACTCCTGAGTCCATACTTTGTAGAAGTGCCTTTGGCAGCAATTACAGCTTTGAGTAGTCTTGGGTATGTCTATCAGCTTTGGACATCTGGATTTGGGGATTTTCTCCCATTCTTCCTTGCAGATTTTCTCAAGCTGTTAAGTTAGATGGGGATCAGTGGTGAAGTCAAGTCTTTCCACAGAGTTTCAATGGGATTCAAGTCTGGGCATTGGCTGGGCCACTCAAGACCTTTTACATTCGTGTTCTGAAGCCATTCCAGCGTTGCTTTGGTTGTATGCTTGGGGTCATTGTCCTGTTGGAACATAAATCCTGTCACAATCATTTTTACTCTGAAGCAGGTTCTCATCAAGGACTTGCCTGTATTTTGCTTCATTCATTGTTCCCCCTTTACCAGTCTCCCAGTCCACTGAAAAGCATCCCCATAGCATAATGCTGCCACCACCATGCTTCAGGTAGGGATGGTGTTAGACAGGTGATGAGCTGTGCCTGGTTTTCTCCAGACATAGCGCTCTGCATTCAGGCCAGAGTATCTCATTAGACCACAGAATATTTTTCCTTATGCTCTGCTCTGTCTTATGCTCTGTCTTTTTGCAAACTCCAAGTGTGAGGTCATGTGCATTTTTCTCAGGAGTGGCTTCTGTCCGGTCACACTCCCTTAAAGCCTAGATTGGTGAAGTGCTGTAGACTTGTCCGCCTAGATTGGTGAAGTGCTGTAGACTTGTCCTTCTGGCAGCTTCTCCCATCTCAGCCAAGGAACTATGTAGTTCTGTCAGTGGTCATTGGGTTCTTAGTCACCTCCCCGACCAAGGTCCTTCTTTCCCGGTTGCTCAGTTTGGTCAGACGGCCAGCTCTAGGCAGTGTGGGTAGTTCCATATATTTTTTCCATTTCCCAATGATGGAGACCACTGTGCTCTTGGAAACTTTAAACATTCTAGAAATTGTTTTATACCTTTCCCCAGATATATTCCTCATCACAATTCTCTCAGACTTCATGATATAGTTTCTGCTCTGACATGCAGTCAACTGTGGGACCTTACATAGACAGGTGTGTTTCTTTCTAAATCATGCCAAAACAATTGAATTTGCCAAAAGTGGACTCCAATCAAGTTGTAGTGACATCAAAGATGATCAAAATAAGTTGGATGCACCCAAGCTCAATTTCGAGTGTCACAGCAAAGGGGTGTGAATACTTATGTAAATTAGATTAGTATTTTATTTTCAATCAATTTGTAAGCATTTCTAAAAACATGTTTTCACTTTGTAATTATGGGGTATCAACACATTTTTTAAATCAATTTTGAATTCAGGCTTTAACAACAAAAGCCAGAGGCTGTATAAGGCCCTTCTACTCAAGTTCTAACGTATCTGCTTAGTCATAAGTCAACTTCAGGGGTGTGAATCTGAAGTTCAAGCAGCTCTACAGGATTCCTAACCCACTATTAATCCTGAGATGAATGAAGGAGTTTGGGTTGGGTCTGAATGCAGATTAACGCAAGACCACAAAGCACAAACAGATGTGATGAGGTACGAGAAGTGTCTTGGGATGCACCGACTGACACCAATTTAATTTCAGGCTTTCCAATCACTGGCTTATTATTGGAGCAACGAAAGAGTTTCCTAGTCATTCATTTCTTGTGGCTGTAGCCTGTGATGAACCTGCTATAGTTCTCACATTTTACCATCGAAAAGCACAGCCCACAGTACAGTCAAAAGTTTGTGCAAAGCTGTCGTCAAAGCAAAGGGTGGCTACTTTGAAGAATCTCAAATATATTTTGATTTGTTTAACACTTTTGGTTACTACATGATTCCATGTGTGTCATTTCATAGTTTTGATGTCTTCACTATAATTTTACAATGTAGAAAATAGTAAAAATAAATTAAAACCCTTGAATGAGTAGCTGGTACTGTTGACTGGTACTGTACGTCTATAGGCCTACATTTCCTGTTGTAGTCCAGGTGTTTTAAGATTACACAAGTCACAGAGATTAAAAAATATATAAAAACAACAGGTTAGCCTATCTAATGCAGAGATATGACACATTTGATCACTTATCTTGCCTGACAAGTAAAATATAATACATTATAGGCTACATAAAGACCAATATACAGGGGTGGGGTGTCAAATCAACATTAATCAATCAACACAAAAATACAAATGAATTTGGCTACCATAGTCTAGCATTGAAATAAATATTGCATTGCATATCTGATTTTCCTGTAGTCTAATAATATGCAGGATCTGCAATACATTTGGTCTCTGAATGCAAGTCTCTCTCTTACACTGCAGTCAAGGACACACTGACAAAGTCATGCAAACCATGACTACTTCGGCCTATAGGCCAAGACCAGCTCTCAAACTGGATATAGTTATAATAGGTGCATGAATAACAAATTATCCCAATGATCTTGCTTCAGAGGAATATTTCACCATCTCAGCCTGTGCAAGCCTGGATCTTTAGGCCATTGAGACAGTAGTGTGCAATGTGCCATAATGGGGACTTGTCGATATAAAAAGGTGCACATTGGCACACTCACAGACGTTTTTACTTCAGGGATTTTTTTCCTCTACCCTAGAGGTCTTGATGAACTTCCTTGTATTTCCATATTCTGTTTGTCATTTATCCTATATTCTCCCGCTCTTTAAATCATCCCCCTTGTGCTTCCATTCTACTTTCTAACACTCCTTCTTATGTAAAAAGTACATACACAGTACTGGACAGACATTCCAACACAGTGCAAACATGATTACAACTTCCACAACTCATTATATATAAAATCCAACTCACCGTCTGCAAACATATAAGAAAGCATTAAGAAACGAAAAGAGCAAAAACAAGCAAAAATAGACAAGCATTCATGATTGTATGACAATTTTATCAGTGTACAATAGTGTTACTTTATTTCAAATTAGACTATAAATTGCAAATTACAAGCAGTTTTACTACAGGCCTGTATATGGTCATTAAAACGCAAAGCAGAATGTGACAGGTCTAGATCAATAACTTGCTGGCAAACATTAAGACAGCAACACACAGGGAAATTATGGTCAACAGCAATCAAAGTCGTAGTTAACCACTTAGTTTGGGTGAATTCAATTGTTAAAAACACAGCCTCTGTACATATTAGTTGAGTCAAAGGAAACAGTTCAGGGGGTTGGGGTAAGTGGAAGTACTTACCTTTGAGGGCAATAACTTTGCTAGCAGGGTTCATGATGGCGCTATCTGCAGAGATGGGTCTACGGATGGGAGTGTTGGGGTCGGCCATATCAATGATGACCACCTGTGCCTGCTCGCCCACCTTCTCTCTTATACAGATGAACTTATCAGACTCCATAGTCAGGGTGCTGAATCCAATGTTAGCTGGGTTGATCCCCAGGTTCTGGAGCTAAAGGAAATATAATTACATTTTTTGAATGGTTTATTGAAAAAACAATTGCTAGCATGACTGTGTTGCAGAGGTGGCTCTGTGAACAATGCTTGCATGATGAGTGAGTAATCTTGTCTGAGACCTGAACGTGTTGGCTCCTGTCCTGGAACTAATGCCTTAGCTTTAGTTCAGTGGGCTAACAGGCCTCAAGGCCCATGCACAGGCTCATTGATTAAGATGTTATGTTGATGATTCGTGATGTAGTTAGCCATTTGTAAAGACTCAAACACATTACCCTTTTATCATCCTATAGCCATATAATTAGCTACAGCCAAATAAATAATAATAGTACTAACTAGTTAGCTGTGCTGTTTTGACCAGCATAGAACTACTGTCTGTTGATTAAGCCAATTTAACTCAACACCTGCCTTACCTGAATGAAGGTCCAAGGTAATCTAAGATCAGTGTCAGACTAGCAGACATAGATAAATACATCTAGCGGTTATTGAATGGACTTTCACGCAGAAACATCGTTCTAGTTAAGTAGCTAGCCATTAAATATATTTGAGTTAAATAGTAGCGGTCATACGAAAGCAGTTTGTTAACGTTACGTTTGATGGCAACCCTAAAGTTAACTAGCTAGCTGACACACTGTGGTAGTCTTTTCGCTAGCAGGTTAACATTGCATGGAAACGGGGGAAGAGAGGTCATTCATTTCGCTGCAGGTGTTGGACAGCTAGCTACAGTTAGCTAGCTTGTTAGCGAAAATCATTAAGCAGTCGAGAAAAATCTGGAGGTGTGTAGCGCGATGGCTACGCTACCTGGTCACGACTAGTATTTAACTATATTGTTTTCATACCTGCAAGTGCTCCTGGAATCGGATAGGTAGTATTTGTGCCATTGCGGGTTTTTCTTTGCTTTTACGGTGTCCTGAAATTCTAGCTAAGCAGCTACGGTAGCTGGCTAGGTTAGCACTGTGCTAGCTACGACCTCCTCACTCACTGATTCTTAAATCGTAGTCAGACAGTGAATCTTTACGTCCAATCAATGTGTTATTTTGTATATTTTCTTAGTCGTGATTCCAAAATCGTATGTCAAGTGTAGCCGCCGGATGTTTGTGCGTTTTCTCCACTGCCTGAATGGATGGCAGTGGCTTTAGCACTGATCTCAGTCCAAACCTGCAATGGCGGCGGAAACGACTCAGAATCAGAGATGGAAGAGGAAGCGAGATATCCCACTCCAAGTGTTTTGTTTATACAGTCAATGAACTAAACCGACAAGACCAAGCTGCTGTCGCATTGAGAACCACCCCTTAAGTAAACCGGAATTGTGAAACATATTCAGAGTTAAACGGCCTGAGTAAAACATCTTAATTTGCCACCAGCTTTGTCAGAATGTTTTCAATCCGGAAGCAGCTGGGGATATCTCGGGAAGGACATCCCAACATGATCGTTCCATCTGTGATTTCATCTTTGCTTTCGACATGGAACGGTCAAAAACACACTTTAATGTGTATAATTGGCCAAACACTTATTGACTCTTATTTTACAATGAGTTCCAATTTTTGTCACGTCATTCGATCTTTTACATCAGTTCCGGATTAATCACGCTTCAGACAGGCAGCTGATTTTGAACGTTGATATGTTTCAATATCGTGTCTGTCACAGGGTCTCAGCTCTAGAATGACTGATTTGTCATTAAATAAATTCGAAAAATAGAACAGCACCTGTCATGCATGCTACTGTCCATAATGTCCTGTAGTACTGTCCCATGCAGATCCTTTCTGAATTATTGTATAATTTTGTGGATAGCCTACCATTTGATCCCAGTAAATGCAAAGTGGGATCCTACCCTAACCATAGATCTAACCCTGACCAACGTTTTAGTTGGGTTGTCCCAAGCATCCCACTTTAATAACAAAAACAGTTTGATCCAGCACTCTAGAATGAACATCAACCAGAAAAACGTTCTTAAACCCCCAAGCCCTATCCTGTTGAGTCATATTGAAATACAGTTTCAAAATTAATACATACAGTGCCTTGCGAAAGTTTTCGGCCCCTTGAACTTTGCGACCTTTTTCCACATTTCATTCTTCAAACATAAAGATATTAAACTGTATTTTTTTGTGAAGAATCAACAACAAGTGGGACACAATCATGAAGTGGAACGACATTTATTGGATATTTCTAACTTTTTTAACAAATCAAAAACTGAAAAAATTGGGCGTGCAAAATTATTCAGCCCCCTTAAGTTAATACTTTGTAGTGCCACCTTTTGCTGCGATTACAGCTGTAAGTCCCTTGGGGTATGTCTCTATCAGTTTTGCACATCGAGAGACTGACATTTTTTCCCATTCCTCCTTGCAAAACAGCTCGAGCTCAGTGAGGTTGGATGGAGAGCATTTGTGAACAGCAGTTTTCAGTTCTTTCCACAGATTCTCGATTGGATTCAGGTCTGGACTTTGACTTGGCCATTCTAACACCTGGATATGTTTATTTTTGAACCATTCCATTGTAGATTTTGCTTTATGTTTTGGATCATTGTCTTGTTGGAAGACAAATCTCCGTCCCAGTCTCAGGTCTTTTGCAGACTCCATCAGGTTTTCTTCCAGAATGGTCCTGTATTAGGCTCCATCCATCTTCCCATCAATTTTAACCATCTTCCCTGTCCCTGCTGAAGAAAAGCAGGCCCAAACCATGATGCTGCCACCACCATGTTTGACAGTGGAGATGGTGTGTTCAGGGTGATGAGCTGTGTTGCTTTTACGCCAAACATAACGTTTTGCATTGTTACCAAAAAAGTTCAATTTTGGTTTCATCTGACCAGAGCACCTTCTTCCACATGTTTGGTGTGTCTCCCAGGTGGCTTGTGGCAAACTTTAAACAACACTTTTTATGGGTATCTTTAAGAAATGTCTTTCTTCTTGCCACTCTTCCATAAAGGCCAGATTTGTGCAATATACAACTGATTGTTGTCCTATGGACAGAGTCTCCCTGCTCAGCTGTAGATCTCTGCAGTTCATCCAGAGTGATCATGGGCCTCTTGGCTGCATCTCTGATCAGTCTTCTCCTTGTATGAGCTGAAAGTTTAGAGGGACGGCCAGGTCTTGGTAGATTTGCAGTGGTCTGATACTCCTTCCATTTCAATATTATCGCTTGCACAGTGCTCCTTGGGATGTTTAAAGCTTGGGAAATCTTTTTGTATCCAAATCCGGCTTTAAACTTCTTCACAACAGTATCTCGGACCTGCCTGGTGTGTTTCTTGTTCTTCATGATGCTCTCTGCGCTTTTAACGGACCTCTGAGACTATCACAGTGCAGGTGCATTTATACGGAGACTTGATTACACACAGGTGGATTGTATTTATCATCATTAGTCATTTAGGTCAACATTGGATCATTCAGAGATCCTCACTGAACTTCTGGAGAGAGTTTGCTGCACTGAAAGTAAAGGGGCTGAATAATTTTGCACGCCCAATTTTTCAGTTTTTGATTTGTTAAAAAAGTTTGAAATATCCAATAAATGTCGTTCCACTTCATGATTGTGTCCCACTTGTTGATTCTTCACAAAAAAATACAGTTTTATATCTTTATGTTTGAAGCCTGAAATGTGGCAAAAGGTCGCAAAGTTCAAGGGGGCCGAATACTTTCGCAAGGCACTGTACTTTGTTAATTATTCAAAATGTTCATAAATGCATTTGAGCAATTTTATTTTACTAAATAATCCCATTCAATGCCTTGACAGCCAGAATATCCTAAAAAATATTTAAGGTTTAAAAAGAGCAATGGAAAAACCAAAAAAAGGAGACTCAAGAAGCTGATGCATTACAAGAAGCGGCTGTATTTGACTATAAAAGGCATCTCTAATCCAGTGTCTCTACGCTGTTTTATTTATATTTCAGTGTAAAAAGCCTATTCTCTATTAGAAAAACAAAACAAAAACAGTAACCCAATTACATCTCTTAAAAAGAAAGCAATCCAAAAATGTCCCATTCACCTCAATTAAAATAGAAACATCATTTCAATTTTGCTAGCCCCCCCAATTCTTTTTTTAATATATATTCTCCAAGACAGTTGGTCATGGCCAATTAATTGACTTAGTCATGGCCGAATTCTTATATTTCAATGTTGTTAAAAAAAACATTTTTCAAACAAAACAAACAGTACAGTTTAGGACCACTGCACTGGCAAATTATTAGTGTCTCATTTTGAGCAGAAGGGAAAGATGAGTGTTTTGTCGATTCTGAGTGGCACACAAAATACACACTTTCTCCAGGCCAAGTGCAATGCAGAAAGAACTAGGATTCCCTCCATAGCACAGAACCACAGTACTCCGGGAGGTCGTCCATCACAATCCCTTTGCATGTCTCCTCTGACTTCTCCTCAAAGTCTGTAGAACTGAAGTTTGTGTAGGGTCTCTTTTTTGGCCATTGACAGAGCAGTACACTTGGGAGCAGTAGCGCTGACTTCAAGGCAGTGGTGCAGTACAAGCTCTTGTGCACCAGGCCTGAAGGGAGCAGTGTGTGCTGTGGATGAAAGCCCTCCACCATGGGGTCCCTGTACAATCTGTTAGTTTCCTCCCATCACCACACATTCTCAAGATAGGCCTATGTCGTCTTGGCCCATATAAAATGTTTTTATTTGAAGGCCGTGTTTGAAGTCGAAGCTGTGCCAAGTTAAAGAGGATTCTTACAAAAGCCAACCAACCACTCTGCCATTACAGTAACAAGAATTAATGATATGATCTTCCCTGAATACTGAAGACCCCAGTAAAAACACTGGTCTGTCTGACAAAGAGAGTGAATAGGAGCAGGATTTCTATGGGGCAGATACATGGGGGGAGAGAAACAATTGTACATGACAAGGAGTAAGAGTAACAGCAGCCGTGATTATGTGCTCTACAGTGGTTCTCATGAAATGAAGGAAGAGTTGGATACAAGAAGGGATGAGTGAGGAGAGGTTGTGTCATCACAGATGGGGTGGTAGTAGGTGATCTAGTCCTGTATTTGTGAATCGGTTCCCTGGGTTAACGTGTACATGTCGTGTGCAAGTATGTAGGTGTGTGTGAATGTGAGAATGTGTGAAGGGGAGAAAGAAAAATCCCTGGGCTACACTGGAGGGGGTGATATGGGAGAGGTCCACAAAGGGCCATAACCTCCATCCATCGCATCCCCCTGTTCCTCTAGTAGAACTATGTGGAACCCCTCTTCTGTAGCTCCTCAATAAAGGCTGTGGAACAGGAGAGAGACAAGAAACAATCAATACAACACCTGACAAAGAAAAGTACTGCCTTTGGCCCCCCCCCCCCCCACTTAATTTGGACTTTTATACAAATGTCATTGAAGCGGTTTCCGTGTGAAAAATAGTTGTGGCCCAAAACAAATATCTGTATAGTCTCACCTCCGATTATCTCCTCCTTGACTTTTTGTAACTCCTTCCGCATCTCGTCAAGAATCTCCTACAGGAAGCAACCAAAACATTCTATAAATTTGCAGTCTTAGTATTGCATATGATTATATGTCTATACTAGTCTTGGCATTAGAGGTGCTTCAGAAAATAATATTTACCTGTTTAATCCTCTCCATATCCGTCTCTTCACCACCTCCAGCATCATTACTACCACCTGCATGCTTCACCCTGGATACGGTGTGGAAAGAAAGCGAGTGGGTAGGGGAGGCAGAGAGAAAGGGAGAGACTGATTAAGATCGAACATAGTCCCATCACTGACAACCCACGCTGCTAATCCAACCCATCACCATAGCACCCCCAAAGAGGGCTCAGGAAGCACCACACATACACCAGACAACCCAAGGCTAGCTTTCAAAGTTTCAATGACATTTGACTGTTGACCACAGAACCAAATGTCCAGAAATGCCAGACAAAACACACAAAATTCCATTCTATACTACATCAAGGGATATCAATTCACATATCAGAATGGAATGATGCAGATGAGAAAGGCTGTCACAGTAGTCATAGCTTTCTGAAGTCCACTAGGTGGTGCTGTCAACAGTACAATAGCCCAGCACCACGATCTGAAGCTGTGCCCCTGTTGACCTGACAGAGAGAAGGGAGATGGGACGGTATGCTAGAGAGAACAGGAAAGCATTAGTCCTGTTGTCTTGTCAGGGGAGGGACTTTGTACCTGGGACCCTGGGGCAAGGGAGAGGTGGAGTCCATGCTCTTGGAGATGGAGTTATTCCTGTTTGTGAGAGACACACACTCTGCTCTTACAATGTGAAGCAACCAATTCATCAACACACACACCCCTCTTTGAATTCTGAGACTGACATACGTCCACACAGGCTGCTCTTACTACAGACAGAGAGAGAGAGAGAGAGAGAGAGAGAGCATAGGAAGCTGAAAACTTACCTGGGCATAGTGGCTGATTTCTCCCATGGTCTTCTTCCAAGAGTGTCTAAAAAGGAGAGAGGGATATTTTACATCAAAATTGTATAAAAGTCTAATATTAAGCACATTTGTCTTCCTAGGTACAAACAAAACAGACTGACACACACAGTTCTCACCACTTTGGCCTTGAGACTCTGAGTCATCCTGTAGGGAGAAAGGAAACAGAGACCAGACAAACGTGAGTGTTTTTTGACTACATGAGAATTGCTCAGTTATGTACTCACGACATAGTTGGCCAATAAATGAACAAATACTTACATTATCTGCTGTCTTAGCAGGTGGCTTAGCCCCACCGTCTGCCATTTTTTTCCTGAACAAGATAGACAAAAGGAGAGTAATAGTGTGGTACAACACTTAAAGATTCACTAAGCCGGATCAGATCCATAGAGGTGCATACACAGCGCTCTTGACTGGGGTGTATGAATCTGTTCATTTATAGCAGTGCTCTCTTCAGTACCACCTACCTCCGTGCCAGGATGGATGCCATCTCACCCATCAGGCCTCCTCCACCACCACCACCACCGATGGACCCACTGGTGCGGCTTTGATCAGGCTTGGCAGCCGGTGCTGCAGCAGAAGAAGCAGCAGCAACACTACCACTATCGTCCTACAGAGAGCAGTAGAAGACACAGGAGCGGTTAGAGTATCAATACAACACCACCTTTAGCTCTAGTTAGCACTGCAAAACAGAGAGGCTCGGCATTCAAAATGATTTGCATTGAAGTCCAAATCAAAAATAATTGGTGGTTGCATAAAATGTGGAGATCGATACAACAGATACAAAACAACTGTTACGCTAATTCTTATCCTGAGGCCACTATTTCTCCTTTCTGTCTCTCACCTTGGCCACTCTGCGGAGCTTGGCCGCAGCTAAGGCTGTCGCCAGGCCCCCTGCACCTCCCCCTAGGCCCCCATCTCCTCCTGGGGAGGGCAGCGGTGGGGCGGGTGGGGGTCCTGATCCTGCGGCCGGGGGTCCTGGGGGAGGAGGTCCAGGGGGAGGAGGGGGCCCAGACGGAGGAGGTCCTGGGGGTGGAGGAGGCCCCGGAGGTGCTGGGGGGGCCAACGGTGGGACTGGAGGAGTGGGCACTAAAAATAAAAAAGGTAAGAGACTGTCACAGTGTTGAAAAAGGCAAACTGTATTGCTGTCAGTGTGGCTGTTTGACACAAGATGGTGCCTCTGACCTGCTGCAGCTTGTTGTCTCTCTCTCTCCAGTCTCTCCCACTCCTGCCGCTCTCTCTCTTGCTGCTCCAGCCTGCAGGGACAAAACTCATGGGGATTAACACAGAGACAAACAAACATACACTAATACACCCAAACAGATTTAGAAAGGCACAAATAATATAACAATGTTGTATATGGTGAAGGGATGAATGGGAAGGCACCACATCCTCCATGAAAATAAGGTATCTAGCCAGAGGTGGCATAGCAGAGAAATTACATTTTGTTTTTCATCTTTCGACAATAATAACATGGCAAGTGAACTGTACCAGCAATCCTTTCATTAAAGCAACAACCATGTTCAAACAATCACAGTGGGCACTGTCTAATTGTGACAGATGGCTCTGGAGCAGTGTTAGACTGAAGAGCATATTCGTGAATAAATTGTGCTGACTACGCGGCCATGCTGGGTCTGTGAAGGGGCATTTCACAGCTTCTGATTAGCCCAGCACTGAAATTAAAGTCCACATCTGGCCAGAAGCCCTAATCCGGGTCGCTCCAGGTCCCCTACCCCAACACATCTGTCACCCATAGGAGCTGCTGTCGCCACACACACTTTAAAGCACTGTTGGTTGACTGAGGGCTGGTGTAGACTTTGCCATGATAATTACTTACGAGCGCATCCCAATGATGCAGAGTTTAAAATAAAACACACAAAGAATGGAGATATACTGTATATAGGGAGTAACAGTACCAGATCAATGTGCAGAGGTACAAGGTATTTGAGGTAGATACACTACATGACCAAAAGTATATGGACACCTACTTGTCGAACATCTCATTCCAAAATCATGGGCATTAATATGGTGTTGGTCCCCCCTTTGCTGCTATAACAGCCTCCAATCATCTGGGAAGGCTTTCCACTAGATGTTAGAACATTGCTGCGGGGGCTCGCTTCCATTCAGCCACAAGAGCATTAGTGAGGTTGGGCGGTTAGGCCTGGCTCGCAGTCGCCCTTCCAATTCATGCCAAAGGTGTTCGATGGGGTTGTCAGGGCTCTGTACAGGCCAATCAAGTTCTTTCACACTGATCTTGACAAACAATTTCTGTATGGGCCTCGCTTTGTGCATGGGGAATTATGCTGAAACAGGAAAGAACCTTCCCCAAACTGTTGGAAGCATGGAATTGTCTAGAATGTCATTGTATGCTGTAGCATTAATATTTCCCTTCACTGGAACTAAGGGACCCCGCCTGAACCATGAAAAACAGCCCCAGACCATTATTCATTCTCCACCAAACTTTACAGTTGGCACTATGCATTGGGGCAGATAACGTTCTCCTGGCATCCGCCAAACCCAGATTAGTCTGTCCTCATTCTTCACCCCAGAGAACCTGAAGCTTGTTGGTCCGAGACCGATGCTCTGGTACCGTTTGCTGTACGGTAGCAGAGTGAACAGTCTATGGCTAGGGTGGCTGGAGTGTTTTTTCAGGCCTTCCTCTAACACCTCCTGATATAGAGGTTCTGGATGGCAGGGAGCTCGACCCCAGTGATGTATTGGGCTGTCCGCACCCCCCTTTGTAGTGCTTTGCGGTCAAGGACGGTGCAATTTCCATATCAAGCGGAGATGCAATCAGTCAAGATGCACTCGATGGTGCAGCTGTAGAACTTTTTGAGTATCCAAGGGCCCATGCCAAATCTGTTCAGCCTCCTGAGGGGGAAGAGGTGCTGCTGTGCCCACTTCATGACTGTGCGGGTGGACAATCTTAGGTCCTTAGTGGATGTTGGCGCAAAGGAACTTGAAGCTCTCAACCCGCTCCACAACAGCCCTGTCGATGTGGATGGCGGGGCGTGCTCTCCCCGCAGTCCACAATCAGCTCCTTTGTCTTGCTGACATTGAGGGAATAGGTTGTCCTGGCACCACACTGCTATGTCTCTGGCCACCTCTCTGTAAGCAGACTCATCGCCGTTGGTGATCAGGGTTACCGCTGTCGTATATTCAGCAAACTTGATAAGCAGTCGTGGGTGGAAAGGGAGTACAGGAGGGGACTAAGTACACACCCCTGTGTTGAGGGTCAGTGTGGCGGAGGTGTTGTTGCCTACCCTCACCACCTAGGGCTGGCCAGTCAGGAAGTCCAGGATCCAGTTGCAAAGGGAGGGGTTCAGTCTCAGGGTCTCTAGCTTGGTGATGAGCTTGGAGGGGACTATCATGTTGAAGGCTGCGCTGTAGTGTGTATATATATATATATATATATATATATATATATATACACACACACACACAGTGCCTTGCGAAAGTATTCGGCCCCCTTGAACTTTGCGACCTTTTGCCACATTCCAGGCTTCAAACATAAAGATATAAAACTGTATTTTTTTGTGAAGAATCAACAACAAGTGGGACACAATCATGAAGTGGAACGACATTTCTTGGATATTTCAAACTTTTTTAACAAATCAAAAACTGAAAAATTGGGCGTGCAAAATGAATCAGCCCCTTTACTTTCAGTGCAGCAAACTCTCTCCAGAAGTTCAGTGAGGATCTCTGAATGATCCAATGTTGACCTAAATGACTAATGATGATAAATACAATCCACCTGTGTGTAATCAAGTCTCCGTATAAATGCACCTGCACTGTGATAGTCTCAGAGGTCCGTTAAAAGCGCAGAGAGCATCATGAAGAACAAGGAACACACCAGGCAGGTCCTAGATACTATTGTGAAGAAGTTTAAAGCCGGATTTGGATACAAAAAGATTTCCCAAGCTTTAAACATCCCAAGGAGCACTGTGCAAGCGATAATGTTGAAATAGAAGGAGTATCAGACCACTGCAAATCTACCAAGACCTGGCCGTCCCTCTAAACTTTCAGCTCATACAAGGAGAAGACTGATCAGAGATGCAGCCAAGAGGCCCATGATCACTCTGGATGAACTGCAGAGATCTACAGCTGAGGTGGGAGACTCTGTCCATAGGACAACAATCAGTCGTATATTGCACAAATCTGGCATTTATGGAAGAGTGGCAAGAAGAAAGCCATTTCTTAAAGATATCCATAAAAAGTGCAGTTTAAAGTTTGCCACAAGCCACCTGGGAGACACACCAAACATGTGGAAGAAGGTGCTCTGGTCAGATGAAACCAAAATTGAACTTTTTGGCAACAATGCAAAACGTTATGTTTGGCGTAAAAGCAACACAGCTCATCACCATGAACACAACATCCCCACTGTCAAACATGGTGTTGGCAGGATCATGGTTTGGGCCTGCTTTTCTTCAGCAGGGACAAGGAAGATGGTTAAAATTGATGGGAAGATGGATGGAGCCAAATACAGGACCATTCTGGAAGAAAACCTGATGGAGTCTGCAAAAGACCTGAGACTGGGACGGAGATTTGTCTTCCAACAAGACAATGATCCAAAACATAAAGCAAAATCTACAATGGAATGGTTCAAAAATAAACATATCCAGGTGTTAGAATGGCCAAGTCAAAGTCCAGACCTGAATCCAATCGAGAATCTGTGGAAAGAACTGAAAACTGCTGTTCACAAATGCTCTCCATCCAACCTCACTGAGCTCGAGCTGTTTTGCAAGGAGGAATGGGAAAAAATGTCAGTCTCTCGATGTGCAAAACTGATAGAGACATACCCCAAGCGACTTACAGCTGTAATCGCAGCAAAAGGTGGCGCTACAAAGTATTAACTTAAGGGGGCTGAATAATTTTGCACACCCAATTTTTCAGTTTTTGATTTGTTAAAAAAGTTTGAAATATCCAATAAATGTCGTTCCACTTCATGATTGTGTCCCACTTGTTGTTGATTCTTCACAAAAAAATACAGTTTTATATCTTTATGTTTGAAGCCTGAAATGTGGCAAAAGGTCGCAAAGTTCAAGGGGGCCGAATACTTTCGCAAGGCACTGTATATATATATATATTTTTTTTTACAGAATGTATTTAACCAGGCAAGTCAGTTAAGAACAAATTCGTATTTAAAATGGGTTAACTGTCTCTCTCAGGGGCAGAACGACAGATTTTGACCTTGTCAGCTCAGGGATTCGATCTAGCAACCTTTCGGTTATAGTTCCAACGCTCTTGTTATTTCCCCTCTTGTCCAGATGGGAGAGGGCAGTGTGAAGTGCAATTGAGATCGTCAATGCTATCGAATGAATCCCAGAACACATCCCAGTCTGTACTAGCAAAACAGTCTTGTATCCTCGCGTCTGCTTCATCCGACTACTTCCGTATTGAGTGAATCACTGGTACTTCCTGTTTGAGTTTGCTTGTAAACAGGAAGCAGGAGAATGGAGTCATGCTAAGATTTTCCCGAAGGGAGGACGGGGGAGGGCCTTGTAAGCACTTATGTGGGTAGAATAAAAGTAGTCTAGAGTTTTAGCACTCCTACTGGAGCAGCAGACGTGTTGGTAGAAGTCAGGTAGGACGGTTTTATGTCCCCCTGTGTTGAAGCCCCATACAGTTCAGTGTTAGCTTGTGGAGGGATGTAGACTGCCATGATAATTACAGATGAAAACTCTTGTTAGATAAAAGGGTCTGCAATTTACCATGAGGTATTCTATACTGAACAAAAATATAAAAACACAGCATGCATCAATTTAAAAGATTTTACTGAGTTACTGTTCATATATTGGACGTACTGCCAAAATCTCTAAAACAATGTTGGGAGGCAGCTTATGGTAGAGAAATGAATATTAAATTCTCTGGCAACAGCTCTGGTGGGAGTTGCAGAGATAGGACAAGACTGTAACTACCAATTGGGGAGAAAAATAAAAATTGCTTGAGATTTCATCACACTTGAAGCAGTACAGTTGTTATTTATGAAGAAAAAAAACACTCCATTTCCTTTCGACTTCCCCGAAGCCACCGGCCGATCCTGCCGCTGCATGGAGAATCCACCGAGTACTACGTGCATAGTGTTTCAGTAAGACATAATATTGCAGCTTTCAAGCTTTCAAGCTTTTTCTCAAGTGACTGAACATTTGCTAATAGAATCGACTCCACCTCGTCTCCACTTCGTCTCGCATCTAGGCCTGCAGATTCTTGGTAGCCCATGGAACATAGGTAATAGGGTTCGGTATGAACAGTGGAACAGCTGAGTTGGAGTTGAAGTCAAAATCGAGGTTAGTAACTGTCAATCTGGTTTCCAGAAGTGCATATGTGATAATACTATGAACTTTCTGTACAAGAAAAGTAAAGAAATACAATAAGAGTCACTATATAGCAAACGACTTGGAACTTGTAAGATGTCGCCCTTCTCTGTCGGCGCCATCGTGACAATCATATCTGTGACCATTACTACCACCATTTGACGGACAACCTTGCCAGCCTATCCCAGAGTCTCCACAGTGTGTCATATTGCCCATTAGACTAAATGAGATTAGGGGTAAAGCTGAACATATCCTTGGTGAGTGTGGGGTCCACAGGAAGTGGTAGGAAAGGATGGATTTTGATGTCAAAGAGGAGTTGACCTTCTTTAGCTTTTCAACCTCCGACCTCAAGAGGCTGGCTGAGGGCTAAGCGGCGTAAGGCTAATGCTGACAAATCCTCTGAGTCAGTGTGGTTATGTCAAATCGTGTCAGTGGGACTGGTCATATGAAACTGTCTTGTCTTGATACCTGTACTGACCCTTAATTACAACTCAATGTGGAACTAAAGGTGAGTGTATTGTACTCTCTCCCCCCCCCCCCCCCCCCCCCCCCCCCCCCCCCCCCCCCCCCCCCCCCCCCCCCCCCCCCCGGATATCCCACACTTGGTACCTCCGCTGCTGTTCCAGCTCCTCTGGGGAAGGTCCATTTGACACTGGGCGGGGGAGGGTAGCGTAACCTGGAGATAAAGCGATTTTCTTAGTATAACTTTAAAAAGCTGTGAGATGCAAGTCATGCTCATGTTTCCACACATGCATCTCTCAATTATTTCTCAGACTGTGCTGTGCCTTTAGGTATTGTAAAGCATGTTGTCATGTATGTTGAGGCTACATGTAAAATCCATTCTAATAGTACCTGCGTCTGCCAGGGAGTTGAGCACCTCCAGTGCATGGGCCATTCCGCTGGCGAAGAGGGCGGCATCCTCCTTACTGCCGAAGTTGAGCCCCCACACCTGCCGCGCGTCTCGCCACTGGTGGAAGTTGGGCGTGGCCTCATTGTACTTCAGGCCCTTCACAATCGGACAGTTAATCACCACCTTAGAGAGAAAGGGGTCGGAGTCAAGACACGAGTCATGACACTCCCAACATTGGCATATCATGGATAAGGGAAAGGGGACACCTAGTCAGTTGTACAACTGAATGCATTCAACTCAAATGTGTCTTCTGCATTTAACCCAACCCCTCTGAATCAGAGAGGTGCGGGGGGCTGTCTTAAATCGACATCCACATCATATCCCACTTCTTTATCAAGAAACAAGGTGATGCTCTGTATAGTTCAAATGGACAAACTGCAGATTTTAGAGAAGTGAACGGTCCTTACTCAGGTTGTATGGAAGGAACTACATGTGTAATGGCAATATTAGACCTTAATACAAACACTGTGATAAAAATCCATACCGGTATGTGGATCCGTACCAGTAATCATGATATATCACCCAACCCTAAGTGTTAGTGTTTAGGGTGCATCTCAGTCTAATGTGGCATGGTATCCTCTCTTCCATCTTCCTAATTGAAAGCTTTTTCCACATTGCACTCAGCCTGTGCTTTCAGATCAAGGACAGGAAACCAGTTATGACAAGAGAAATGCACTCTAGGTCTATATCAGTCCAGCAGGTGGCACCAGCCTGGTGATTCAATACAGGCCATGGTGCTCTGGGTTTGAGTGACTCAGTTTGAATGTGCTGATGCATCATTTCTCTATTTGTTTTAAAACCCCTGAATTCCACAGAGCGGAGGAGCGAGCGAGCACCTAAACTCCCCGCGCCAAAAGAGTCAGGAAGAGATAGAAGCAGAAGCAGACACAGAGGGAGGGGACAGATATACTCAGAGAGAGGGGGAAGGCTTCCTTAATTGTCACAGGAAATGGTTGAGCTGGCCAAATACCTCTCAGGAAACATAATCCACTTTAAGATACGTCTATGGGAAACACTTAGGCGACTGGATGTTTAAAGAAAGAATTGTACGGAGAAAGAGCAGGAGAGGCGGAAGAGAGAGGGGGATGGGATGGTCAGATACTATATCTATACTGAACAAAAATATAAATGCAGCATGCAACAATTTCAACTATTTTACTGAGTTACAGTTCATAAGGAAATCAGTCAATTTAAATAAATTCATTAGACCCTGATCTATGCATTTCACATGACAGGGCAGGGGTGCAGTCATGGTTGGGCTTTGGAGGGCATGCTGCCAATAGGAATTTGTTTTTTTCCCACAAAAGGGCTTTATTACAGACAGAAATACTCAGTTTCATCAGCTGTCCAGGTGACTGGTCTCAGATGATCCCACAAGTGAAGAAGCAGGACGTGGAGGTCATAGGCTGTTGTGGTTACACGTGGTCTGTGGTTATGAGGCTGGTTGGATGTACTGCCAATTTCTCTAAAACAACGGGGCGGCTTATGGTAGAGAAATTAACACAATTATCTTGCAACAGCTCTGATGGACATTCCTGCAGTCAGCATACCAATTGCACACTCCCTCAAAACTTGAGACAACTGTGGCATTGTGTTGCGTGACAAAACTGCACATTTTAGAATGGCCTTTTATTGTCCCGAGCACAAGGTGCACCTGTGTAATGATCATACTGTTTAATCAGCTTCTTGATTTACCACTCCACAGGTGGATGGATTATCTTGGCAAAGGAGACATGCTCACTAGCAGGGATGTAAAAATATTTGTGCACAGAATTGGAGAGAAAAAAGCTTTTTTGTGAATGTGGAAAATGTCTGGGATCTTTTATTTCAGCTCATGAAACATGGGACCAAGACTTTATATGTTGTGTTCATACATTTGTTCAGTATATATAGTGCTGTTTGTCTTGTTCCATTGTTAAAGCTGTGACAGTACAGGAGATGTAAGTATTGATAGGTCTCACCCAGGACTGTACTAGCCTGTTGGCCCTGATGGGGGAACTACAGGAGACAGAACACAGCTCTTTGAACCACCACATAGAACCTGGGGTAGGGTGTTTGTGCTTGCGTCACAGAGGTGGTTAGTGGGCGTTAGCCTGCCTGCGCATGGCCATAGGTGGATAAAGGGCTGATTCACAGTTCTCCAGCTGGCCGGGCTTGTTGGTACTAGAGGTTTGAAGCTGTTGATGATGTACAACATCACACAAGACCAAACACACACACAATCAGTGAAACAAGCATGCACACAGACTAAAACCCATTGTCATAGATACTGTACATATAGACACACACGCACTCTACCTGTTGATCTGTCTGCATCTTGCGTCCCACCACTCTGAAGGCGTTAGTGGAGGGGTTGTGGTAGATCTGGACCCTGCTGAAGGTCTGAGGCCCTGTTCCTGCCGGGAGCCACATCTTATTTCCATCATCATAGATCATCACCGTGGCCCGAGCCTGACAGATACTGGACTCACTAAAGGAGAGACAGTGGAATAATTTATTATGCAAAAAAAGCTTAAGAGTTTAATAGATAGAGAGCTAGAGAGAGAAAGGGGGGCCAGGAGTAAGGGATGGTGTTGGGAGAGGGGCTAATAATGGAGAAGGAGGGAACCAGGGGAAAGTATAGTGGAGGACAGCAGGGTAGGAAGAGAGGGGGCGGAGAAGAGAGGGAGAAAGAATCATAAAAATGAGCTAGGTCACATGCTGCCATAAACAAGACATGCTTGAGAGTTGAGCCAGTCCATACAGGCAATCGTCCAGTTAATCTGTTCAAACTCACCCAGCCACTGTCACACTATGGCTGTCAATGGACCCCCGAGCACTGATGCAAGCCAACTCAATACACTCTTAATGAAGGGAGGGAGCAACAGGTAATACAACATAATGAATGGTGTCTCTTCAGCACAATCAACATGCCATTTATACACCTGTGAGTGTATAGTCTAAGTTTAGGTCCTCCCTTGACATGTATATTGTGAGAATATGCAGATGCATTTACCAGATGTTAGTGCATGTATGAAAGAGAGAGACATTGTGAGGGAAGCGATGGAGGAAGAGTAGGAGAGACAGACGAGAGAGACACGGGGCAGCAGGTAGCCTAGTGGTTAGAGTGTTAGACTAGTAGCCGAAAGGTCGCAAGATCGAATCCCCGAGCTGAAAAGGTAAAACAAAAAAATCTGCCCCTGAACAAGGCAGTTAACCCTAGGCTGTCATTGAAAATAAGAATTTGTTCTTAACTGACTTGCCTAGTTAAATAAATATAAAAAGAGAGAGCAGGAATGCAGTAGGATCATTCCACCAAGTCAGCGCCTTTTGAGAAGTGTAACTTGGTCAAAAAATTTTTACTTTAGATTTCAACATGATACAAAGGTAGTAAGTGCCAAATAAAGTAACAGGGTTGACAATTTCATCTTAAATCATCTTAAATGACGGGGGAATGGAAACTTGTGTGCAACAGGGAGTGGCAATCGAATGCAAGCTTCACAAAAATTTATAAATTGCTAAAATATTTTTAGCCCGTCTATCTATGGGTAATAGGGTTGACATGTTACACGCGACCCACCTATTTTCCCACCACAAAACACCAGAAAAATGGCCAAAAAGAGTCGAACCAGCTGAAGTAAATAATAATCTTCGTCAAAACAACAAAATAACTAGGGCTTTACAATGCTGAAAATGTTGGGGTTAAGTGGGTTAAAATCTTCACAGATGTCAAAGACGGACATGTCAAAATGAAGAATTTTGGCACTTACTCATATCTATTGAATTCACCATGTGGTCTTTAATAAAATGCACTTTAAAAAAATATATATAACAGGCTTTTAAAATTCAATATTGGTTCCCAATTTCTACTTAAAATATCAGCAGTGGGGCCTCCTGGGTGGCGCAGTGGTCTAGCTGTGCCACCAGAGATTCTGGGTTTGCGCCCAGGCTCCTTCACAGCCGGCCGCGTCCGGGAGGTCCGTGGGGCGAGGCACATTTGGCCTAGCGTCGTCCGGTTTGGCCGGTAGGGATATCCTTGGCTCATCGCGCACTAGCGACTCCTGTGTCGTGCCGGGTGCAGTACACGCTAACCAGGTCGCCAGGTGCACGGTGTTTCCTCCGTCACATTGTTGCGGCTGGCTTTCGGGTTGAATGCGCGCTGTGTTAAGAAGCAGTGCGGCTTGGTTGGGTTGTGTTTCGGAGGACGCATGGCTTTCGACCTTCGTCTCTCCCGAGCCCGTACGGGAGTTGTAGCGATGAGACAAGATAGTAACTACTAACAATTGGGGAGAAAAGGGGGTAAAATTAGAAATTTTAAAAAATCAACAGGGTGCAAAACGCACTCTTTTTGCGTAACAAAAAAATTAAATGGCTAATTTAAGGAGTCGAACCAGCTTAGACCACTACCACAACTTAGAAATGTCCTTGTTTTTGAAAGAGAAACACATTTTGTTTATATTAAAATAACCTCAAATTGATCAGAAATACAGTGTAGACATTGTTAATGTTGTAAATTACTATTGTAGCTGGAAACGGCAGATTTTTTATGGAATATCTATATAGGAGTAGAGGCCCATTATCAGCCACCATCACTCCTGTGTTCCAATGACACGTTGCTTTAGCTAATCCAAGTTTATCATTTTAAAAGGCTAATTGATCATTAGAAAACCCTTTTGCAATCATGTTAGCACAGCTGAAAACTGTTGTACTGATTAAAGAAGCAATACAACTGGCCAACCTGTTCTTAGGAAAATGTACCAGCTAATAGAAACCTTGGCATTTCGCAGCCCCTGATCTTTAAGAGAAAGTAAACACATTTTTAGAGACTACTGAAAATTCAAACCAATCTATAGGAGAGGACTGCAGTGTTATGCAAGTAGGCTTATGTGCAGTGGCACTGACAGACAAGTGTTACTGACTAGAGCCAGACATGGTGACAATGACAGACAAGTGTTACTGACTAGAGCCAGACATGGTGACAATGACAGACAGATAGTGAGGGCCACCCCGATACTCTGGCTCATATCAAGGTCCACACACTCCACTAGTCACACATAAAGGAAGTCCCTGACCTTCAGACAGGCTGAGTGAGTGAGTGACAGAGTCCCTATTCCAACTACGAGAGATGAGTCTGAGGAGCGGTGTGTGTGTGTGTGTTGGTCGTGGTGAGTAAGTGTGTAGAATGTGCATAGAGACAGTATAAAAATTAAATAGGAGGGTCAATGCAGATAGTCTATGTAGTCATTTTATTAGCTATATAGCAGTCTTATGGCTTGGGGATAGAAGCTGTTTAGGAGCCTGTTGGTGTCAGACTTGACGCTCCGGTACCGCTTGCCGTGCGGAAGCAGAGAGAACAGTCTAAAGCTAACAACATGCTTCGTGATCAAGTAATGTACATTACTGATATGCTAACGTTTACCTTTCCAAAACAAATATAAATGTACAGTAATGTTATTGAACAATGTCACTCATGTTATAATATAGGCTACACAGCTAGGAAACGTTAGCTAGAAAGCTAGCTAGCTAAATAAAATAGAGTGAATAAAAAGTGCCACAGATGTCTCAAGTTGAAGGAGCGTGCAATTGGCATGCTAACTTCAGGAAACGGCTGTGCAAAGTTGCTTGATATTGGCAATAACTGGAACACACTGTCGTACACGTTGATCCAGAGCATCCCAAACATGCTCAACGGGTGACATGTCTGGTGAGTATGGCCATGGAAAAACTGGGCAATTTTCAGCTTCCAGGAACTGTGTACAGATCCTTGAAACATGGAGCCTTGCATTATGCTGAAACATGTGTTTCAGGTGTTGGCAGCGGATGAATGGCACGACATTGGGCCCCAAAGAAGAGAAGTGGGACAACATTCCACAATCAAGTCTGATCAACTCTATGTGAAGAAGACATGTCGTGCTGCATGAGGCAAATGGTGGTCAGACCAGATACAGATTTTTTTTTAAATGTTAAGGTACCTGTGACCAACAGATTCCCGGTCATGTGAAAAAGAAATGTAATTGACTGATTTCCTTATATGAAGTGTAACTCAGTAAAATCTTTGAAATTGTTACATTTATATTTTTGTTCAGTATAATTTCTGAATACTTAAGTAAAACGTGCTGGCTGTAGCTGAATGCTGATGTTTAGCTGAACAATAACTATTTGGAGCTCTTAGGCTGACACTAGGTACCATATTAAAAGATACCTTAGAACAAACCAGGCTTCATTTGATCTATATCATGGAAGTCACTGAGGTAAAAGCAATTGAAACAATTTCAGATGAAACTGGCTGTTACTACAATATCAGGTAAAACCTAAAGAAAAATAAGTGAAACGTCTATAAGTTTCAAAAACATTGCTATGCTATAACAATTTGTCCGGTACGAGTTTTGTGTCAAGGAGATAGTTGTGTTTACAGTGCCCTGCACTACCTCCGGAGGTATCGGTCCAGACATGATACGTTCACATTGCAGTACGTGTAGCCAATGGTCTTTTTGCCAAAGTGGAGTCTAGTCGAGAGAGAACCAGGAAGAGCAGACTCATTTTCTTTATCAATCTCTTTTCCCCACTCCTCCTCTCCTCTCCTCTCCCTCCATCCATGCATCCATCCCATGATACAATCTCCCACTTCCTGTGACACATCTCTGTAGCCACAGCCCACCTCTTGCTCCCAGCAATGCCTAATAAGGGTTGACTCAGCCTGACTAGTGAACACACACACACAAACGCACACCCTTTCAAGTTTACACACTGATGTGCTCACTGTTGACCCAAATGCTTGTTAGGTAAGGTAGGTGAAGAAAGAAGTTAATAGATGGAAAAATAAAATAAAGATGTCCCTGGCTGGGGACATAATGGTGTGAGGAAAGAGAGACATGGATTGTGGTCAGTAAGCACAGAAACAGAGGTGCCAGCTGAACTTATCCAGCAAGTATGCCAATATTCTATTTCAAAAGGTTTTCTCACACTTGTTTTCAGTGAATGTGACCCACCCAGGTATAGAGTGGTGAGGGCTGCTGCTAACTGGGAAGGTACAGAGAAAAGGACTGGGAAACAAATGCATTTTTAATATGAGAGAAAGCATAGGCTCAGGAGGACAGAGTGAGGAGTGAATTATTGATACATCTACAGATATTGAGACTACATGTGTGTGCATACGTCGACAGAGTCCGAGAGGTTGGCAGGATGCTACATGGACACACGTTTTTCACACGTTAGCTTCTGAATGAACCATGAAAAATACATGCCATAAACAACCTGTTCCTGTGACAGTGTCCAAAAAAACACATATAATGCTGTCCGCGAAAGTTAGCTAAGAGTCTAGACTAGTAGTTTAGCTAAGTGTTAACTAGCTGACTAGTTCATTTAACCTGTAAGAGTGGACTGTGAGAGTCAATAGGTCACTGGCTGAACCTTAAAATAACTCAACCAGGCAATGGTCATTTTCAGTCTTAATCTGAGGAATTTTCACATACCCTTGAAACATTAGCTGTGGCTACTGCACATGTTAAAATCATAACCAAGTGCTCTTGCATGCAAAGGTTAGGAAAATATCCTGTCTGTCAAGATGACAAATTATAGGCTCCTAGCAACCTAACTGATAACATTATGATAATAACATTAAGATAAGTTTATGGCCTGAATACAGACAGACAACGCCTACAGGAGAACCAATAAACCAAACTCAAAGGCCAAGTTTAGCTGAGAATTAAAATAAAAAGACAGAAACTCCAAGTTAGCCAACACTGACATTTGGAGCCGGAATGGGAGCCTATAGTTTCTCAGTCAGTGAGGGGTTAACAGGAAACTGCAGCGCACGACTGGGGCACACGCTCTAAGAAATGTCTGTATAAGGCTTTGCTCAGAGCTTGTACTGACAAGTACAGTCAGGTCCAGTGGCTCTCTCCCTCTGTTTACCAGGCCATCCCACCATGCTTCTCCACACTCCTTATTTCTTCCTCCCCCTCTCTGTCTCCACATCTGGCCCCCATCGTCCCTCTTAATCCCTCAATCCTCTTCTTCATCACTGCGTTCATACTTAGGCTACCAGTTAAATCAGTCTACGTTTTTTTGGGCTCAAGCCCCCTCCACTAAACAATTTCCCTCCACTTGTTCCACTTTGGCCTTCTATCTCTCTGTTAATCTGGCAGAAGATGTTGGACACTTATAAACTACATGACCAAAAGTATGTGGACACTCGAACATCTCATTCTAAAATCATGGTCATTAATATGGAGTTGGTCCACCCTTTGCTGCTACAACAGCCTCCACTTGTCAAATGCGCCAAATAAAACAGGTGTAGACCTTGCCGTGAAATGCTTACTTACAAGCCCTTAACCAACAATGGAGTCAAGAAAATATTTACTAAATAAACAATAAGGAGGCTATATATTGCACATGGTGATCTTAGGCTTGTGTGAGGCTGCTCAGCCATGGAAACCCATTTTACGAAGCTCCCGAAGAAACAGTTATTGTGCTGACATTGCTTCCAGAGGCAGAACTCAGTACTGACTGTTGCAACTAGAGGTCGACCGATTATGATTTTTCAACGGCGATACCGATTATTGGAGGGCCAAAAAAAGCCGATACCGATTAAATCGGCCAATTTATTTATTTATAATAATGACAATTACAACAATACTGAATGAACACTTATTTTAACTTAATTTAATACATCAATAAAATAAATTTAGCCTCAAATAAATAATGAAACATGTTCAATTTGGTTTAAATAATGCAAAAACAAAGTGTTGGAGAAGAAAGTAAAAGTGCAATATGTGCCATGTTAAAAAGCTAACGTTTAAGTTTCTTGCTCAGAACATGAGAACCTATGAAAGCTGGTGGTTCCTTTTAACATGAGTCTTCAATATTCCCAGGTAAGACGTTTTAGGTTGTAGTTATTTTGGAATTATAGGACTATTTCTCTCTATACCATTTGTATTTCATATACCTTTGACTATTGGATGTTCTTATAGGCACTTTAGTATTGCCAGTGTAACAGTATAGCTTCTGTCCCTCTCCTCGCCTCGAACCAGGAACACATTGACAACAGCCACCCTCGAAGCATCGTTACCTATCGCTCCACAAAAGCCGCTACTTCAAGGTCTCAGAGCGAGTAACGTCACCGATTGAAACGCTATTAGTGCGCAACCCACTAACTAGCTAGCCATTTCACATCGGTTACACCAGCCTAATCGCGGGAGTTGATAGGCTTGAAGTCATAAACAGCCCAATGCTTGAAGCACGCGAAGAGCTGCTGGCAAACGCACAAAAGTGTGTTTAAATGAATGCTTATGAGCCTGCTGCTGCCTACCACTGCTCAGTCAGACTGCTCTATCAAATATCAAATCATTGACTTAATTATAACATAATAACACACAGAAATACAAGCCTTATGTCATTAATATGGTCAAATCCATAAACTATCATTCCGAAAACAAAACGTTTATTCTTTCAGTGAAATACGGAACCGTTACGTATTTTATCTAACGGGTGGCATCCATAAGTCTAAATATTGCTGTTACATTGAACAACCTTCAATGTTGTGTCATAATTATGTACAATTCTGGCAAATGAACTACGGTCTTTGTTTGGAAAAAATTGACTTCACACAGTTCGCAACGAGCCAGGTGGCCCAAACTGCTGCATATACCCTGACTGCTTGCACGGAACGCAAGAGAAGTGACACAATTTCCCTAGTTAAAATAAATTCCTGTTAGCAGGTAATATTAACTAAATATGCAGATGTAAAAATATATATTTGTGTATTGATTTTAAAGAAAGGCATTGATGTTTATGGTTAGGTACATTGGTGCAACGACAGTGCTTTTTTCGCGAATGTGCTTGTTAAATCATCACCCGTTTCTCGAAGTAGGCTGTGATTCAATGAGAAATTAACAGGCACCGCATCGATTAGATACAATGCAGGACAAGCTAGATAAACTAGTAATATCAACCACGTGTAGTTAATATTCATTGTTTTTTTACAAGATAAGTTTAATGCTAGCTGGCAATTTACCTTGGCTTCTTGCTGCACTCGCGTAACAGGTAGTCAGCCTGCCATGCAGGCTCCTCGTGGAGTGCAATGTAGTCGGCCACAATCGTGTCCAAAAATGCAGATTACCGGTTGTTATGAAAGCTTGAAATCGGCCCTAATTAAATCGGCCATTACGATTAATCGGTCGACCTCTAGTTGCAACCAAGGCCAGATGGTTTTTACACGCTACGCGTTTCAGCACTCTGCGGTCCCGTTTTGTGAGCTTGTGTGGACTACCACTTCTCGGCTGAGCCGTTGTTGCTCCTAGACGTTTCCATTTCACAATAACAGCACATACAGTAGACCGGGGCAGCTCTTGCAGGGCAAAAATTGACAAACTGACTTGTTGGAAAGGTGGCATTCTATGACAGTACCATGTTGAAAGTCACTGAGCTCTTCAGTAAGGCCATTCTACTGCCAATGTTTGTCTATGGAGATTGCATGGCTGTGTACCTGACTTTATACACCTGTTAGCAACGGATGTGGCTGAAATAGCTCTATCCACTAATTTGAAGGGGTGTCCACATACACTATCTATACAAAAGTATGTTATGTGCTTGCCATGTCCTGCCATTGTGCCTTGTGGTCATTCATGCCAGACAAACTGTCCAGTGTAGCACATCACATCAACAGATCAATACAAAAATCGGTATTGCGCTATACAAATCAATAACTGTGCTCTACTCCAAAAGCATTTTATGTTTCCAAAGATAAGAGTTTGAGTCGTAAATTATCAGTCATATTGAACATGACTAAAGGGAATGAATAAAAGGCATCACAGTTCAGTTTATTCAGATCTCAGGAGGACTTCGCCCCTATTGGAAATGTGAACAAATGTTATTTCACTCATAGGTCCTCTTCCCTCTCAGCCCACTTTAAAACATCTACTTTGAAGTGAGAGCTAAAACAATGAAAAGTAAAGCAACGCTAACTCCCCCTCTCAGCCTTGATAAAAATATAGACCACAGTTCCATGTTGTGGATGATGATGCAGATACCGATATCACACATTCTTAAAAGCAGAGTAGAAATAACCTGGTCCTGTCTCTCTAGGATACAGCGCACAACCTGGGACTCTCTCTACCACCACCAGGTGAGTACACACACACAAACGACAGGGGCATAGGTGACCAACCGTGTGACCTCTTATCCAGTTTATGTACAAAAACATAAAAACAATTGCATTAGTTTTGAGGCAAAAATTGAAGTTACCAGTGTCATCTGACAGTATTGTCCTCAATGAACTTTCCCTCCAGCCAAGTACAGGGCTGTCAGTGACATCACAGACTCAGTGATACCTCTGGCCCAAGTGACACTGACATACAGTGGGACACAGACAGTAACTTCACTGAATAACAAGTAGTGTTAATCTCTCACATACAAAAACACAGAGCATCCTCTTCAGCGTACAGTCAAAGTAATTTAATGCTGTCCAAATAAACAGTTGTAAAGATGGATCGCATACCTCAGCCCCTTGAAGTACAGGTATTTATAAGAGGCTAACCATATGGAGCGACTGGCTGACTACTGAAGCCCCAGACTAAAGATTGAGGAGGACCAGGGCCCCTGTGGTAATCCTTGGCCTACTGCTGATAACTTTCCTAACTCTATCCTTCTCTCCGTCTCCCTCCCTTCCGCGTGCCTGCTCCCTCACACAGGTCCTAGCATGCTGCGACACAGACTTTAGGATACTGCCTTTAGTCTCTCCCCCGTCAGCCACACACGCTGGTCATCTTTTTTTCCCTGTCTCTCTCTCAGAAGGTGTCGGACTCTCTTATGCACCAACTCTCTCACTTTCTCTTTCTCAGTCAAGTTCAAACCACTCAGCATTCTTTGCGTCAGCATTCTTTGTGTGCTGACTCATCGGTGCCTGAGTTTCTCTGGAATAGGTCTCTCCAACGTTGCGGAAACGTTCCCTGGCTGTCTGGGCCAGGCCTCTGACCACTTGAAAGAGGCCGAGGAGCAAAAGCAGCATTCCAGCTCCTGAAGCGCTGTGGGGGGGGGGGGGGGGGGGGGATTGTGACTGGCACTCACTATGCCCTTATTTGGACCATCGAATCATCGCTCTCCTCTCTGTGTTCGCTTAATTCCTTTTACATGTCGAAGCGTATCCGCCCTGACAAGCTAAGGAGGCAGAGGAGGAGGCAAACCCCCTCGGGGAAGATCCCCCTCATTAGGGGGTGAGAGATGAAGAGAAACTCCCCACCCTCTCCCTATCTGTTGTCCAGACATGTAACTATGTCCACATCTCCAGAGAATATGCTATGGGTATGAAACTGTGCCCACCGTGCACAAAAAAGAGGGAGCGAGGAAGGATAATCTATATTGAGTTGATAACTCACTGTTATGGAGGTCTGTGAGTGCTGCATGCCTCTGGCTTGACACTTAGCATTAGCTATACATTTCACTGAACAAAAATATAACATTTAAAGTGTTTCATGACCTGAAATAAAAGATCCCTGAAATGTTCCATACGCACAAAAAGCTTCTCAAATATTGTGGAAGTCCCTGTCAGTGAGAATTTCTCCTTTGCCGAGATAATCCATCCACCTGACAGGTGTGGTAAATCAATAAGCTGATTAAACAGCATGGTAATTACACAGGTGCACCTTGTGCTGGGGACAATAAAACAGCACTCCAAATGTCCCGTTTTGTCAAACAACACAATGCGAGAGATGTCTCAAGTTGAGGGAGTGTGCCATTGGCATGCTGACTGCAGGAATGTCCACCAAAGCTGTTGCCAGAGATTTTAATGTTCATTTCTCTACCATAAGCCGACTCCCAACATCATTTTAGAGAATTTGGCAGTACATCCAGCCCAAGACCTCCACATACGGCATCGTCACCTGATGGATCGTCTGAGACCGGCCACCTGGACAGCTGAAGAATCGGAGGAGTATTCCTGTCTGTAATAAGCCCTTTTGCTGGTAAAAAATATATATTTCAGATTGGCTGGGCTTGGCTCCCCAGTGGGTGTGCCTGGCCCGCAAGTGGGGTGGCAGGTAGTCGCGGTTAGAGCGTTGGGACTAGTAGCCGAAAGGTTGCAAGATCGACTCCCCGAGCTGACAAGGTAAAAAGGTGTCGTTCTGCCCCTGAACAGGCAGTTAACCCACTGTTCCTAGGCCGTCATTGAAAATAAGAATTTGTTCTTAACCGACTTGCCTAGTTAAATAAAGATAAAATAAAAATTTAAAAAGTGGGTAGGACTGGCCCGCAAGTGGGCCACTACACGCTCCCAGGCCCACCCATGGCTGCGCCCCTGCCCATTCATGTGAAATACATAGATTAGGGCCTAAAATGTTTTTCAATTGACTGATTTCCTTTTATGAACTGTAACTCAGTAAAATCTTTGAAATTGTTGCATTCATATTTTTGCTCAGTAGAGATGCTGAGTAGTAGTAGTGGAAATGCCTTTATCACGATCCTCAAAACAGGTCAACGTTGGTCAAGACACAGGAAGTCTCATTTTCATCTTTGGTACACAATCAAATCATGTATCTATCAAATGTTGCTGTCCTACTCTTTGATGGTATGCACAGTGTCTTCAAAACGGTTCAACTTGCCTCGTGGTCACTAAAGTTCATGCATGAACATGCTTATAACTTGAAAATGAAGCAATGGATCGAGGATCAGTAAGTCTACCTTTTGAATGAGGTGGTCATTTCTACAGTTACAGCCCATTGAGACGATACCTTTTCAATGGGTAGTGAATTCATGTATCCAAATTACTAAAACCTAGAATTATTCAACATAGATATTATCAGACAGAGAGACCCAACTGGGAGCTCTGAAGAGGCAACCAGTCCCGCGATATCACAAAAGCTGATAGTTTCGGTAAACAAGATTAGTCGCTACGCTAATCATTCACAAAAATGTCACCCATGCAGGAAATAGTTTTTGATGCCCAATCTATTTAACCCACAGTGGCATCGCTTGAGCCTCAATATACATTTTCCAACCAAAACATAGCTTTTATCCAGTCAATGCACTCTCAGCATCCTCATGTATGGCTGTAGGGGAAAGTCAGTAGACATGACAGAGAGAGTGCGATGGCTGTCACTATAAAACCGTTCTCCACAGACGCCCATTATGCCACATTATGGAGTGGCACTCTTCTGAACCTACTCTGTGTGTGTGTGTGTGCCCATTAGCAATCAGATTCAGAACAACAGTGAATCACTAGACATTAATATTTGCCTAGGGAGGAAGAGAGAGTTATGAATGGAGAGAAAGAGAAGAGGAGGAAGGAGAAATGGCAGCCGTTGCTGACCATGCATTAAATCATTACAGCATGGCTACTGCAACAAGACCCAGCCTGTCTCAGCCTTGGCCAGCAACCACTTTTAGAGTATCCAACATAGAGATCCTATTAAATGACTATTCTAGGTCCTAATTCTATGGTATCCAATGCCTAGTGGTTAGTCGCTCACCTACAGCTCCACAGTGACGGTGCAATTTGTACCCTGTGTAGCTATGCTGATGCCCTGGGCTTGTTGGGACGAAGCCAACCAAGGCCTGGAGCTGCCCAGGGAACCAGAAGGAGAATATGATGACCGTTGTTCCAGAGACAACAGTGGCTCTGTGAAAGCACAGTTTCCTCCTGACCTACAGCATCTATATGGATCAGCTGCAGCACTACATGGGATATAAAAGGAGAAACTGGGAGCGTTGGGAATGAGGGATATGGGTGTGTGGAAAGATACTAGCTAGGGTGGAAGGAAGGAACTTAAATGGTAAATATGGGAGTGTCAGGCTGAATCCCAAATCACCCCTTACCCTCGACCCTCCATTTGCTCATTCACGCGCGCCTCCACTATATGCACAAGTGTCCCAAATCTGAGTAGTGGCTAATTAGACCCGCCGTTAGCCACTAGGACAGAGCCAGCAAGGCTGCAGGCTCCAGAGCTAAGTGCTATCCCAACACACTGCGATATGTTTGGCGTTGAGAGGTGTACCTAATTATATGACTTGTGCGTTTGATTCACCGTCAGTATACCATGCTATAGGAGGGTGTAGAGGATTCTTTTGTCAGTGGCAATGAACAAAGCCCTATTGTTGCTTCCGGTTTACCATGCCCTACCCACCATTCTACAGACGCCTAGACTGTATACGTTTGAGTAACACCTCTGAACAAGGAGGGGGGATATTGTAATCTAGATGCTTAGTAATAGAACCCACAACAACCACCAAGGAAACTGGATTTGGCACTATTGAGACAATAGAAGGTTTTGTACATTGTGCACTGCTTCTAATCCCAAGGCAGGCCCCCACATAAAGGCCTATTTATTTGCCCTAGAACAAGGAGCACCGATGGGGGTAAATTGTTATGGGGCAGTGGTGATCAGGTGTTGACATAAAAGGCCAGCAGCGTTAAATGGAAAAGCTTGTGATAATGCATGGCACAGATTGCACGGCCACAGCGACATTCAGTGTTAATGTATAAATGATGCGCAAACAATTTTTGGGTGAATACTAATCACACACATCTCATCGTGGTGAGGGAGAATCCCAATGATTTTTGTACAGGGAACCCACCTGAATGTACTTCCATGAACAAAGGAATTATGGAAATAGTTTACATTAAAATCACCATACTGACATACACCAAATGATTAGTGATGACAAATACACAACAACGTTGTGCCATAAAATTCTTAACTACATGATTAAGGCAATGAATGTTACTAATGACTGTCAAACGGAGACAAAGTTAGACAAACACCTAAACATCAGGCATAATAGCTCCTGACTCTTCAACCAGGGGTGACAGGGTCAAAATATCACTGATGATGGTAGAGGGGGACGGGAGGGTAGCAAGTGGAATACCCTCCCTGTGAGTCTACACTAGCCACCGGCTTCCAGTCAGGCCTCTCCATAGCCCTTCCAGTCAGGCCTCTCCATAGCCCTTCCAGTCAGGCCTCTCCATAGCCCTTCCAGTCAGGCCTCTCAATAGCCTTTCCAGTCAGGCCTCTCCATAGCCCTTCCAGTCAGGCCTCTCCATAGCCCTTCCAGTCAGGCCTCTCCATAGCCCTTCCAGTCAGGCCTCTCCATAGCCCTTCCAGTCAGGCCTCTCCATAGCCCTTCCAGTCAGGCCTCTCCATAGCCCTTCCAGTCAGGCCTCTCCATAGCCCTTCCAGTCAGGCCTCTCCATAGCTCTTCCAGTCAGGCCTCCATAGCTCTTCCAGTCAGGCCTCCATAGCTCTTCCAGTCAGGCCTCCATAGCTCATTTCAATACAGTCAGGCCTAAATAGCTCATTTCAATACAGTCAGGCCTCCATAGCCCTTCCAGTCAGGCCTCCATAGCTCTTCCAGTCAGGCCTCCATAGCTCATCCAGTCAGGCCTCCATAGCTCTTCCAGTCAGGCCTCCATAGCCCTTCCAGTCAGGCCTCCATAGCTCATTTCAATACAGTCAGGCCTAAATAGCTAATTTCAATACAGTCAGGCCTCCATAGCCCTTCCAGTCAGGCCTCCATAGCCCTTCCAGTCAGGCCTCCATAGCCCTTCCAGTCAGGCCTCCATAGCCCTTCCAGTCAGGCCTCCATAGCCCTTCCAGTCAGGCCTCCATAGCCCTTCCAGTCAGGCCTCCATAGCCCTTCCAGTCAGGCCTCCATAGCCCTTCCAGTCAGGCCTCCATAGCCCTTCCAGTCAGGCCTCCATAGCCCTTCCAGTCAGGCCTCCATAGCTCTTCCAGTCAGGCCTCCATAGCTCATTTCAATACAGTCAGGCAGACAAAGAATGATGTGAGAGAAATAAAAGGAGACTGTAGGTGAGTCAGAAATCGGTGTTCTTGCTTTTAAGTAGATCAATACTACATGTGCTCAGCATGGAGAGTGAAAGGGGAACATTTTAAAAACTGATGAGAGCAGCCTTTTATTACTCTAAACACACAAGGCGCCAGGTAGCCTAGAGGTTAAGAGAGTTGGGCCAGTAATCGAGCAAGACATTTAACCCTAATTGCTCCTGTAAGTCGCTCTGGAGAAGAGTGTCTGCTAAATGACTAAAATGTTGAAGAAAAAAATATGTTTTTTTTGCTCAGTGTGGAGAGAATGAAAGCATACAGTATATATTTTATCTTTATTTAACTAGGCAAGTCAGCTAAGAACAAACTATTACTTTCACTAACAGCTGGTTAACTGCCTTCAGGGGCAGACTGACAGATTTTTACCTTGTCAGCTCAGGGATTTGATCTTGCAACCTTTCGGTTACTAGTCCAACGCTCTAACCACGAGGCCAACTGCCAGCCCAGTGTAGTATATCCTGTTGCCTAGTCACTTAAAGCCAACACTGCCTTTGGCCGCCTTTCCTTCTAGTTCTCTGCTGCCAATAACTGGAACAAATTGCAACAAAAAAAAAAAAAATCACTGAAGCTGGAGTCATATCTCTCTCTCTAACTTTAAGCATCAGCTGTCAGAGCAGCTTACCGATAACTGTACCTGTAAATATCACACCCAACTACCTCATCCCCATATTGTTACTTATCCTCTTTCTATTTTGCACCCCAGTATCTCTACTTGCACATCATCTGCACAGCTATCACTCCGGTGTTAATGTTAAATTGTAATTATTTTGCCTCTATGGCCTATTTATTGCCTTACCTCCCTACATTTGCACACACTGTACATAGATGTTTCTATTGTGTTATTGACTGTACGTTTGTTTATGTGTAACTCTGTTGTTTTTGTCACACTTCTTTGCTTTATCTTGGCCAGGTCGTAGTTGTACATGAGAACTTGTTCTCAACTGGCCTACTTGGTTTAATAAAGGTGAAATAAATAAATAAATAAATCCCTGCCTATTGATATTGTCTATTCTTCTTTAACTCTGCATCATTGGGAAAGAGCTTGTACCTTACATGACCAAAGGTATGTGGACACCTGCTCACTGAACATCACATTCCAAAATCATGGCCATTAATATGGAGTTCGTCCTCCCCTTGCATGCAACAAGAGCCTCCACTCTATTGGGAAGGCTTTCCACTAGATGTTGGAACATTGCTGCGGGGACTTGCTTCCATTCAGCCACAAGAGCATTAGTGAGTGTCTCGTAGTCTGCGTTCCAATACATCCCAAAGGAGTTCGATGGGGTTGAGGTCAGGACTCTGTGCAGGCCAATCAAGTTCTTCCACACAGATCTCGACAAACCATTTCTGTGTGGACCTCACTTTGTGCACAGGGACATTGTCATGCTGAAAGTTGGGAGCACAGAATCATCTAGAATGTCAGTGTATGCTGAGAGTTAAGATGATTTCCCTTCACTGGAACTAAGGGGCCTAGCCCGAACCATGAAAAACAGCCCCATTATTCCTCATCCACCAAACTTTACAGTTGCCACTATGCTTTGGGGCAGGTAGCGTTCTCCTGGCATCGGCTCAGCGTTCAAGACCATAATGCCCTCGAAGCTCATCACTAAACTAAGGACCCTTGGATTAAACACCTCCCTCTGCAACTGGATCCTGGACTTCCTGACGGGCCGCTCCCAGGTGGTAAGGGTAGGTAACAACACATCCGCCATACTGATCCTTAACACAGGGGCCCCTCAGGGGTACGTGCTCAGTCCCCTCCTGTACACTCATGACTGCAAGGCCAGGCACGACTCCAACACAATCAAGTTTGCCAACGACACAACAGTGGTAGGCCTGATTACCGACAACAATGAGACAGCCTATAGGGAGGAGGTCAGAGACCTGGTCATGTGGTGCCAGGACAGCAACCTCTCCCTCAATGTGATCAAGACAAAGGAGACGATTGTGGACTACAGGAAAAGGAGGACCGAGCACGCCCCCATCCTCATCAACGGGGCTGTAGTGGAACAGGTTGAGAGCTTCAAATTCCTTGGTGTCCACGTCACCAACAAAACTAACATGGTCCAAACACACTAAGACAGTCGTGAAGAGGGCACAACAAAGTATTTTCCCCCTCAGGAGACTGAAAATATTTGGCATAGGTCCTCAGATCGGCAAAAGGTTCTACATCTGCACCATCAAGAGCATCCTGACTGGTTGCATCACTGCCTGGTATGGCAACTACTCGGCTTCGGACAGCAAGGCACTACAGAGGGTAGTGCATACGGCCCAGTACTACACTGGGGCCAAGCTTCCTGCCATCCAGGACCTATATACTCGGCGGTGTCAGAGGAAGGCCCAAAAAATTCAAAGACTCCAGCCACCCTAGTCATAGACTGTTCTCTCTGCTACTGCATGGCAAGCGGTAAAGGTGCACCAATTCGAGGTCCAAAAGGCTTCTTAACAGCTTCTACCCCCAAGCAATAAGACTCATCAACAGCTAATCAAAGGACTACCCAGAACCCTCTTTTACACTGCTGCTGCTCTCTGTTTATAATCTTTGCATAGTCACTAACTCTACCTACATGTACATATTACCTCAACTGACCCAAGCACATGTTTCCACTGAGTCCAATGGTGGCTAGCTTTACACCACTCCAGCTGACATTTTGCATTGTACACGGTGATCTGAGGCTTGTGAGCAGCTGCTCAGCCATGGAAACCTATTTTATGCAGCTCCCGACAAACAGTTCTTCAAGAGGCAGTTTGGAACTCGGTAGTGAGTGTTGCAACCGAGGACAGACAATTTTTACACGTTATGCGCTTCAGCACTCTGCGATCCCGTTCTGTGAGCTTGTGTGGACTACCACTTCTCGGTTGAGCCGTTGTTGCTCCTAGATGTTTCCATTTCACAATAACAGCACTTACAGTTGACCGGGGCATCTTTAGCAGGGCAGAAATTAACAAACTGACTTGTTGGAAAGGTAGCATCCTATGACGGTGCCACGTTGAACGTCACTGAGCTCTTCAGTAAGGCCATTCTACTGTCAATGTTTGTCTCTGGAGATTGCATGGCTGTGTGCTCAATCTTATACACCTGTCAGCAACGGTTGTGGCTGAAATAGCCAAATCCACTAATTTGAAGACGTGTCCATATACTTTTTTATATATGGTGTGAGTAACCGTGTTGAGCTTAACTCAAATGGAAGGCAGTCAATTCAGGAAGTGATTTGAATTTAAAATTCTGAAATGTTTAAACTTCTGAAATAAAAAGTTTGACTTCTCAAGAAACTGAAAAGTACATTGAAAACTAATTCCCTTTTTTTTTTATTGTTGAATTGTAATTTCTGTTTACTTTCAAAATTGACTGTCTTCAATTCAAATTGACTCCAACCATGGTAAGTAAGCATTTCACCATAACGTCTACCTACACCTGTTGTATTTGGCACATGTGACATAAAATTTGATTTGGTTTCAACACAGCGCATGGAATGACTTGTTAGATCAAATGTGGCATGTTTCACAACCACCTTACACTTGAAGGGTGTCCTGTGTAGGTCTACTGTATGCTAGCCCAGCCCAAGGGGGAGTCAGTTAGTACCAGACACCTGGAGCGAGTCACAGCAGGCGTCACTTTGATAACAATGAATCCTCCAGCTGCCATTAATGAAGACTAATTTATTTCCTGTGTGTCAGTGTGCATACAGTCAGAGAGAAACATGGAGGAAACTGGCCAGAAAGGCTCAGCTGATTATGTTTATAGGGAGAATGTATGCAAAGCCAGGGTGGACAGAGAACATGTAACAAACTGCCTTGGATGTATTGACTGAGGTTTCTATGTATTAGATTTGGGTCAGCTCAGGATCTAGGGCTAGGCCTACCTATATTGGGAGAAACCATGGAACATTTAACCAGTTGGTTGCATTTCTGTGTCAACATTCAAATACGGTAGATTATGCTGGAGGACAATGAACTGGATGTGACCGACAACATTACATTATGTAAGCAAGGTAAATGACATGACCTCTTTAGGTGGGGCCGGAGCCCATGAATTTAGTAGGCTTAGAGGTCAGTGTTGGTTTTAACAAAGTAAACCGAAGTGATCAGCAACAGGTTAAAAACAATAAGGCCTTACTTGCCCAACTAGATTTTACAAAAGCAGTGAGTGATTCAAGATAAAGAACTTGTTGCACAGGTTATGGAAACACTGCAAATATACATTGTGGATAGAGTAAGAGTATACAAATGTACATGTGCCCAGGTCATATGCGAGGGGCCTTTGTGTTTGAATAAAAAAATATTTAAAAATTAAACATTCCAGAAAAGCCTAACCAGTGTCTGCTTCAAAGCATGTAATTGCCAACTGCACAAGCTTCAACAGGATGTGGAATGTGTAGACTAGAGTGTTCCATGCTCGGTGCAATTTGGTTCCGTGTACAACCCTGGTTGGCCAACTACCAGAGGGAAAAAAATAGAGACCTTGCATGGATACGTGGTGTTATACCGCAAGCCAGCTGACCAGACAGCTCCATGCCTAGCTTACACAGAGTGCTCAACCACAGGGCACCATTACAGATAGCAGCGTCCCATTTCCCAAATAGGCCACAATAAATCTTGATTCCATGATAAACCTAAATCACTATGGGACACAAATTGCCATTCAAGTAAAGTACAAATGACCCGCTCTAATGCCCTCTGGGCCTAATGTACTGGAATTAGGCCACTAAACAATATGTTCAACTATGACAGAGCAACAGGCTACTACTGTATGACAAGAGGACAGAGTCATATACATTTTTGACTGACACCAGACAGACACCGCGCTCTAGCTTGCACTTATCTGGGCTATCTGGGCTCAACTGGGCTACAAAGTGAAACATTGTATTAGGTATTCTACATTGAAACAAGTTGGTCTAGTCTGGCGGTCACTTTAATAATGACATGTCTATCTTGAGTCCAAACTAGACTACCGAAACAGTTCGAGATCTATCGGTGTTACATGATAAATCATGTGATAGACTCCAAACAAAAACTCGCACCGTCCATGCGCGAGCACTACAAGCGCACAAAACTGTTGTATTGTAGTTCCAAAACAAAATAAACACAATGAACAGACCGATCCGATTTGACCCGCTTTACCTCATTGTTAGGCGAGAAGAGAGATCCACTCCGATGCAGTTTTTTCGGCTTCAGATCTGAGCCCGGGTTCAAAAGCAAAACAATTAAATAAAAAACGACGATATCGGCGAGATACACATGGATCTACCCGCAAAGGGGTAGCCTACGATCCACAAGCAAGATAAAGATAAGCACACCTCGACGATTTCCTGGTTTCGGAGAGGGGTTGAAAGGCTGGATACAGTAGTGGAGCGCGCTTGTCAACTCCAATCAGGATCCGAGACTCATCTCTCCTTTCTAAACAGGCTACCATAAACCGTGCCAGGACAAACTAAAGTCTCTTTCTGATTTTTCTCAAAGTGGGAACTCCTCTTGATCGGTAATGCTGTGAACCTTCGTCCTGGTCTACGTAATTTCGTTGGTGTTTAACTCGAAGTAGGTTTTCATTCCATGTTCACCGGCCCCTCCTCTCTGTAGTTAGAAAATAGGTCCTTGCTATCTGGGATCAGTGGTACGTCCCAATGAAGTGGACATTTTAAAACGGCTTTTGGGAGTGATGTCCATGTCCCAAGGATGCCGGATTGCACTAACCTTTGAAAAAAATCCACACCACGCCATTCCCTAGTGGTTGAAAGGCATAACTCTAATTCGGATATTCAAGGTTGATAGAAAGTTGGGAACAAACTGTATTTATCATTATTTAAGCAACATAGGCCTGTTGGACTGAACAAGACTGCCCTATAATCAACGTTGTGCACATAACGTGAATAGTGGTGAGACAACAAATAGTTTAAGAAACTAGTTGTAGACTGTATGTAGGCAAAAACAAATATGTATATTGCCACATAGGTGCAGTGAACTGTGTAGGTCAGGCATAGTAGTGCTGTGCCCCTGGAGCAAATTATGGTTATGTGGCTTGCTCAAGGGCACATTGACAAATTTTTCACCCTGCCAGCTCAGGTATTCAAACTGGCAACATTTTGTTTACTGGCTCTAACCGCTAGGCTACCTGCCACCACCACAGGCCTTCTAACTTCATACACAATGAAGGAGGAAGATAATGGGAAAGAATATAGCGAATTATACAGTGCTGTCACCACCATGATATCTTGCACTGCATTCCTAAAACTTCTTGAGCAATACTGTAGCATTTTTCTCCTTATGGGGGTGAGGGAACTGGAGCAGAAGAGGAAGGACTGCATTATGTCTCAATGGCATGTGTAAACATCTGAAGCACTGGTAGGCCTGAACACACACGGCAGCTGTCTACAGAGCAACTGTCAGCCTGTCACACAATTTGAGCTCCCTCCATTCAATCTGCTGTCTGCTGGCCACTACTGAAACTGCACCCAAAAATAGAGTACACATTTTCAAGAAATTATATAAACTCATGTTAATTATATAATCACATTTTCCCCATCCAAGCATGTCATTTTGTGGGAAACTGGTGAGAAAATGAAAATGTGTGTGTCAAAGACGGTCCCTCTACTCCCAGAAAGTGGTTCACCTAGAAGTTGGGGCGGCAGGGTAGCTTAGTGGTTAGCGCGTTGGACTAGTAACCAGAAGGTTGCAAGTTCAAATCCTCCAAGCTGACAAAGTACAAATCTGTCATTCTGTCCCTGAACAGGCACTTAACCAACTGTTCCTAGGCTGTCATTGAAAATGAGAATTTGTTCTTAACTTGCCTAGTTAAATAAAGGTAAAAAAAATAAAAGTAGACTGTGCTGTAATGTTAGGATTCTCTTTTGCACAGTTTCACATGGACTTGTTGGACTTGGACAAGTGATTAGATAATATGGACAAGTGATTAGATAATATGAGAGTTAGATTAAGGTAGATTAAGGTAGCAACAAATATAGTTTATATATACTGACTGGAATTTTCTCAAACAAAATAGTATTTACCTAGTAAACTCAGTTTAGAGAGAGAGAGAGAGCGTTTGTGCCCTCTTTTTAGGGGTTATGTAAACAGGAATCTAGTTTACTGCATTATAAGACAGTAGCAAAAAATGAGAGTAGAAGAGATTGAAACTTAGTCTGGAAAACAATGTGAATGGTGGTGGAGGCAAGGGGTTGAGTACTAATCAATTTAATAAGGATTAATATGGGTCATGGATTTCACTGTGCATAATAGATAACATTCTCTTATGAAAAATAGTGTGTGTGTTTGGAGGACAGGAGAGCGGGAGAGAGAGAGGGGGGGGGGGGGGGGGGGTAGAGAGATCTGGGCCAGTCGCCAGGCTGAGGGAAGCTAAAGAAATGTAGCCCAAATGAGCCGACTAGGTCTCTGACCTCTACTAGGGGAAATGGGGAGGAAGACCTAAGGCACAAATATGTAAGTCACAGCACAGTGGAAGAAGATAGGTCTATGTTAAGGAGGATTTAGAGCTGAAACTCGTAATTTTTTCTTTTTTCTTTCTTTATCAAACCTTAGCAGTTTGTCCCTCTTCAACTGTTTGCTCGGTCTGTAGACTGGTGGTGTTTGACAGGTATTGAGTGTTGCTCAGCATTTTGCACTCATGTAGCCTGCAGTAGTTAAAGTTTAAGCACGCCCTCTACTGGCCGGTCAAACAAAATACAGTACTAATATACGCCGTTAGATGGCGGAAGATACTACCTGTTTTTATTAAGAGAATGATTTTATGTTTTAATATTGATAAGTGTAGCCTACAATTTTGTTTGAGAAAATTCCAGTCAGTTTGTATACGTAAACCATATTTGTTGCTATGTAGTCTATAGTTGCGCCCTTATCTGATTTATCAGGAAAAAGAACACATAGCAAGCAGCTCAACATAACTGGCATGTCCATGTACCAGTACACATTGTATATCCACATTTCCCTTTAGTCTGCCAATAACATACAGTATGTGATGTATTTGTATTAAAACTCCTATATGTAGGCCTAATTAAATAAAAAAATATTAAATGATGTGTGGGGTAGCAGCATATTTTCTTTCACTGGGATGAGGTGACCTCAAGTGTGTTTGTGTATGTCACAGTAGGTTGGTGGCACCTTTATTGGGGAGGACTGGCTCGTGGTAATGGCTGGAGCAGAATATGTGGTATCAAATATTCCTTTTGCTCCGTTCCAACCATTATGTTGAGCCGTCCTCCCCTCAGCAGCCTCCACTGCTGTTTACAGAGTTTATACTCTGTCACTCTTTCTCCACATGCCTCGTGGCACTGATACCCCGACCATGGATCTGCTTGGAAACAAACTGCAGCGGTTCGGGTTACCAGGCAAGATCGATGGCGAGTGTGAGCCGCACGCTGGATGAGGGTGTCGCGTTGCGCGGAGGGGAGAGTATCGATGCATGGCCGATCGCTATCATAATCACACTTCCCCTCTTATCGCGCCTTCTGCTCCAGCTGCCTACTGAATAAAACATCCTCCTTCCTGTTGAAGAGTCACACCCCAAAATCTGGAGGGAAATAGACTCAAGAAGTCTCACTCATGCGTAAAGACACATGGCACCCTTTTATATAACTCATTAGGAATGAATGAATAGGTGTGTGTAACAGTATAACTTTAGTCCGTCCCCGCGACCAAACCAGGGACCCTCTGCACACATCAACTGACACCCACGAAGCATCATTACCCATCCCTCCACAAAAGCCGCAGCCCTTGCAGAGGAAGGGGAACCACTACTTCAAGGTCTCAAAGCGAGTGACGTCACCGATTGAAACGCTGGTAGCGCGCAACACCGCTAACTAAGCTAGCCATTTCACATGCTTTTCACGAAACAGAACACTCAAGAGATTGAAAATACTGTATTATTGGTGCTAACACGAACTGCTGCAGACAGAGACCAAAAAAAGAGAAATAGGAATGTTTCTCCCATCTCTGATCAGGAAAATAATGAGTTGGCCTACAGATTACAAAGACAAGGATGAGGGGGGTTAGTTTGAGTTTTATCCAAGTTCGTTTTAAGTTCCTTCTTCCTCTCTCTCTGACACACACATCCCAGAAGGCTTCACCTGAGGGCTGTAAATCAGTTACAGAGAACTGCCCCCCACACAAAGAGATACCACAGGTGCAGTGGCCCTTAGGGCGAGCAATTTAACAGGGAGAGGGGGTGGGGGGCATGAAGAGGATGTATTTGCCCAAGATATGTTCCCTCATATGTGGGAGACCTGGAGGACAGCCCCAGGGTTGGAAGGACTGGGTGGGCCAAAAAGAGCATGGGAAAACTCTCAAAAGAACATGTGTGATGCAGTGCCATGAGTAAGACTGAAGTAGCTATGGGACTAGAGAAGCACAACAATAGTTATAGTCATCTATAAGAGGACTCGCCTCAATGGAAAATATGGAATAGGAATCAACACAAGACAGTGAGATATAGACTAAGATGCATATAGGTAACTGTGAGATTCCCATCTGGCTTCTGACTGCTCTGCAAACATATTTAAATTCCAAAGCACATTCAATTAAACTTAAATTAAAATGGTATCAACATCACAACATTCAGGATGGGAAAAGCAAACAAATAGCTTCCAGAAAATTACCTGGTTATTTTGGGGAAGAGGAAGCATTTGGCAAAATTCCTCAACAATGTTCATGTCCCTCCTCCTCTGGGACTCAAGTTTAGGGGATGTCAATCAATAAGACATAATGAGATTTATGTATAACTAACTGCTACTCTTTATGCCCAGCAGGGAATACTTTGTGACCTTTGAACAAACCTAAAGAACCATGCACAGTCTTAATTCAGACAACAGATTATTTAAAAGAGTCCTGCAAAATGAGAATGATTGTGCTCTTGCACATACATTGCATTTGGAAAGTATTCAGACCCATTGACTTTTTCCACACTTTGTTACATTACAGCCTTATTCTAAAATCCTCATCAACACACACACAATACCCCTTAATGACAAAGAGAAAAAAGGTTTAGACATTTTTGCAAATGTATTAAAAATAACAGAAATACCTTATTTACGTAAGTATTCGAAATTGAGCTCAGATGCATCCGGTTTCCATTGACCATCCTTGAGATGTTTTTACAATTTGATGAGACTCCCCCTGTGGTAAAATTAAATTGATTAGACATGTTTTGGAAAGGCACACACTGGTCTTTATATGGTCCCACAGCTGACAGTGCAAAGTCAGAGCAAAAACCAAGCCATGAGGTCGAAGGAATTGTCCATAGAGCTCCGAGACAGAAAACTAGCTCTGTGGAAGGGTACCAAACATTTCTGCAGCATTTAAGATCTTAAATGGAAGAAGTTTGGAACCGTTAAGACTCTTCCTAGAGCTGGCCGCCCAGCCAAACTGAGCAATCGGGGGAGAAGGGCCTTTGTCATGGAGGTGACCAAGGACCCGATGGTCACTGACAGTGCTCCAGAGTTCCTCTGTGGAGATGAGAGAACCTTCCAGAAGGACAACCATCTCTGCAGCACTCCACTAATCAGGCCTTTATGGTAGTGGCCAGACAGAAGCCACTCCTTTATTTTTATTTATCTGTTATTTTACCAGGTAAGTTGACTGAGAACACATTCTCATTTGCAGCAACGACCTGGGGAATAGTTACAGGGGAGAGGAGGGGGATGAATGAGCCAATTGTATACTGGGGATTATTAGGTGACCATGATGGTTTGATAGCCAGATTGGGAATTTAGCCAGGACACCAGGGTTAACACCCCTAAATGCCATGGGATCTTTAATGACCTCAGAGAGTCAGGACACCCGTTTAACTTCCCATCCGAAAGACAGAACCCTACACAGGGCAGTGTCCCCAATTACTGCCCTGAGGCATTGGGATCTTTTTTTACACCAGAGGAAAGAGTGCCTCCTACTGGCCCTACAACACCACTTCCAGCAGCATCTGGTCTCCTATCCAGGAACTGACCAGGACCAACCCTGCTTAGCTTCAGAAGCAAGCCAGCAGTGGTATGCAGGGTGGTATGCTGCTGCCAGTAAAAGGCACATGACAGCCCACTTGGAGTTTGCCAAAAGGCACCTAAAGGACTCTCAGGCCATGAGAAACAAGATTCTCTGGTCTGATGAAATCAAGATTGAACTCTTTGTCCTGAATGCCGAGCTTCACGTCTGGAGGAAACCTGGCACCATCCCGCCGGTGAAGCATGGTGGTGGCAGCATCATGCTGTGGGGATGTTTTTCAGCAGCAGGGACTGGGAGACTAGTCAGAATTGAGGGAAAGATTAACAGAGCAAAGTACAGAGAGATCCTTGTTGAAAACCTGCTCCAGAGTGCTCAGGACCTCAGACTGGGGCAAAGTTTCACCTCCCAACAGCACAACGACCTTTAGCATACAGCCAAGACAATGCAGGAGTGGCTTCGGGACAAGTCTCTGAATGCCCTTGAGTGGCCCAGCCAGAGTCCGGACTTGAACCCGATCAAACATCCCTGGAGAGACCTGAAAATAGCTGTATAGCGTCGCTCCCCATCCAACCTGACAGAGCTTGAGAGGATCTGCAGAGAAGAATGGGAGAAACTCCCCAAATACAGGTGTACCAAGCTTGTTGCATCATACCCAAGAAGACTGTAATCACTACCAAAGGTGCTTCAACAAAGTACTGAGTAAAGGGTCTGAGGGTCTGTAAATGTGATGTTTTTTCTTTTTAATAAACTTGCAAAATGTCTAAACATGTTTTTGCTTTTTAATTATGGGGTATTGTGTGGAGATTGAGGGAGGGGGGAATAGGGCTTGAACGTAACAATCAAGAGGTCTGAATACTTTCCGAAAAGCACTGTACAGTATGCCACTTACTGGCAAATAACCTTGGGACGGGCACTCAAGCCCCAAGTTAACCGCACTGGTTTAAGTGCCAACTGTTTGAGAAGAAATAAATATGCTATTGAGACAATTAGCTAACAAAGTGGTCAGGATGGGGTGAGTCGCAGCGAAGAGACAAGATGATACGGAGAACGCAGAGCAGGGTGTGAAGTGACAGTCAGCACATCTGGTCTCATCTATAATGCATGGTTCTTTAAACGGCAGTTTGTCGCATATTGAGCGCTGCCACCTGAAATCAACACTGACACCCAAGCTTCTGCCTGGGGAAACAGGCTAGAGGAGAGTGAGAGGATGGAGAGGAGGAGGAGAGAAAGAGAGAAGTCAAGAGTCAGAGTTCTGTTCATCCCAACATATCCCTTGCTTTCGAGCCTGAAACTATTTGAGATACAGTAGAGAATACATCTGGCTATGTTCTAAGAGTGTGTAGACGTATTCACAACACTGAATACCATACTTCTCGTCTTTTATTATTAAAATGAAAAACTAAATTAGCGCCCTAAACAAAATAGAACGTCAGGAATAATCTTAATCAGCAATCCAAAGTGTGAACTTGGTATCATTTTCTCACATTCAATTCTAAACACACAGCTCAGATTCCTCTCGGTTCCAAAACAAAAAACATTATTTTCACATAATGACAGCCCATCCACTGCCTGCCATCATCTCTTTGACAAAGACAGGTGAAGTGGGCAAATTAACAGTCTATTTCCCTGTGATGAGGGGGTTTCTCAGCACCACGATCACGGAGTCTCCTCTCAGAAACATCTTGGAGACGTAACGGTCCTTGTTTACTGGTTTGGACTTCTTCTTGCCCTTGCCACTCTTGGGCACTTCTGTCCACATCTCCTTCACATTCTCCAGGACCATGTTGCAGTGTCTGCATTGAGAGGGGAATACAAATGTATACAGTTAACCAAAAAAGCATTAAGAATCAAGTCTTTGGGGGGTCTTTGGGGGGGATATGGGTAACATGTGATAACAAAATGCACACATTATCTTGTGTCTGTATTTGTTGGACATTTGTGGTTAACCATATAACTCCAATTGATGACTTCCCAACTATTTTTTTTATGTTTTTTATTTCACCTTTATTTAACCAGGTAAGCTAGTTGAGAACAAGTTCTCATTTGCAACTGCGACCTGGCCAAGATAAAGCAAAGCAGTTCGACACATACAACAACACAGAGTTACACATGGAATAAACAAAACATACAGTCAATAATACAGTAGAAAACAAAGTCTATATACAGTGAGTGCAAATTAAGTCAAATAAGGGAGTTAAGGCAATAAATAGGCCATGGTGGCGAAGTAATTACAATATGGCAATTAAACACTGGAATGGTAGATGTGCAAAAGATGGATGTGCAAGTAGAGATGCTGTGGTGCAAAAGGAGCAAAATAAATAAATACAGTATGTGGATGAGGTAGATAGATGGGCTGTATACAGATGGGCTATGAACAGGTGCAGTGATCTGTGAGCTGCTCTGACAGCTGGTTCTTAAAGCTAATGAGGGAGATGGGAATCTCCAGCTTCAGTGATTTTTGCAGTTCGTTCCAGTCAGTGGCAGCAGAGAACTGGAAGGAAAGGCGACCAAAGGAGGAATTGGCTTTGGGGGTGACCAGTGAGATATACCTACTGGAGCGCGTGCTACGAGTGGGTGCTGCTATGGTGACCAGCGAAGCAGAGACTTGAAGATAACCTGTAGCCAGTGGGTTTAGCGACAAGTATGAAGCGAGGGCCAGCCAACGAGAGCGTACAGGTCGCAGTGGTGGGTAGTATATGGGGCTTTGGTGACAAAACGGATGGCACTGTGATAAACTACATCCAGTTTGCTGAGTAGAGTGTTGGAGGCTATTTTATAGATGACATCGCCGAAGTCAAGGATCGGAAGGATGGTCAGTTTTACGAGGGTATGTTTGGCAGCATGAGTGAAGGAAGCTTTGTTTCGAAATAGGAAGCAAATTCTAGATTACATTTTTGATTGGAGATGCTTAATGTGAGTCTGGAAGGAGAGTTTACAGTCTAGCCAGACACCTAGGTATTTGTAGTTATCCACGTATTCTAAGTCAGAGCCGTCCAGAGTAGTGATGCTGGATGGGCGGGCAGGTGCGGGCAATGATTGGTTGAATAGCATGCATTTAGTTTTATTTGCGTTTAAGAGCAAGTTGGAGGCCACGGAAGGAGAGTTGTATGGCATTGAAGCTCGTCTGGAGGTTAGTTAACACAATGTCCAAAGAAGGGCCAGAAGTATACAGAATGGTGTCGTCTGCGTGGAGGTAGATCAGAGAATCACCAGCAGCAAGAGCAACATCATTGACGTATACAGAGAAGAGAGTCAGCCCGAGAATTGAACCCTGTGACACCCCCATAGAGACTGCCAAAGGTCCGGACAACAGGCCCTCCGATTTGACACACTGAGCTCTATCAGAGAAGTAGTTGGTGAACCAGGCAAGGCAATCATTTGAGAAACCAAGGCTGTTGAGTCTGCCAATAAGAATGTGGTGATTGACAGAGTCGAAAGCCTTGGCCAGGTCGATGAATACAGCTGCACAGTAATGTCTCTTATCGATGGCGGTTATGATATCATTAAGGACCTTGTGCGTGGCTGAGGTGAACCCATGACCAGCTTGGAAACCAGATTGCATAGCGGAGAAGGTACGATGTGATTCAAAATGGTCAGTAATCGTTTTGTTAACTTGGCTTTCGAATACCTTAGAGATGCAGGGTAGGATAGATATAGGTCTGTAGCAGTTTGGGTCTAGAGTGTCTCCCCCTTTGAAGAGGGGGATGACCGCGGTAGCTTTCCAATCTTTGGGAATCTCAGACGATACGAAAGAGAGGTTGAACAGGCTAGTAATAGGGGTTGTAACAATTTCGGCAGATAATTTTAGAAAGAGAGGGTCCAGATTGTCTAGCCCGGCGGATTTGTAGCGGTCCAGATTTTGCAGCTCTTTCACAACATCAGCTATCTGGATATGGGTGAAGGAGAAATGGTGGGGGCTTGGGCGGGTTGCTGTGGAGGGTGCTGGGCAGTTGACCTGGGTAGGGGTTGCCAGGTGGAAAGCATGGCCAGCCGTAGAGAAATGCTTATTGAAATTCTCAATTATAGTGGATTTGTCGGCTTGTGGAAAATACAGTGGCCTAGCTACATAAATACCTGTCAAATGCCTTGACACGGCCAAGCAGCTTCTTGTTGTTTCGGCAGTTGACGAGGACCTGTGTGTTGTTTTTGACAGACTGGGTGAGCACAGACAGGGGCCCAGTATTAAACTCCTCCTCCTCCCGCTTCTGGAGCTCCTCAGGAGTCATCTCAGACTTGGGTTTATTTAACAGGCTCCTGGAAGGATTATTGAGGATACTTATTGTTAACAGAGTTAAACTCCAAGCAATTCAAACATTGTTGATCGAGATGATGATGATTGAGACTTGACCAAACTAACGTTAATTTAGACCAACAGTTAGCTGCTAACAAAGTGGAAAACTGTTTTACATGAAGTGGCCAAAGGCAATATGTATTAGCTTGTTGGCTGATAAGTTCCTAGGTTTATTATGGTTAGCTAGCTACAGTAGTTACTATCGCTAGTAACGTTAGGTCATCATACACTATCGTTAACCAGCCAGCCAGCTAGCCAAATTTAACCACAATTCTTTCCACAGTGATTAGGCTCTGTTTAACTGTATATAAACAATGCACACATTGGTCATTTAAAGTAAGTTACTTACATATTTTCTTCAGCGAATGGCGATTTTAGCAGGAAACCAAGCTAGTAAATATGTTAGCTTTTTGCCTGCTTCTTTAATCTCCAACGCCACACTCGTGTGTTCTCTGTACAACAACTTCTTCTTCTTTGGTTTAAGGGCAGTTGGCATTCAATTTTGTTGTATTACCGCCACCTACTAGACTGGAGTATATATATACCCTTATGCTTTGCTTGAAAAATAAATTAACAAAACCCTACCATCTAACCCTACACTCAACGAAAACCCACCACCCTACTCCACTATTTAATCTATCAAGTCCTACCTCAGGCCAAAAGCCTTAAAAGACAGGACACCACTACACAACACACCCTGTAACTCTGACATCAAGTCTCGTACACCCAAATTTCTCTCTGCATCTGCCACTACAACCTACATTTTCTGTGACTTAAGTTCTATCCCTGCAGTACAGTTGATAGCCATTGCTATAAATGCAAAAAATCCAATCTTACTAAAACATACAGTGCCTTGCGAAAGTATTCGGCCCCCTTGAACTTTGCGACCTTTTGCCACATTTCAGGCTTCAAACATAAAGATATAAAACTGTATTTTTTTGTGAAGAATCAACAACAAGTGGGACACAATGATGAAGTGGAACGACATTTATTGGATATTTCAAACTTTTTTAACAAATCAAAAACTGAAAAATTGGGCGTGCAAAATTATTCAGCCCCTTTACTTTCAGTGCAGCAAACTCTCTCCAGAAGTTCAGTGAGGATCTCTGAATGATCCAATGTTGACCTAAATGACTAATGATGATAAATACAATCCACCTGTGTGTAATCAAGTCTCTGTATAAATGCACCTGCACTGTGATAGTCTCAGAGGTCCGTTAAAAGCGCAGAGAGCATCATGAAGAACAAGGAACACACCAGGCAGGTCCGAGATACTGTTGTGAAGAAGTTTAAAGCCGGATTTGGATACAAAAATATTTCCCAAGCTTTAAACATCCCAAGGAGCACTGTGCAAGCGATAATATTGAAATGGAAGGAGTATCAGACCACTGCAAATCTACCAAGACCTGGCCGTCCCTCTAAACTTTCAGCTCATACAAGGAGAAGACTGATCAGAGATGCAGCCAAGAGGCCCATGATCACTCTGGATGAACTGCAGAGATCTACAGCTGAGGTGGGAGACTCTGTCCATAGGACAACAATCAGTCGTATATTGCACAAATCTGGCCTTTATGGAAGAGTGGCAAGAAGAAAGCCATTTCTTAAAGATATCCATAAAAAGTGTTGTTTAAAGTTTGCCACAAGCCACCTAGGAGACACACCAAACATGTGGAAGAAGGTGCTCTGATCAGATGAAACCAAAATTGAACTTTTTGGCAACAATGCAAAACGTTATGTTTGGCGTAAAAGCAACACAGCTGAACACACCATCCCCACTGTCAAACATGGTGGTGGCAGCATCATGGTTTGGGCCTGCTTTTCTTCAGCAGGGACAGGGAAGATGGTTAAAATGGATGGGAAGATGGATGGAGCCAAATACAGGACCATTCTGGAAGAAAACCTGATGGAGTCTGCAAAAGACCTGAGACTGGGACGGAGATTTGTCTTCCAACAAGACAATGATCCAAAACATAAAGCAAAATCTACAATGGAATGGTTCAAAAATAAACATATCCAGGTGTTAGAATGGCCAAGTCAAAGTCCAGACCTGAATCCAATTGAGAATCTGTGGAAAGAACTGAAAACTGCTGTTCACAAATGCTCTCCATCCAACCTCACTGAGCTCGAGTTGTTTTGCAAGGAGGAATGTCAGTCTCTCGATGTGCAAAACTGATAGAGACATACCCCAAGCGACTTACAGCTGTAATCGCAGCAAAAGGTGGCACCACAAAGTATTAACTTAAGGGGGCTGAATAATTTTGCACGCCCAATTTTTCTGTTTTTGATTTGTTAAAAAAGTTTGAAATATCCAATAAATGTCATTCCACTTCATGATTGTGTCCCACTTGTTGTTGATTCTTCACAAAAAAATACAGTTTTATATCTTTATGTTTGAAGCCTGAAATGTGGCAAAAGGTCGCAAAGTTCAAGGGGGCCGAATACTTTCGCAAGGCACTGTACATCACTTGTTGGCCTATCCCTCTGTACTGGGTCCTCGCACCTTGACTACTGTGGTCAGGTACCACAAAAAGGGACTTTTGTGCCACAAAAAGGGAAAATTGCAATTGGCTGAGAATAGGGCAGCACTGCTGGTCCTTGGATAGAGAGCTAATATTAATAATATGCATGTCAGTCTCTCCTGGCTCAAAGTGGAGGAGAGATTGACTTCATCGCTACTTGTATTTATGAGAGTTATTGACATGTTGAATGCACTGATCTGTCTGTTTGAACTACTGGCAAACAGCTCGGACACCTATTCATACCCCACAAGACATGCAACAAGAGGTCTCTTCACAATCCCCAAGTCCAGAACAGACTATTGGAGTTGCACAATACTACATAGAGCCATGACTACATGGAACTCTATTCAACATCAAGTAACTGATGCTAGCAGTAAAAAACACATCTTAAAAAAACCAACATCTTATGGAACAGCAGGGACTGTGAAGCAACACAAACATAGGCACATACACATGCATACACACAATAACATACACACTATATACACACATACACATGGATTTAGTACTGTAGATATATGGTAGTGGTGGAGCGGGGGGCACACATTGCCTGAGGGCACACAGTGTGTTGGGAAATCTGTGAATGTATTGTAATGTTTTTAAAATGGTATAAACTGCCTTCATTTTGCTGGACCCCAGGAAGAGTTGCCAAGGCAGCAGCTAATGGGAATCCAGAATAATTACAAAAATACAAATACTGGTACAGATCTTCTCCTCACACCTCTCCTTTCAGGAACCCTCCCCTTCGACACATCTTTCTCTGCCTTCGTCACTGCCTCAGCATACGACAACTTCTGCACTACTCTAACCCTGGGAACCTCAACCTGCCTCTCTTTGGTGATAATGAATTTTACAAAATACTTCCTAAGGACCCTACTAATCAATCAAGTCTCTGATCCACGATAGATTGTGAACATTTTTGAATGAAGGGGAAATTACAAAGATAGAATATGAGAATATGAAAATTGACTACCCAACCACACTTGTCATATACGCTTTACCAAAATTCACAAGAGCATGACACCCCCTATACCAGGCAGTGGTGTAAAGTAATTTTGTAGAAATACTTAAGTCGTTTTTGGGGGTTATCTGTACTTTACTTTACTATTTATATTTTGGGCAACTTTTACTTTTACTTCACTACATTCCTAAAGAAAATAATGTATGTTTTACTCACTACATTTTCCATGACATCCAAAAGTACTTGTTACATTTTGAAGGCTTAACAGGACAGGAAAATTGTCCTATTCACACACTTATCAAGAGAACATCCCTGGTCACCCCTACTGTCTCTGATCGGGCGGACTTACTAAACACAAATGCATCTTTTGTAAATTATGTCTGAGTGTTGGGGTGTGCCCCTGGCTATCCGTACATTTTAAAAACAAAAAAATGGTGCTGTCTGCTTTGCTTAATATAAGTAATTTTGATACTTAAGAATATCTAGAACCAAATACTTTTAGACAAGTGGTATTTTACTGGGTGACTTCCACTTTTACAACTTTCCATTAAGTTTCCACTATGCTTTTACTCAAGTACTTTTTCCACCACTGATACCAGGCCATTGTGAGTAGTAACAGATCTCTGACAGAGAATATCTTTACCTTTAAAGACCATTTTGTGAAACCCTGGGCAATCTCTCTCCCCATGTATTTTTTTGTAACCTTTATTTAACTAGGCAAGTCAATTCTTATATACAATGATGGCCTACCCCAGCCCAACCCAGATGACACTGGGACAATTGTGCGCAGCCCAATCACAGCCAGATGTGATACAACCTAGATTTGAACCAGGGACTGTAGTGACACCTCTTGCACTGAGATGCAGTGCCTTAGACTGCTGTGCCACTTGGGAGCCCCTATACCCCTGCCTCAAATAATTTGGAATCTGTGGATCAGATATCTGAAAATTCTATTCTGGGTACTTTTGATGTTACCAGTCTATATACTAACATCCCCATCAGTGCAGCCTAGAGGCCTTCAAGATCTACGTCAATGAACATCCCCCTAATGCTCTTCCCAGCACCAATTGTGCTGTGGACTTGGCTGATCTGTACTAACTTGGCTGATCTTGTACTATCCTCCAACAATTTTCTCTTCAAAGGATACTTTTTCTTCCAGACCAAAGGGACAAAGATGGGGAGTACTATGGCTCCTAATTATGCTAACCTATATCTAGGAATGTCTGAAAAACATGTGGTGCTGAATCCAGACCTTAACCCCTTTCTCTCCAATATTCTCCTAATTTGGAGATATGTGGATTATGTTTTTGTGATTTATACAGGGACCCAGGAAGAACTCTTGGAATTCCATGCCTATCTAAACTATGAATGAGCACCTTTGTTTCATTATTAACTAGTTTTCTTGATGTGGTGGTTATTAAAGACAAAACCTCCCTCTACAGATCCCTATAAGAAACGTACAGACAGGAACACCCTCCTTAGAGGTGGCAGCTTTCATCCACATACACTTATTAAAAGTCTCGCTGTCAATTCAGCCGCATCAGAAGAATATGCAGCTCTGATGCTTCCTACCAGAAACAGACCATGGACCTCACACAAAGGTTTAAGAAAATCAATCAATCAAATTTATTTTATATAGCCCTTCGTACATCAGCTGATATCTCAAAGTGCTGTACAGAAACACAGCCTAAAACCCCAAACAGCAAGCAATGCAGGTGAAGAAGCACGGTGGCTAGGAAAAACTCCCTAGAAAGGCCAAAACCTAGGAAGAAACCTAGAGAGGAACCAGGCTATGTGGGGTGGCCAGTCCTCTTCTGGCTGTGCCGGGTGGAGATTATAACAAAACATGGTCAAGATGTTCAAATGTTCATAAATGACCAGCATGGTCGAATAATAAAAAGGCAGAATAGTTGAAACTGGAGCAGCAGCACAGTCAGGTGGACTGGGGACAGCAAGCAGTCATCATGTCAGGTAGTCCTGGGGCATGGTCCTAGGGCTCAGGTCCTCCGAGAGAGAGAAAGAGAGAAGGAGAGAATTAGAGAACGCACACTTAGATTCACACAGGACACCGAATAGGACAGGAGAAGTACTCCAGATATAACAAACTGACCCTAGCCCCCCGACACATAAACTACTGCAGCATAAATACTGGAGGCTGAGACAGGAGGGGTCAGGAGACACTGTGGCCCACTCCGAGGACACCCCCGGACAGGGCCAAACAGGAAGGATATAACCCCACCCACTTTGCCAAAGCACAGCCCCCACACCACTAGAGGGATATATTCAACCACCAACTTACCATCCTGAGACAAGGCTGAGTATAGCCCACAAAGACCTCCGCCACGGCACAACTTAAGGGGGGGGGGGGGGGGGGGTGCCAACCCAGACAGGATGACCACATCAGTGACTCAACCCACTCAGGTGACGCACCTCCTCCAGGGACGGCATGAGAGAGCCCCAGTAAAGCCAGTGACTCAGCCCCTGTAATAGGGTTAGAGGCAGAGAATCCCAGTGGAAAGAGGGGAACCGGCCAGGCAGAGACAGCAAGGGTGGTTCGTTGCTCCAGAGCCTTTCCGTTCACCCTCCCACTCCTGGGCCAGACTACACTCAATCATATGACCCACTGAAGAGATGAGTCTTCAGTAGAGACTTAAAGGTTGAGACCGAGTTTGCGTCTCTGACATGGGTAGGCAGACCGTTCCATAAAAATGGAGCTCTATAGGAGAAAGCCCTGCCTCCAGCTGTTTGCTTAAAAATTCTAGGGACAATTAGGAGGCCTGCGTCTTGTGACCGTAGCGTACGTGTAGGTATGTACGGCAGGACCAAATCAGAGAGATAGATAGGAGCAAGCCCATGTAATGATTTGTAGGTTAGCAGTAAAACCTTGAAATCAGCCCTTGCTTTGACAGGAAGCCAGTGTAGAGAGGCTAGCACTGGAGTAATATGATCACATTTTTTGGTTCTAGTCAGGATTCTAGCAGCCGTATTTAGCACTAACTGAAGAGCCTCGGTCCGATGCCATTAAAATGTCATTTACCACCTTCACAAGTGCCGTCTCAGTGCTATGATGGGGTCTAAAACCAGACTGAAGCATTTCGTATACATTGTTTGTCTTCAGGAAGGCAGTGAGTTGTTGCGCAACAGCCTTTTCTAAAATTTTTGAGAGGAATGGAAGATTCGATATAGGCCGATAGTTTTTTATATTTTCTGGGTCAAGGTTTGGCTTTTTCAAGAGAGGCTTTATTACTGCCACTTTTAGTGAGTTTGGTACACATCCGGTGGATAGAGAGCCGTTTATTATGTTCAACATAGGAGGGCCAAGCACAGGAAGCAGCTCTTTCAGTAGTTTAGTTGGAATAGGGTCCAGTATGCAGCTTGAAGGTTTAGAGGCCATGATTATTTTCATCATTGTGTCAAGAGATATAGTACTAAAACACTTGAGTGTCTCTCTTGATCCTAGGTCCTGGCAGGGTTGTGCAGACTCAGGACAACTGAGCTTTGAAGGAATACGCAGATTTAAGGAAGAGTCCGTAATTTGCTTTCTAATAATCATAATCTTTTCCTCAAAGAAGTTCATGAAGAAAAGGGGGTACAAAGACAATTGGGTGAAACATGCCCAAGTTCAAGAAAAATCAGAACATGTCCCCTCTGGATTCACACAAGACGCACCATTGAGGAAGCCATTTAAGGACATTATCAGGAAGCTCTAGTACAATTGAAACCCATCTTTAAATATCCCTCACGTATGGTCTCTAAAAGACCCCCAAAAACGTGAGGACAAGGTTCTGAAGGGTAATTACAAATGTGGCCAATGTGCAGTTTCACCTACAAATGGGACTCACTGACCCACCCCAGCAACGAACAAAGATTTAAGATCAATGGCCTGATTACCTGCATGTCCATCAATGTTGTCAACATGTTGAAATGTCCTTGTGGTCTGTCTTACATAGGGAACACCGGTAGAAGCCTTAAGACCCGGATCAGTGAGCACCGCAGCAATACATGGACAGGTGAGACAAAACATCCGGTTGCTATTCCTTTTGTACAAGCTCGACATCCTATTAGTTCACTGAGATACATTGGAATTTTCAAGATGTCATGCAGGGGAGGCGAGATTGAGAGGAAACTTCTTCAAATGGAATCTTTCTGGATCTACAGGCTCAACACACTGTCTCCTCTTGGCCTTTACGAGGAGTTTGAGTTAAAAAACGTTTTTATAGTTTTAAAATGTCCAAATTATTGTGTTTTTATCCAAATTGAATATTGTGTGTATATACAGTTGAAGTCGGAAGTGTAAATACACTTAGGTTGGAGTCATTAAAACTTGTTTTTCAATCACTCCACAAGTTTCTTGTTAACAAACTATAGTTTTGGAAAGTCGGTTAGGACATCTGCTTTGTGCATAACACAAGTAATTTTTCCAACAATTGTTTACAGACAGATTATTTCACTTATAAATCACTGTATAACAATTCCAGTGGGTCAGAAGTTTACATACACTAAGTTGACTGTGCATTTAAACTACTTGGAAAATTCCAGAAAATGGTGTCATGGCTTTAGAAGCTTTTGATATGCCAACTGACACCATTTGAGTCAATTGGAGGTGTATCTGTGGATGTATTTCAAGGTCTACCTTCAAACTCAGTGCCTCTTTGCTTGACATCATGGGAAAATCTAAAGAAATCAGCCAAGGCCTCAGAAAAAAATGGTAGACCTCCACAAGTCTGGTTCATCCTTGGGAGCAATTTCCAAACGCCTGAAGGTACCACGTTCATCTGTACAAACAATAGTACACAAGTATAAACCCCATGGGACCACGCAGCCTTCATACCACTCAGGAAGGAGACGCGTTTTGTTTCCTAGAGATGAACGTAGTTTGGTGCAAAAAGTGTAAATCCATCCCAGAACAACAGCAAAGGACCTTGTGAAGATGCTGGGGGAAACAGGTACAAAAGTATCTATATCGACAGTAAAACGAGTCCTATGTCGACAAACCTGAAAGGACACTCAGCAAGGAAGAAGCCACTGCTCCAAAACCGCCATAAAAAAGCCAGACTACAGTTTGCAACTGCACATGGGGACAAAGATCATATTCCATAGTAACATCTGACAAACATATCTAAAGACATGCACATTCATCCTTGATGAAAACCTGCTCCAGAGCGCTCAGGACCTCAGACTGGGGAAAAGGTTCACCTTCCAACAGAACAACAACCCTAATTACTATGGCAGACCAGGGGGTTTGGTGAAGATGTTTACACAGATCAGACACTGACAGAGTTGGATTATCTCGGTTTCAAGGATGTTTATTTAAATAGCAAGCAAAAATAAAATAATAGATCTCCCACAGGAAACCCTCTCCGGGATACCGTCTTCTGGACTCCGGGTCTTGCTGAATCCTGTGGGGAACAAAACGGAGCTCCCTCCGTTATCCCTGGGACTGAGCATGACTATACGGGAGTAACCTCTCTTCCCCCAGTCCCCTCTCCATGTGCTGCCCTTTTGGTAGCTTTCTTGTAAGCTTCCGGATTAGAGTCCCGTAAAGCGGGAGCTCTACCCTTTAGCTCAGTGCGAATGTTGCCTGTAATCCATGGCTTCTGGTTGGGATATGTACGTACAGTCACTGTGGGGACGACATCCTCGATGCACTTATTGATAAAGCCAGTGACTGATGTGCCATAGGAAGAATCCTGGAACATGTTCCAGTCTGTGATAGCAAAACAGTCTTGTAGTTTAGCATCTGCTTCATCTGACCACTTTTTTTATAGACCGAGTCACTGGTGCTTCCTGCTTTAATTTTTGCTTGTAAGCAGAAATCAGAAGGATAGAGTTGTGGTCGGATTTACCAAATGGAGGCCGAGGGAGAGCTTTGTATGCGTCTCTGTGTGTGGAGTACAGGTGGTCTAGATTTTTTTCCCCTCTGGTTGCACATTTAACATGTTGATGGAAATTTGGTAGAATCGATTTAAGTTTCCCTGCATTAAAGTCTCCGGCCACTAGGAGCGTCGCCTCTGGGTGAGTGGTTTCCTGTTTGCTTATTTCCTTACACAGCTGACTGAGTGCGGTCTTAGTGCCAGCATCTGTCTGTGTTGGTAAATAAACAGCCATGAAAAGTATAGCTGAAAACTCTCTAGGCAAGTAGTGTGGCCTGCAATTTATCACAATATACTCTACTTCAGGCGAGCAAAATCTAGAGACTTTCTTAGATTTCCTGCACCAGCTGTTGTTTACAAATAGGCACAGACCGCCCCCCCTCGTCTTACCAGATTGTGCTGTTCTATCTTGCCAGTGCAGCGTGTATCCTGAATATCCTTGTCGTCATTCAGTCACGATTCCGTGAAACGTAGGATATTACAGTTTTTGATGTCTCGTTGGTAGGATATTCGTGATCGTACCTCGTCTAGTTTATTGTCCAATGATTGCACGTTGGCGAGTGGTATTGACGGTAACGGCAGCTTTCCCAGTTGCCTTATTCGGCTCCTGACCAGGCATCCGTCTCTTTGTCCTCTGTACCTGTGTCGCTTTCTCTTGCAAAAAACGTAGATGTCGGCACTGCCGGGTTTTTGGAGGATGTCTTGTGCGTCTTGTTTGTTGAAGAAAAAAATCTTTGTCTAATCTGAGGTGAGTGATCGCTTTCTTGATATCCAGAAGCTATTTTTTGCTGTAAGATATGCTTGCAGATACATTATGTACAAAATAAGTTACAAATAACTCAAAAAGAAAGTGCCGCGAACAGCGAAAAATCTCGTCCCATTGAGAGGGGTACTGACACCTCAGGTACAGCACCCAACATAGTCTGGCAGTTCCCTTGTGGCGTCACAATATTGGCCCATACGGTTTTATACCACTTTGTGTCACCGTGGACACAGGCAATGGACATCTCCCTACCACGTTCGGTCCCCTTTTTCAGCAGGCTCGTGGTTACGACCGTAACCATACTTCCGGAGTCTAATAGAGCTTCCATGTCGTGTCCGTCAGCCTTCGCCTTGACCTTGAGTGCCGTTTATTTATGGTGCGCCCAACATGAGGTGACGTAGTTCACTGCATGGCCCACCTCGCTTCTGGGGCTTGCTGATTGCATCGACTCCTCTCGAGCCGGGCAATTCCAGTCAAGGTGCCCTCGGGCGCCTTGCTCAAAACACCTGGGCTCGGGGGGATGCGTCAGCCACGAACCTCCAGTTGTGGAACAGTTGGGCACGATGGGCCAGGCTGTACCCATAGCGTCTGAGTATCTCCTGTTTGAGTCCACCATAGTTAGCCGCCTGTTTGTCTGTAAGGTCCCACTTCAGCCTTGGCAATCCTTCCCGTAGTGCTGTCCGTTCAAATGTACAGAGGTAGGTTTTGATGTCGTCGTCTTCTGTTGGCATGCTTGTTGGGACCGGATGAACTGAGCTATCAACTCGTCCATGCTGATTCTGTGTAAATGTCAACCCCGATCTGACCACCTTTCCATTGGTTTTGTCTTGTCTCACATCACACCTGGTTTCAATCCCGACGTTACATGTTGTGTATTTAATCCTCTGTGTTATCTCCTAGTCTTTGTTGGTGATTGTTCGTTGTATGTATTGGTGCTAAGTATGTTATGGTGTGCGACGGGTTTTGTACCCACTTTTGTATATGTTGGTTTTCTGAGTTTTTGAGCATTTATTAAATAACTCCGTTAATACTAAGTTTGTTCTCCTGCGCCTGACTTCCCTGCCACCAGCATGCACCCCATTACAGAATCACCAACCGTATTATGGAGTCAGCAGGACAAGGTACCCCAGCCATAGAGGTGGAGGAGCTCGTCCAGGAACATGCAGCAATGCGTCACCATCTTGGCATCACCATGGACCGCGTTGTTCTGACTATGGACCACTGGGAGAGACAGGGAGTTCTTCCAGTGCCTCCACCAGCACAACCTGGGTCTCTCCCGAGTGCCCCGTTTCCACCTGGTTCCAGTGGGATTTGTCTCTCCCTGCTCCAGGAGTACGACGGAGAGGCTGCGGGCTGCCGGGGGTTCCTACTTCAACTGGAGCTATACCTGGCCACCGTTCACCCGGCTCTATCGGACCGTGAGAGGGTGTCAGCCCTCGTCTCGTGCCTCACCGGGAAAACCCTGGAGTGGGCCAACGCCGTGTGGAGAGAGGGAGATGCTGCGTTGGACCAGTTTGAGGAGTGCGGCGTTGGACCAGTTTGAGGTGAATGCCTCTACCATCTGAGGCAGGAGACGAGGAGCGCCCAGGAGTTCAGAGTTTAGGATCCTGGCTGCCGGTGCGGGATGTAACAACAGGGCCCTGATCGATCATTACCGCTGCAGTCTGTGCGAGGACGTCAGTCGGGAGCAGGCCTGCAGAGACACCACTCTCACATTTGACCAGCTGATGGACCTGTCCATCCGGCTGGACAACCTGCTGGCTACTCGTGGACATTCAGATCGGGGTCTGGTGGTTCCATCATCCCGCACCCCCTCTCCGATACCCATGGAGCTGGGAGGGGCGGTGCGCAGGGAGACCGGAGGGGGTTCCCGCTCGTGCAGTATCTGTGGCCGCAGAGGTCACACTGTCAGTTGGTGCCATCCTCACCCAGAGTCCTCTGTTGCACATATGTTTGTGTCTGCCACTTTTCCTGAGTTTTCCCCGCATTCCCAGCATTCCCAGCATAAGGCGCTCGTCGATTCAGGCGTGGCTGGGAACTTCATTGATAGAGCTTTAGCCCATAGTTTAGGGATCCCCATTTTTCCCGTGGATGTGCCTTTCCCCGTTCACGCCTTAGATAGTCGACCATTAGGGTCAGGGTTGATTAGGGAGGTCACCACTCCTTTGGGCATGGTGACGCAGGGGGTCATACGGGAGAATTAGTCTCTTACTTATTAACTCTCCTGCGTTTCCCGTGGTGCTGGGCCTACCCTGGTTAGCTTGTCATAACCCCACTGTGGTCGCGAGAGTGCCCAGGTAGGTGTTTAGGGGTTTCCATTGGTGCTACTACGGTGGACAGTCCAGACCAGCTCTCCACCGTGCGCATTGCTACTGAATATGCCGATTTGGCTCTCGCCTTCTCCAAAAAGAAGGCGACTCAATTACCACCTCATCGACGAGGCGATTGTGCGATAGATCTCCTGGTAGACGTTGCACTTCCGAGGAGTCGCATATATCCACACTCACAGGCGGAGACGGAGGCTATGGAAACATATGTCTCCGAATCCCTGCGTCAGGGGTACATTCGGTCCTCCACTTCACCCGTCTCCTCAGATTTTTTTTGTGAAGAAGAAGGAGGGAGGTCTGTGTCGGGGTCTATATCAGATCACAGTGAGGTATAGTTACCCGCTACCGCTCATAGGCACAGCGATAGAGTCAATGCACGGGGCGCGCTTCTTCACCAAACTAGATCTCAGGAGTGCTTACAATCTGGTGTGTATCCGAGAGGGAGACGAGTGGAAGATGGCTTTCAGTACCATCTCTGAGCACTATGAGTACCTCGTCATGCCGTACGGGTTGATGAATGCGCCATCAGTCTTCCAAGCTTTTGTAGACGAGATTTTCAGGGGCCTGCACTGGCAGGGTGTAATGGTGTATATTGATGACATTTTGATATACTCAGATGCTCGCACCGAGCATGTGTCCCTGTGCGCAGAGTGCTTGGTCGCCTGTTGGAGCATGACCTGTACGTCAAGGCTGAGAAATGCCTGTTCTTCCAACAGTCCGTCTCCTTCCTAGGGTATCGCATTTCCATGTCAGGGGTGGATATGGAGAGTGACCGCATTGCAGCCGTGCCGACTCCCACCACGGTAAAGGAGGTGCAGCGAATCTTAGGGTTTGCCAACTACTACCGGAGGTTTGTCCGGGGTTTTGGTCAGGTAGCGGCTCCCATTCCCTCACTGCTGAAGGGGGGGCCGGTGTGCTTTCAATGGTCAGCTGAGGCGGACAGGGCTTTTAGGCACCTGAGGGCTCTGTTTACCTTGGCCCATCCGGATCCCTCTTTGACGTTCATAGTGGAGGTGGATGCGTCAGAGGCTGGGATAGGAGCTGTGCTCTCTCAGCGCTCGGGTACGCCACCGAAGCTCCGCCCCTGTGCCTTCTTCTCAAAGAAGCTCAGCCCTGCGGAGCGAAACAATGATGTGGGGTACCGGGAGCTGTTGGTTGTCATCAAAGCTTTGAAGACGTAGAGACATTAGCATGAGGGGGCTAAACACCCTTTTCTCATCTGGACTGACCACCGCAATCTGGAGTACATCCGGGCGGTGAGCAGACTGAACCCTCGCCAGGCAAGGTGGGCCATGTTTTTCACCCGTTTTGTGTTTACCTTTTCCTACAGACGAGGCTCCCAGAATGTTAAGGCAGACGCATTGTCCCGGCTGTATGACACAGAGGAGCAGCCCATGGATCCCACTCCCATAGTGTGGGAGCTGGACGAGGACATTGAGCGGGCGTCACGTGCAGAGCACGCTCCCCTCCAGTGGCCAGCTGGGCGTCTGTATGTTCTGTCCGCGACCGGCTGATCTATTGGGCCCACACGTCACCCTCCTCTGGTCATCCTGGGATCGGTCAGACGGTGTGCTGTCTTAGTGGGAAGTACTGGTGGCCAACTTTGGCTAAGGACGTGAGGGTTTATATTTCTTCCTGCTCGGTGTGCGCCCAGTGTAAGGCTCCTAGGAACCTGCCCAGAGGTAAATTACAACCCTTACCTGTTCCACAACGGCCGTGGTCGCACCTGTCGGTGGATTTCATAAACGATCTTCCACCTTCACAGGGTAACACCACGATCCTGGTCGTTGTGGATCGTTTTTCAAAGTCCTGTTGTCTCCTCCCTTTGCCCGGTCTCCCAACGGCCCTAAAAACTGTGGAGGCCCTGTTTTCTCACGTCTTCCGGCACTATGGGGTACCTGAGGATATAGTGTCTGATCGGGGTCCCCAGTTCACATCGAGGGTCTGGAGGGCGTTCATGGAACGTCTGGGGGTCTCGGTCAGCCTTACCTCAGGTTTTCCTGCTGAGAGTAATGGGCACGTGGAGACAGTTAACCAGGATGTGGGTAGGTTTCTGAGGTCTTATTGCCAGGACCGGCCAGGGGAGGGGGCAACATTCGTTCCCTGGGCAGAGATGGCCCAGAACTCCTCCACTAACCTCTCTCCCTTCCAGTGTGTACTGGGGTATCAGCCGGTTCTGGCTCCTTGGCATCAGAGTCAGACCGAGGCTCCTGTGGTCTCACCGGGGGACCGGGTCTGGCTCTCTAACCGAAACCTGCCCCTCCGCCTGCCCTGTCGGAAGCTGGGTCCGCGGTTTGTGGGGCAATTTAAAGTTCTGAGGAGAGTGAATGAGGTATGTTATAGGTTACAGCTTCCCCCCGATTACTGCATTAACCCCTCGTTCCATGTGTCTCTCCTCAGGCCAGTGGTGGCTGGCCCGCTCCAGGAGTCTGAGGTGCGGGAGGTCCCTCCGCCCCCTCGGCGTACTCTGTTTGTTCCATACTGGATTCGAGACGTCGGGCGAGGAGCCTTCAGTACCTCGTGGACTGGGAGGGGTATGGTCCGGAGGAGAGATGCTGGGTTCCGGTGGAGGACGTGTTGGATCCTTCTATGCTGCGAGAGTTCCACCGTCTCCATCTGGATCGCCCTGCGCCTTGCCCTCCGGGTCGTCCCTGAGGTCGGTGTCGACGTGCTGCTGGAGCCGCGCGTCAGGGGGGGGTACTGTCACGACTTCCGCCGAAGTTGGTCCCTCTCCTTGTTTGGGCGGTGTTCGGCGGTCGAAGTCACCGACCTTCTAGCCATCGCTGATCCATTTTTCATTTTCCATTGATTTTGTCTTGTCTCACATCACACCTGGTTACAATCCCATCATTACATGTTGTGTATTTAACCGTCTGTTTTACCTGTCTTTGTCTGTGATTGTTCGTTGCATGTATTGGTGCTAAGTATGTTATGGTGTGCGATGGGTTTTGTACCCACTTTCTTTATTTTGTATATGTTGGTTTTCGGAGTTTGTGAGCATTTATTAAATAATTCTGTTTATACCAAGTTTGTTCTCCTGCGCCTTCCCTGCCACCAGCACGCACCCCATTACAGACACGGACAGTTGGATTAGCCGGGTTCAAGGATGTTTATTTAAATAACAAACATAAAGATAACAATAGGTCTCCCCCAGGAGACACTCTCAGGGATACCATCTTCTGGGCTTGCTGTATCCTGCGGGGAACAATACTGAGCTCCCTCCTTTATCCCTGGGACTGAGCACGACTATACTGGAGTCACCTCTCTTCCCCCAGTCCCCTCTCAGTGTGCTGCCCTTCTGGCAGCTTTATGGGACTCGTGCAGCTGGTGAGCAATCAGCCCCTTGATTACTCACCAACCACAATCGGTCCCAATTAGTCCTGGCCTGAGAGCCCGTTGAGACCTGGCACATCTCTCACCAGGCCTCAACGAGTCTCCCCCTGATGGCTGACCTGCTATATGCCACAGTACATAGTCAAGACAACGCAGGAGTGGCTTCGGGACAAGTCTCTGAATTTCCTTGAGTGGCCCAGCCAAAGCCCGGACTTGGACCCGATCTAACATCGCTGGAGAGACCTGAAAATAGCCGTGCAGCAAAACTCCCCATCCAACATGACAGAGATTGAGAGGATCTGCAGATAAGAATGGGAGAAACTCCTCAAATACAGGTGTGCCAAGCTTGTAGGGTCATACCCAAGAAGACTCGAGGCTGTAATCACTGCCAAAGGTGCTTCAACAAAGTACTGACTAAAGGGTCTGAATGCTTATGTAAATGTGATATTTACGTGTTTTCTTTTTATTAAATTAGCAAAAATTTCTAATGTTTTGTTGTTGTCCTTATGTCATTATGGGGTGTTGTCTGTAGATTGATGGAAAAATAAATGATTTAATACATTTTAGAATAAGGCTGTAAACTAACAAAACGTGGTAAAGTCAAGGGGTCTGAATATTTTCTGAGGGCACTGTGTAAGATCTTCCACCCCCATCTGGGATACGGATGCCTGATGAAGACCTAAGGGGCGAAACGTTTTTATAAATGAAATTACCTGGGAGCATGAGCAGTGGTGTGTGGGGTTTTCCATTAGTTTGCATACAACTCCAGCACCTGTGGAAAGTATCTGGATGTGCGTATATTCTTCAGCTTTTGTACATGACACCTACAATACTACACATTCCTTTGTCTCATGCCCTTCTGCACACTTCTCCAACCTAGGAACACCACCCTGTCTGCATCGCACCAAATGACGAGCATCACAAACACCAGGAATCTTCCCCTTCAGTCGGTCAACTTCATATTTACCGCTACCCCAGTTCTCTCTCCTTTTAATGGTGCCCTTTTCTTGAGAGCAAAACAATTCACGTCTCTTGTCCCCATTACTTTAGCACAGGGTGTCTGCTCCCTCTGACCAGCAGAAACACAAACCACACACCAGATAACTTCTGGTTACCTTTACTGATTCCACACCACCTAACTCTGTTTTCACCCACCCTGAAAACACAAATGGATCAGCCAAAAGGCAAGGGTTCACTTTTCCCAAAAATGTAATTCCTACCGTCACAGACTCATCTTTATCCTGACACTCGGTGCAAGCCTCGGGCTCCGAGAACTGTGACTGTACAAAGGCTTCCGGGTCTCGTTAAAATTTATTTCTGATACATTATATGGAGAAATTCTAACCCATTATGGGTTATACTTAGGACACACGGCAGATTCCCTAAAAACATGGCACTTCGACACAGCTACGACCGGAAGTTACTTTTTCGTAGCAGGTTAGGAGAATTAGGTTAAGGATAGGAAAAGTGTTAGGGTTAGCGAAAATGCTCTCCTAACCTGCTATGAAAAGTCACTTCCGGTCGTAGCTGTATCGAAGTGGCATGTTTTTTAGGTCCGGGATACATTGCGCTTTAAGCTACATATCAGTGCCCACTGCAAATATTGGCAGACACAGACCCACATGTAACTCTGTTGTAGACCTCTTGGTGACAGAGATGAGAGTGAACGCGTGTGAGAGACAGAGATGTACATTATTTGCACAGTACTGAGACATAGGGAGATTGGCTTACTGGCGAGAGACAGGCAGGCGCCTGGGGGGGAGATACATCTACCAACCTTATTTCACAGGGTGGCTCCTCTACCTTGGGAGGGCACATGCTAGGGGATAATCACACCCACAGTGTGCTGATTTGGGAGGCCCAAATTTGGGATTGATTTACAAAGCTTGACTATCATTATGAAACATACACCCTCTACCTGTCTCAGCCAAACAGCTTACATAGGCCCCTTTTCACTCACTCTCTTCCTGTCATAAATCCCAGATTAATTCTTACAGAGAGGGTGGGATTACTTGGGATTACTGACTGTTAGCTGTCCATACACCCGTGTGTGTGTGTGTGTGTGTGTGTGTGTGTGTGTGTGTGTGTGTGTGTGTGTGTGTGTGTGTGTGTGTGTGTGTGTGTGTGTGTGTGTGTGTGTGTGTGTGTGTGTGTGTGTGTGTGTGTGTGTGTGTGTGTGTATGTGTGTGTGTGTGAGTGTGTGTGTGTGTGTGTGTGTATGTGTGTGTGTGTGTGTGTGTGTGTGTGTGTGTGTGTATTTGTATTTGTATTTGTATTTGTGTGCGGTCTAGCTACACAGTCTTGGTGAGCACAAGCTGCCCTTGAGTGCACAGACACATCTTGAGGCCTGCCTCAGTCCCTCTCCTCATGCTGATTTACTCTCTGCCCTGTGGTACTGTGAGTCTGGCTGGGTGATTTAGAGGTGTGGGGTTATTATCAATGCCTGTCAGAGGATGGCTGTTATTTATTACTGAATTCACAGCAAACAGGATTGTATTACAGTTGCCCCAGGACACACAAAGCCCCATTCTGTACTAGCTTACTTGTTGATTCACTCTCTATCTTGCTCTAAGTGGTTATACCACAATTACTCATGTGCGTAATGAAAATGTTTTTATAATCTTTGTATCTAGATCCTAAGTTTGCCAACAGTGTTGGTGTAAGGTTACATGAAACATCCTAAGAGCAGTATCCTGGTCTAACCGCAGCCGACTGTGTTTGAGACTGGGCTGTCTAGGAAAGGTGGCTACAGTCCACATAAAGCCTCTTTTGTTTGATAGAGGCACACTTCCAGAAATCTGTCCTTATCTGTGTCCTCACACATCTATTTTTATTAAATTATATCTCGAATGAGCCCCAAGAAAGGTAAGGAAAAGTTCATCAGGCGGTGATGTCATGTGCAGGCGAAACAGTAGAAGTAGATCAATGAGATCAGCTAGGCTATGATGTCTATCTCTCTCTCTCCCTATACATCTCAGTCAAGGCTCTGCATGCCCTTTATCACACTGACACGTCTGTAGTTTCAGATTTGAACTTTTGATGATCTTAAAGTCCCAGTGCAGTCAAAAAACGTGATTTCACCGTGTTTTATATTTATTTCCACAATATGAGGTAGGAATAATACTGTGAAATTGTGAAAATTATGGTAATACTATTTTATTGCGAGAGCTGTTTGAAAAGACCACCTGAAATTTCAGGTTCTGGTGGGATAGAGTTTTGACCTTCCATGGTGAAATCACCATGCGGTAAATGAGTTAATAGAACAATAAGAAAGAGAGTTCAAAACCTCTCTGACAGTAACAGCTAGTTTTCATTTTTCCCTCCCCACTCCCAGACAGTCCCAGAAAAATGATTGCTTGAGAAATTGCTCTTTGCTCAGAAGCTATTTTTTTTTTTTTTTTGACCATTTAAATTTAAAACAATCATAGTAAGGTACTTAATTGTTACCCAGATATTGAGATGAAAACAGCTGCATTGGAACTCTTTCAGATACAGCAGCATGGCTATTTGTGGTGGTAACAGTGGGTTTCATCAGCAGGTGCTAATGAAGTTTCTGTTTAAATATGACCATGAGTGTTGGACTGGGAGAATGTGTGTGTGTCCTGCGTGCATGTGTGAGTGCTATTTGGATGCAGCTGGATTCCTTCTGGACTCATTGACACTCTCTTCCTGTTCCTTAAGTATCACATAACCGGCTGTTATGTTTTGAATGCATATGTAATACAACTCATCCCTTTTATATCACTATTTTTGTTTTTATTGCACACACATTATAAAATGGATAAAATTAATTACACGTATAGCCTACAGTATATGACATGCACAGAGTTCCCTGTAAACAAACATTTTCAGGCTTAAAAGGGAAAAAGATAGCTAGTGCAGATACAGTACAAATCATGCAAGACATACAGTCACCATCTCTGGGATGAATCATTTCTCAAAGCATATTTAGTATAGTTATTTTCTAAAAATGTAAGAAGTGCATAACACAGCATTGTGTTCATATTGAGCATTGAGACGATTGAGATACATTTACAAACACAGATGGAGACAATCACTGCAGATTTGATTTTGAAGTAATAGGAGAGTGCAGACAGAGAAAAACTCTTAGCCTATATATTTTTATGAGGAACTTTTACTCTTAATTCAGGAACATCAAAATAATTCTGGACTTTTGTCTGTAATGTATACATTATTTTAATAGCATCAGAGTAAACACTATATTTCCAATACTTTTTCAGACATGACCAAAGATTTCGTTTTTAATTAAAGGGCAAACCGTTAATTACGCACAGCCTTCCTCAAGCAATATCAAATCAAATCAAACTTTATTTGTCACATGCGCTGAATACAAGTGTAGACTTTACCATGAAATGCTTACTTACTAGCCCTTAAACAACAGTGCAGTTCAAGAAGAGATAAGAAAATATTTACCATGTAGACTCAAATAAAAAGTAATAATAAAAAGAAACACAATAAGAATAACAATAACGAGGCTATATACAATACGATTGATAGAGGACATTTATGAAGACAATTGTTCTTTCAAGTTTGTTTTAAGATAATAACAGTGAATTGTTAAAACACATCCAGTTGTCAGAAGATATGTTATATTAATGGAAATATCTGGAGAGTACCTATGGAACACAGTCGGACAAGATATTTTCATTTTTTTAAAACATTTTTTTCATTAAATGGTTAATGTTTCATGTAGCCCACATCCCTAAGAACTAGACCTACGAATCGCAAAACGAAGTTATAACACCAATAACGAAAAAAACGAATACAAACTTCAGAGAGTGATGGTTTAGCCTGTTTGTAAAAATAGCCTAAACGATGATGCAAAATCTTGCAATAACAACCTCGACCATGATAATTACCTTCACAGATACCAAATAGTTTGTTATTTTCACGACATTATTCCTCATTATGAAACTCTTACTTCATGCGCAATAATTCAAATACAGCATCATTTTCTCATCTCTCTTCATCTTGTGATGTATAGTTAGTTAGTGGTCTATTAAAATACAAAATAAAATACTAACGAAAGAAATATATATTTTTTTATGATCTGAACGCACCACAAATATTGACCATTCGTGAATTTGTTGTTGATACGTTTAGATTAAATTGCACATTAAAGCGTGAGTGGCAATTATTTAAAAAATATTAAATAATTGTTTTCTGTCCAAAGACATATGCCTATTTGGGAAATAGCAAACTCACATAAATTATTTGAATACATTTCGCAGCATTGGTAGACATTAGTAAGATTTAATCCATAAAGAGAAACTGACGTTTTTAATTTAAATATGGTCATTTCCCTGCATCCCAAGAAAGATTGGTGTTGAGGGAGCTCATGGGGCTGATTGAGGGAAAATAATTAGTGAACTCCGCACACAAACTCCCCAAGCAATCCGATGGCCCATTTTTTCCGGAGTAAATGGGTCCGGCTGGAGATGCCTTGGTTGGGGGGTACTCATCCTGGCACCATGTATTGAATGTCGCCGGGTGGGGTACCTGGTGATGCGAGTAAAAATAACTAGCTTGTCGGTTGAGCAAGTTAAAGGAACAAGGGTTAGGGAGAGACAAAGTGCATGGCAACGATGAAGAGGCGAATGTGGAGGCTGCGCTCATTTGGTGATGACGACGGTATTGCGCGCCTGCACCCATGCCAAAATACGATGACTCCTGGTTTGTTTGGAAGAGTCGGTCTGCTCCAGCATTTATGGCACTCATGTGGTGTGACCGTTGAGAAAGGATCGAGGTGGCATAGTTGGAGTGATTGGGCCCTACACATGACCCCATGCCCGGGTGTGAGTTCGCAGGAGGTTGAAGGTTTAGAAACGATGGCACCGGCCAATAAAAGGACCCGGTGAACGCCAGCCCGGCGGCAGTGGTGGAGGTCAAACGGGCACCCCGTTTTATTGCCAGTTTTGTCTGGGTGCCCGCCGTGGAACGGCGCCGGAGTTTACCAGTTGTGCCACCAATGAACACGTCCTCGCTTGAAGGGTCAAGCATCCAGTAGTTGCCTTTGCCTGGGTCATCATAATGGCGAGGTACTTTGACGAAGCACTTGTTCAAACTCAGGTTATGTCGGATTGAATTCTGCCATCCTTGTCTATTTTCTTGATAGTAAGGGAAGTTGCCCATGATGAACTCGTAAATGCCGTTGAGGGTAAGCCTTCGCTCCGGGCTCTGGCGAATAGCCATCATTATCAATGCGTTATAGCTGAAAGGAGGTTTCTCCGGTTTAGCTTTTCCCTCTACTCCTCCAGATGTCTTCACCTCTCCCACTCCATCGGTATCTTCTCTGTCTTCCCTTTCTCCATTTCTGGAGAGTCGTTTGTCTTCTTGGACTGCGTATTCTTTATGACAATTCTTGTCTCCATGTAAATCATATGTTCCATCTTGAGCACAAACTTCTTTAGGCCTAGTAGATGGCCCCGAAGAAATGTGTTTTCTGGAAAGATGCCCATCCAGCACGGCACCGTCATCACTCATCACTCCCTCTCGTCGAAACAGCAGGCTGCTGATGCTGAATGAAGACTTGTGGAAAAATCTGACAGGAGCTTTCAAATCCTCCATGTTCAACATCACCCACTTCCCGCGGCGTCTGGCAGTCTGAAGAGAAGGAACGTCTAAATCCACGAAATAATACGCACGTCGTCTTGGGGTGCCAAAGACAAAATGCGCCACTCGTGCTTAAACTCCTGCTCAACAATCCTGATCCAAACATGCATAGTCACACAAGCCGTATACTACAAACTTTGCGATTAGTTTAGTGCGCTGCCAATTTCACTGACTGGCAGATGAACTCCCACGTTCAATTATAACACTTCTCGAGGAGCGTGAAACTCAAACCTCTCACCTGCGTTTCGCCCTCTGGGAACGCCTCTCTCCACTCCTTTCCGTCTGTTTACACAATAACCTGGCAAACAGCCCATCAAAGCCGAATTAGGTGAAGGTGTGTAAGTAATTTAGGAGTAGGTAAACTCGTAAAGTAAGTAAACAAGCGGAGAACTTAAACGAGACATAGTTGCGGGGCAGATTGTGTAGCCTAGACGTCTGGCTGGAGAGCATGCAGCTTCCTGCACAACAGTTGACAGGTAAGATGTGTTGCAACATCAAGGCACACAGTATGAAGCAGCATTTATGTTTCACCATCTCTATTTTCTCAATTTGATATGGGGTCCCCTTTAATACTCCATCATGCAATACAAGTGTTCACTTGTTTGGAAATACGCATAGCTTACAATGTTGAAACATCTACAGCTTTTCTATCTTTGACAAATTGTTTTATTTGATTTTTTTAGTGATTTGAGAAGCCATTTCAAATCAACCCAAAAGCTTAAACTCATTCAGGACAAAACAGCAAGTCAGGACAAGATATTTTGGCCACCCAAAATGGAAATCCCATCCAGTTATGTCAATAGTTTGTACTTGTTCAGCAGCATATTTTTATTTACTCAGTGTAAGTTACCCTTACACCCTTCTCAGTCCTTATTTCCTAGAACACCTTATAGCAGCACACTCATAGAAAAAGGAACATAATGGTATGTGGACAATTTTATGTGAATACCCAAATATATCATGTTTAGCCTAATCTAAACAGACGCATTTTACAACCTTAATATTTTGCCTCTACAATTACACTGAATGGGTGGCGATTTACAACAGATTCCTGAAGCCGCTTGCACATCAATTGCCAAATCAGACAAACTGTACATTGCCCACGTACAGTGAGGGAAAAAAGTATTTGATCCCCTGCTGATTTTGTACATTTGCCCACTGACAAAGAAATGATCAGTCTATAATTTTAATGGTAGGTTTATCTGAACAGTGAGAGACAGAATAGCAAAATAAATCCAGAAAAACGCTTGTCAAAAATGTTAGAAATTGATTTGTATTTTAATGAGGGAAATAAGTATTTGACCCCTCTTCAAAACATGACTTAGTACTTGGTGGCAAAACCCTTGTTGGCAATCACAGAGGTCAGATGTTTCTTGTAGTTGGCCACCAGGTTTGCACACATCTCAGGAGGGATTTTGTCCCACTCCTCTTTGCAGATCTTCTCCAAGTCATTAAAGTTGCGAGGCTGACGTTTGGCAACTCAAACCTTCAGCTCCCTCCACAGATTTTCTATGGGATTAAGGTCTGGAGTTTGGCTAGGCCACTCCAGGACCTTGATGTGCTTCTTCTTGAGCCACTCCTTTGTTGCCTTGGCCGTGTGTTTTGGGTCATTGTCATGCTGGAATACCCATCCATGACCCATTTTCAATGCCCTGGCTGAGGGAAGGAGGTTCTCGCCCAAGATTTGACGGTACATGGCCCCGTCCATCGTCCCTTTGATGCGGTGAAGTTGTCCTGTCCCCTTAGCAGAAAAACACCCCCAAAGCATGTTTTTGGTTGGTTTTGGATGGTTTTCTTGGGGTCATAGGCAGCATTCCTCCTCCTCCAAACATGGCAAGTTGAGTTGATGCCAAAGAGCTCCATTTGGTCTCATCTGACCACAACACTATCACTCAGTTGTCCTCTGAATCATTCAGATGTTCATTGGCAAACTTCAGACGGGCATGTATATGTGCTTTCTTGAGCAGGGGGACCTTGCGGGCCCCGCAGGATTTCAGTCCTTCACGGCGTAGTGTGTTACCAATTGTTTTCTTGGTGACTATGGTCCCAGCTGCCTTGAGATCATTGACAAGATCCTCCCGTGTAGTTCTGGGCTGATTCCTCACCGTTCCCATGATCATTGCAACTCCACGAGGTGAGATCTTGCATGGAGCCCCAGGCCGAGGGAGATTGACAGTTCTTTACAATCTACAATCTTGTCCCTGACATCCCTTGGAGAGCTCTTTGGTCTTGTCCTTGGTGGAGAGTTTGGAATCTGATTCATTGATTGCTTCTGTGGACAGGTGTCTTTTATACAGGTAACAAACTGAGATTAGGAGCACTCCCTTTTAGAGTGTGCTCCTAATCTCAGCTCGTTACCTGTATAAAAGACACCTGGGAGCCAGAAATCTTTCTGATTGAGAGGGGGTCAAATACTTATTTCCCTCATTAAAATGCAAATCAATTTATTACATTTTTTACATGCTTTTTTCTGGATTTTTTTGTTGTTATTCTGTCTTTCACTGTTCAAATAAACCTACCATTAAAATTATAGACTGATCATTTCTTTGTCAGTGGGCAAATGTACAAAATCAGCAGGGGATCAAATACTCCCCCCCCCCCCCCCCCCACTGTATGTCCTCTACAAAACACAGATATATAAAGTGGTCTAATGGTCCACTACACAGCTGATTCAAATAATCAAAGCTTGATGGTGAGTTGGTCATTTGAATCAGCTGTGTAGTGCTAGGGCAAAAACAAAATGTGCACCCAGGGGGGCCCCAGGACTGGGTTTGGGAAACCCCATTATCAAATCAAATTTGATTGGTCACATACAAGTGTTTAGCAGATGTTATTGCGGGTCTAGTGAAATGCTTGTGAAAAAAAGAGTATGCATTTTAGGCCATGGCTACAATAAAGCATCATTGCCCCATCTAGTGGTTTAAAAACACACAAGGAAGTCCCAAAATGTTAAGTGTGCTGTTCAGGGTTTTCTCTTTCACCACCGACTCACTTTCTCTGTCGAACCAGTAGCAATTGAGCCTGTGGAAGAGGTTATGTTTAGGGAAATTGTAGATGTTTTAGTGCAGCGTATAGTCTCTCCCCAGGACATTCAGTGTCCCCCAAGTCTCTATGCCCAAGCAGGGTAAATCCAGGGTGCAAATGCCCCTGGGAAACACCACACTGCAGGAGCTGTTTAACAGATGACAGGGCTGCTGGACTAGGGCTCTCATCTGAAACAGAGAAGCGGAACCCATTGGCATCAATGCCTTACACACTGTAATGACTTGGAGATGAAAAGTCCAATATTGTGTTTCTTACTGTTGAAGTTGCCCATGAAGGCAATGCCCAAAGAGTCACGGTTATTGTCCTTGGTATGTGCACCCACAACACCCCAGCCTCGGCCCTCATACACTGTGCAATCTCCCCCAATAAGAAAGCTGCAAATGCAAGAAAACAGTTATTTCCATTTAGTATTATCCTGACACAATGAATGATAGAAAACACCAGGAAAGGAGAGGTCACTCACTTGTATCCAATGTCATCAAAGTTCCTATCCTGCATATGCATTGTCTGTATGTGGATGAGCTGGTCCATACATTCTCGGATGCCCCTGCAGTGCAACAGTGCAGTGTGGTGTATGACAACTCTTTGAGCAGGACACTTGAGGGTCTCCCGGCATCGAGGGGCTACTGCTCCCCACTGTTCCCGAGTAACCACCTCTACTGAAATGCATGCATATGGTTAACAAACCACAGTAAATCTATGGTGTTCCATATCCAAACTATAGACCTAACAATTCACTTTCGTTTACCCATTCATAACAAAGTATCATACCTAGTCCTCAAAGCATTATCAGAAAACTTAATCATTACCTTTCGATAGAACTCATAGGTACTTCCTTACCAGTGACTCTTAAATCCATGTATTATATTATCCAGACTTGCTTTTGATTTAGTCGCTAGAGGCCATTTAAAAGAGCAAGTTTCCTTGACGTTCCTTAGAATAAGTTGTTAACAACATATTGTTAAAGGGGGTGTGGACTGTTTCTCCAGCGGGTTATTACATGTTTTGCGTACTTTCCTTTCACGTGCATGCCAATCACATTAGTCATGTGTTTCTCAATGACACCAACTCTCAGTGGGTCTGAAAACAACTGAAAAATACACACATTGGGAAATACACTGCAGTGGCCAAACAGGTAGGCCTAGAAAAAAAAGAGAAGTCGAAGCCACACTACTAAAGAGGAACATTTCATATGCCCAGTTATAAAACACAATACTTTTTTTAACCATTTCTATTTCAGCCAAACAGGTAGGCCTAGAAAAAAAGAAAGTCGAAACCACACCACTAAAGAGGAACATTTCATATGCCCAGTTATAAAACACAATACTTTTTTTAACCATCTCTATTTCAGCTCTTTTGGGATGGCAAGTATTGCAACAGAGATTGGTTCACGGGATTGTGTAACCACGGTAATTCAGGAAATATTTAATATATACAACAGTGGCATTCACAGTTTTAGAGAAGTCTTTTTGAAAGAAATCAGAAGCATTTAACAAAAGTTGTATTTTTTATTTTATTTCTCCCAGTTCAAAAAATAATAATAATAAGACAAATACCTGAAAAAAGTACTAGAGCTAATACATTATTAACACAATGTCCCAACAGTTAGGTGTTCCTCCACAACAAGGTAATACATGGGATTTAAGTGGTCCATACAAATCTTAGCAGTTCCACGACATACTTGCCAACAAGATGATGAAGAACTAACACAAAAAGTTAGTATTCCTGTAAATAAAGTTTCTGATTTGGCTGAGTATTTTAGACCCACATAATGATCAGTCATTCTGATTTCAGCCACAGTGAACCAGTGAGACACAGTAGCCTGTTGGGTGACAGCAGACGCTGTGGATGCATACATCTGACCTCTTCTTCACTCCGTCCAGCGGTGTCCACAGTGAGGGGCCGTGCAGACATAGTACAGCCTCATGGCATCCTACATAGAAAATAAAGCAGTTACTTTCATATACACCACATATTAATGTATCCATATGGCTCAGTGGACTCTAGTATTTCTATATTTGGCTAACTCTTTGGGGACAGAGAATGTTCAATGATGAAAAAATAGCAACGCACCTCAGCCTTCATACTGTGGGACTGGAAAAACACTGCCTCCTTGTGACCGCACCTGAAAAGAGAGAAAAGAGATCAATGTTAGATTTATTTGGAAGTTATTTTGAATTGATAGAGATGTTTGTGAATCGAAAAAGTGTGGAAAAATTGCCTGATTTCAGAGAGCTAAAGGAGGAAGATAAAGAGAGTGTTTGTTCGAGTGTGTGTGAGTGTTGGCCACTCTCACTTTGGGCAGGGGTGATCCTCTGTCCGGGGTAGCGTTGGATCCTGAGACACATCTGCAATTATCTGCGTCAGCTCACTGAGGAGAGAAGAGAGAGAGAGAGAGAGAAGAGAAAGGGGTGAGAAAGATGAGACAAATTACTTAATTTCCCATGACAGATGTATATTTCAGTGTCTGAGAATAAGTGGTGGAAAATAGGGATCACTTACTCAACTTCATGGGTGATCTTGTTGACATAGATGCAGCTGTTGTCTGCTTCTTGTTGATAGTCACAGTTCCTGCACTGTTGAGATACACAGCGAAGTCAAAAATGGTTACTACATTCATGCATTTACTTGTTTCAACAATTGAAAGCTCAAACACTTCCCAACCAATAAAGGTAGTGCATGAAACTAGCTAACTACTGTAAGCCATTTGGAGTGGGTATATGAATGTCATCACACTTACTGCATAGAGCAGGATTCGATTCTCCTTGTCTTCTTTGGGATACAACATGTTGTTGCTAAAACAGAATGAAACAATTTTGTTATAACATTCTAGTTTGTGTTAAGATAATGGTCATAATGACAACCCAGAGAGAGCGCTAGTGGGGGCACCTATCTAGGATAGCTAAACAGGTGCATTATGATTGTCTGATTAGGATGTTGTGACAGGTAACACCTGAGTAAAGGATTATGCTTGCATCTCATCTAACTCTCCGACGAGAGATATTCACATATTAACATGGGGTCAGAGAAATTAACCCAAAGCCAAGCGCTACGGAAAAGAGGATAAGGTATGAGGACAATGTAATCGCTGTCGGATAAACGCAAACAAGTGGATCAAATGAGTGAAGATGGAGAGCCTGCAACGTCTCTCAGTCAAATTCCATTGCCTAGCGACATGGACAAGAAAGGCGATTTGTATCAAAACTGGTTATTTTTCCGCGGTCAGTGGGAGAAATATGAAATCGCTACGGGCTTACATAAAAAGACCCGCATCAGAGTAGCAACACTGCTTAGTATAGGCTGGACACCTGAAATGTTGTAATAATGTTTTTTTCTGATAACTAGCTCATTGCATCTCCCAGCTGCTTTCCGTAGGTTTGAAGTATTCACAAAAAAAACAGGCTTTATTTAGGTCATTTTTCACCCTGCCAGCTCCTATTTGTTCTATTGAGCACCAACTCGCCTTCCAAATGTCCTATTCCCAGCTTAATGTTGTACTTCACAATGCCTGCTTTGCTATTGTTGGCAATGAGACCTGCCCACGTTGCTGGTAGTTAAAATGTAATTAACAACAAATTACTAATGGAACTCTGAGGTCTTCCCATTGTTTACTATAGGGAAATAGGTATATCTGTCTATTTGGCCAAATATATGACAATGTATATATTTAGATTTTTTTCAATTTGGAACCATTTTAAAACATGAGAATCTCCTCTGTCTAATTGTGTAAGGCTGGGCAGCTTACTCTGTTGTCATCAAACGCTAGCCTCGAAACACCATTTGCCCTTGGAACGCTGCGCTCCCCCCATTGTTTTCCTATGGAGAGGCATGCTGGTCTATTTCGCCAAATATCTCGCAATGTGTATATTTAGATTTTTTTCAAGTCGGGCACAATTTTAATCAGGATAATCTCTTCTTTCTAATTGCATAAGGTTGAACAGCGTACTCTGCTGTCATCGATCGCTAGACCAGAAATAGTCAAAAGTTGCAATTTTCCCCTACTTCCACGTTATGCAGGCATAAATACACTTGTCACTATCGAGGTTTACTAATTTACTATTCGAGGATTACGAATTATAAACGTCACACCAGTCAAAACAAGCTGTGTGTATGTTCGATTCCATTCATTTGCTATGGGATTGCGCTAGTGTTCCAGTTTAGCCAACGTTCTGTCATTTTTCAGCCTTGGGTGTATTTTGACTCGTTCTATTTTCCAGCCTACTTGGAAGAGTGCCCATATGCTTCAGCGTCACCTAGATCTGGTGGAAGAGGCCAGACAATGTTCAAAGAAAAACCTTGACGTTTTACAAAGACATTTTGAACTCGTAATGTGAATGATGAAATATTCATTTTTTTAAAACACCAACAAACTGAAGCAGAGACGCCTGCCTGGTCTATGTTGTGAGACTGAGTCAATTGTCTAGTCATGTGATATCAGGTCAATGAGAGACGAAATGATCAGACAGACTTGTGATTGACCGTAAAGATAACATTGACAGTAATTGATTGACCGTAAAGACCACAATTTACGCCACATATCTATGCAGAGCAAGCACAATTCTTTACTGAGGTATTACAGGTCACGATATCCTAATCAGATACTCATTATGCACCCGTTTATCTATCCTAGATACTACATTATACCCATTATTTTCATATATAACACGTTAATTACCTCGCGCACTTCATACAATTTTGGACTATACTGGTACCGTCAGAGAGAATAAGGATTGCGACTCAATTTCATAGCTACTAGTCTTTAGCTAGCTAGCTACAGTGACGTTATGCACTTTCTAAGTTAACTTCTTTATAACCATCTGCTCTTACCATTCTTGACAAAATCGAATCCCAACGAATCCGGGTTCATATGTACCACCCTCTATATCCATTTGAAATGGTTTACAAATAAAAATCAACGAAATAATGAACAACTCAGAATTTCTGGCTAGCTAGCAATGTTGTCTCCCGCTTCCACGATGAAAACAAGACGCACGCGCACAAAATGTTAGAGAATTCGATGGCAGTTTATTAGTTGCAGCGCCAACTGCTGTGGAGGACTAAATGACACCCAACACGCGTGTGTCATTCCGTGTTTATTATTATCAGAATATAAAAAATGCGTTGTTGTTAACCGATAAAATGCATTATCAATTTAATTACACCACTGAGGAGTTGAAGACAAGTAAATTGGCACTAAATAAGTACATATCAGGACACCCACTTAGTATGCAATGAAGTTATTATGCCAAAAGAAACCCAACAAACACAGTGTCATTGTCTTCAGTAGCAAAAATGTCATGTCTTATAGGTCCCCACAGATTAACCCAAACCTGGTCTCCTACAGTGAGCTCAATCACACTACCAATGCTGACTACCTGGCAACACTTGTCTGGCAGGCTGGTGTGGTATGCTGAGACAACCCGCTGGCCATTCTTTAAGATACTACACTGGGCGCGGCCGTAGGTGGACATATGCAATGTGAAGTGGTACAAGCCAGCCAGTGGGCAGTTGAATTTTCCTGTATGAGTACTATAGCCGTCTCCCTCATTGACCAGGACGTTGGCAAACTTCAGGATACTGCTGTGAGTTGGGTAGCTGTCACAAATGTTTAGTTTGGCTGTGAAGGCTACAATCTTTCCTAGAATGGAAGAATGAACATAGAGGGGGAGAGAGAGAGATAAGTCCAGGCCTAGGGCATTTGATACATGCTCAAAGATTTGCTAATAAGATGTGTACAAATTCTTCCCTTTCACAGAAATTATGAAAATACAGATGCCATAAGATATATGTGAAAAGCACATATTGTGTCAACTTTACAACAGCATACAAAAGAGTTAGAAGGCCTACTTGGTTTGGGACTCTCTGGGCCACCCTCTGTTGAATCAGGATTGGTGGGTTTGGGTTCTGTGTTCCAGAATACAATAGAGTTGTTTAGCTCTGTTTTACTGTAAGGATTTGTCAGTGACATTCATCATATGTCATTTACAAGTGCATTGGACTATTGCATACATACAGAGATCTAGAATCTATTGTAAAAAATATACACAGGGCCTTCATTAAGTATTCAGACCCCTTGACTTTTTTGATATTTTGTTACATTACAGCCATATTCTAAAATGTATTAACAAAAAATAAAATCCTCACCAATCTACACACAATACCCCATAATGATAAAGTAAAAACAGTTTTATTTTTATTTTTTATAATTTATAAAAATAATAAATAGGGAGTGGGAGACTAGTCAGGATTGTGGTAAAGATGAACGGAGCAAAGTACTGAAAGATCCTTGATGAAAACCTTTTTTATAATTTATAAAAATAATAAATACCTTATTTACATAAGTATTCAGACACTTTGCTATGAGACTCAAAATTGAGCTCAAGTGCATCCAGTTTCCATCGATCATCCTTGATATGTTTCTACAACTTGATTGGAGTCTACCTGTGGTATATTCAATAGATTGGACATGATTTGGAAAGGCGCACACCTGTCTATATAAGGTCTCACAGTTGACAGTGCATATCGGAGCAAAGAACAAGCCATGAGGTCGAAGGAATTGTCCATAGAGCTCAGAGACAGGATTCTGTTGAGGCACAGATCTGGGGAAGGTACCAAAAGATTTCTGCAGCATTGAAGGTCCCAAAGAACACGGTGGCCTTCATCATTCTTAAATGGAGTTTGGAACCACCAAGACTCTTCCTAGAGCTGTCCGCCTGGCCAAACTGAGCAATCTGGGGAAAAGGGCATTGGTCAGGGAGGTGACCAAGAACCTGATGGTCACTCTGTGGAGATGGGAGAACATTTCAGAAGGACCACCATCTCTACAGCGCTTCACCAATCAGGCCTTTATAGTAGAGTGGCCAGACGGAAGTCACTCCTCAGTAAAAGGCACATGACAGCCCGCTTGGAATGTGCCAAAAGGCACATAAAGAAACAAACCATGAGAAACAAGATTATCTGGTTTGATGAAACCAGGCTTGAACTCTTTGGCCTGAATGCCAAGCGTCACGTCTGGAGGAAACCTGACACCATCCCTACGTTGAAGCATGGTGGTGGCAGCATCATGCTGTAGGGATGTTTTTCAGTGGCAGGGAGTGGGAGACTAGTCAGGATTGTGGTAAAGATGAACGGAGCAAAGTACTGAAAGATCCTTGATGAAAACCTGCTCCAGAGTGCTAAAGACAACAACCTTAAGCACATAGCCAAGACAACGCAAGAGTGGCTTTGGGACATGTCTCTGAATGTCCTTGAGTGGCCCAGCCGGAGCCCGGACTTGAACCCGATTGAACATCTCTGGAGAGACCTGAAAATAGCTGCGCAGCAACGCTCAGCATCCAACCTGACAGCTTGAGAGGATCTGCTGAGAAGAATGGGAGAAACTCCCCAAATACAGGTGTGCAAAGCTTGTAGCATCATACCCAAGAACACTCTAGGCTGTAATTGCTGCCAAAGGTGCTTCAACAAAGTGCTGAGTAAAGGGTCTGAATACTTATGTAAATGTGGCATTTCTGTTGATTTGAATAAATTAGCAAACATTTCTAAAAAACCTGTTTTTGCTTTGTCATTATGGGGTATTGGGTGTAGATTGATTAGGAATTTTTTTTTTTTTTTAGAATAAGGCTGTAACCTAACAAAATGTGTTAAAAGTCAAGGAATCTGAATACTTTCTGAAGGCACTGTATATGTATTTCACATCATAGACCTCTTAAAATATAACTATGTAGGTGAACAGGATACATGACATTTACAAAGATTATTTGCCCAACCAACCTGTATTTCATTAGAAATAGGTATTTAGGTCACTATTGTGTGAATGTTATTACCAGGCTTAAGGTTTCCATTATTGTCTCCACAGCCAGGTTCAACATCCATTACTATGTACAACTACAGCTGATGAGTTTACTTCTGTAGAAATGGAGTATAGGCATATTGCATGTGAATTAAATATGAATAACTTTTGTTAAAAATATATGTCTGAATGTATTATGAATGTACATTTGGAAATCGATGTTGAATGTATACAACAATAGTTCGTTTTACCTGTGAACGTCTTGCAGAGGTGATGTTCCAAATATTCGGACTGGTTTGACTACTTGGCTGTTTGCAGACAGACATGTAAAGGCGGTGCTCGTTTCCCAGGTGTGCAAGATGTAAGCCGAATGAAAGCTAGAATAAAACTACAAAGCTTTGAGATGATTGCCGTAACTTCCATATTGGGAAGAGGATAATGTGGTGTGTTTGAGAACTGGACAGTTGTAACAACATTATGCAATCACAACGAGTAAAATAGACAGGAGTTAAACTTTTGAAAAATGGTTTATCGTCAAGCAGGTGGAGCACAACGTCATCACCAACATTCTTGAGGTTCTTTTCAGCACTCTAAAAACAATAACAGAATTGTTGTAACATGCTGACCACACTGCTCGCTTCATGTGCGCAAGCGTTGCAAAATAAATGTACACATACAAGTTATTCAATCATTGCACCCACACTGATCGCGCACATCAACAAGCATCTGCGTAGCCAGGTGCTAAAATATAACTTTGTTCAAATTGTGACCCTTGATGCGCTGCAAGTCCCGCTTCTCCCATATCCTCATTGGTTTTTAGGAGCATGATTGATTGAAAATATGAATTTAGGGACCACACTCCAGTCGGTAGTGATAATGCACCTACATTTAAGTTGGTTGCCAACCTCCATATGAAGTCCAAAGAAGAAGAGGCGTGAAGGAGGAGAGATTACCAGAAACACATTTTTGCCCTTTTATCTGTGGATTAATTGTCGTAGTAGAGGAACATGTGCATTTCAGCTAAAATAACAACCCAATGTTTATATCCCAGGACAAATTAGCTAGCAACAGCAATTGGTTCAGAGTTCGTTTTGATATTTCAACCTGCATGGCCTGATCACGTCTGGTCTGGGTGGACAAAATCAACATGCGCAAGCGGAGGAGCGGTCTGGTCAGTATGTTTGTGAGGGGGATAAATCTTGTTGACATTCAGAATAGGTGTTAGGTCATTTGATGCAGGGATGAAAATGAGATTAGGTTGACATTAGACATATTTCTGATAAAAAATGTACAATCAATGGCCTTATCAAAAGCCCAGACCTCAATCCAATTGAGAATCTGTGGTATGATTTAAAGATTGCTGTACACCAGGGGAACCCATCCAACTTGAAGGAGCTGGAGCAGTTTAGCCTTCAATAATGACCACAAATCCCAGTGGCTAGATATGCCAACCTTATAGAAACATACCCCAAGAGACTTGCAGCTGTAATTGCTGCAAAAGGTGGCTCTACAAAGTATTGACTTTGAGGGGGGGGGGGGGATAGTTATGCATGCTCAAGTTTTCAGATTTTTTGTCTTATGTCTTGTTTGTTTCACAATAAAACATATTTTGCATCTTCAAAGTGGTAGGCATGTTATGTAAATGATCCATTTTAATTCCAACATTAGCACAATGTTTTTATGCACTAATAGCACAAACTTATGGCAAAAACATTGTGCGTATTTGTACATATAGTACATACTTAATGAGAGTCTTGGATGCCTGTCTGCATACCCTTCTGTTTTGTTCATCTGCTTCTTCTTATCATTAAACTTACTTTCTGCACCTGCATATATGTTGCACCACTCAATCTCTAAAACAGATTTGATTCATTTGTACCACTTCCTTTGAACTGTACAATCATAGTGCTTCATAAGCACTATTCTATACATAATATTGGCTTGCAGTTAAACTTATTTACAGAATAAAAAAAACACTTTAACTGAACGCTAACCTGCACTTCACAATTCCAGACTCTTTAACAATGCACAGTCTATTTTCTGAGACTATATCAGATCATTTTACCAGCATTGCGCCGTGTGGAAAAATAGCTTCTAATTTGACTTTATATATACTTGTGATGCCTTTGACACTCATAGCTGTTTTCTCTCATTGACTCCCATGCATTCTTTTTCCTGCGTGAACATGCTTGTTCGCGCACATATAAAAAAGGCTCCCGTGTGATTTGGGCTTTACCCATAGTGAATCAGTCGGTCCCAGTACACTGCCCGACTCTTTCCCTTGGCCCTAAGCCTTCCATTTTTCTATATGTGAAAGGTGTAAGCAATATGGTGTAAACTCCACCACTTTCCTGATTATACCTTAAGAAAAATATAAGGGTTAAGTTAGGGCCAAGGAGGAGGGGTAGGGAGTGAAAAGTCAGGGCCAAGGAGGAGGGGTAGGGAGTGAATTTGGACCAGCAAATAATGAGTATGTGCCATCTAAGTGTTTCACTACCAACCATGTGGTAGTCAGTATAGTCAATTCCATCATCCAATTGAGTACATTTTTGAATTTAGTAAAAGGTGTTGTAAATTACACAACCACAAAGCAAGTGATTGCAAAAACTATTTTTTAAATTTTATTCTGTTAATAAAGGGGCAGAGTTAATCAGATGGAAGCCATGCCCCTGGTAAGTAGGCTGCTATGTCAGAGTTCTATCACTATTACTATCTATTGGGACATATGCAATGCTGGACTTGGGTTGAGGCTCACCGCAGCTGAGTACAGGCACCTCAGATTTACTACTGCATGAGCTCCTGTTCCTCTTATAGAATATTAGCTCAAAAGTATTGTGGAGTTCCTGCAACTAAATGTTAACAGTACCAGCACCCAAAATGAGCATCAGCACCTATTTTAGTCCAAATCAAGCACTGCACCTAGGTCCACAATTCGATTCTTGCGGAATCCCAAATGAGTCTCTTCCCCTCACCCATCCATCTGTGCATTCACCCCCACCTCTGCCTTATGCACAAGTGTCCCAAAACAGAGAAGCAACTAAGTAAGAAAAAAATTCAACCACAAAAGTATTTTTTTAAATTCTTCCATTTGACCTATCTTGATGTGGTTTGATCATTTTGTTGTTTGTTTCATTGCAGTGGCAGAAAATGGCAGAGCACCAGGGTCCACCTACCTACCATCTCCTAAAGGCTACTCTTGTTCCTATAGATGTGAAGGAGCTCTCGCATTCTTTCTCTATCTACTCCCCCACTTATCTCCATATAATAAATCCTCTTCAGTTTCCAATGTGTGGTCTGTGCTTTATGAAGGTATTTAATTATTAGGATCCAAAATAATCCTAGAGTATTGTTTAATTGCATAAACATCTACATGCTGTATGACAGATCTACAAGTTGTACGATGAATCAGGAAAGCAGCAGATATGGCAGTTGGAAGAGCCAGGAGGACACAATGGTAGATGGCATGCATACATGTAGCCTGTCAATATGTAATGAGACCAGGACAACAAGGGGTGTCTCCATGACACTACAATTATTATAATCTACCCAATTAATATTGTTTTATCAATAGTACATGTGTAGGCCTAATATCAAAGTTAGTCTGCAATCAGGGTTAGGCCTAGTAGAATTTAATATTTCTATTAACCATTATTTAAACAGGGAGTCACATTGAGATACAAATATTTTTACAAGAGAGCCCTGTATACATTTACAAATAAAACCCAGTACATAGATTAAACACAACAGCCCTACATACAGTGGGGCAAAAAAGTATTTAGTCAGCCACCAATTGTGCAAGTTCTCCCACTTAAAAATATGAGAGAGGCTTGTAATTTCATCATAGGTACACTTCAACTATGACAGACAAAATGAGGAAAAAAAATCCAGAAAATCACATTGTACGATTTTTAATGAATTTATTTGCAAATTATGGTGGAAAATAAGTATTTGGTCAATAACAAAAGTTTATCTCAATACTTTGTTATATACCCTTTGTTGGCAATGACAGAGGTCAAACGTTTTCTGTAAGTTTTCACACACTGTTGCTGGTATTTTGGCCCATTCCTCCATGCAGATCTCCTCTAGAGCAGTGAATGTTCAAATCAAATCAAAAAAATAAAAAATATTTGTCACATACACATGGTTAGCAGATGTTAATGCGAGTGTAGCGAAATGCTTGTGCTTCTAGTTCCGACAATGCAGTAATAACCAACAAGTAATCTAGCTAACAATTCCAAAACTACTACCTTATATACACAAGTGTAAGGGGATAAAGAATATGTACATAAAGATATATGAATGAGTGATGGTACAGAGCGGCATAGGCAAGATACAGTAGATGGTATTGAGTGCAGTATATACATATGAGATGAGTATGTAAACAAAGTGGCATAGTTAAAGTGGCTAGTGATACATGTATTACATAAAGATGCAGTAGATGATATAGAGAACAGTATATACGTATACATATGAGATGAATAATGTAGGGTATGTAAACATTATATTAGGTAGCATTGTTTAAAGTGGCTAGTGATATATTTTACTGTTGCTGGGCAACACGGACTTTCAACTCCCTCCAAAGATTTTCTATGGGGTTGAGATCTAGAGACTGGCTAGGCCACTCCAGGACCTTGAAATGCTTCTTACGAAGCCACTCCTTCGTTGCCCGGGCGGTGTGTTTGGGATCATTGTCATGCTGAAAGACCCATTTTGCGTGGAGCCCCAGATCGAGGGAGATTATCAGTGGTCTTGTATGTCTTCCATTTCCTAATAATTGCTCCCACAGTTGATTTCTTCAAACCAAGCTGCTTACCTATTGCAGATTCAGTTTTCCCAGCCCGGTGCAGGGCTACAATTTTGTTTCTGGTGTCCTTTGACAGCTCTTTGGTCTTGGCAATAGTGGAGTTTGGACTGTGACTGTTTGAGGTTGTGGACAGGTGTCTTTTATACTGATAACAAGTTCAAACAGGTGCCATTAATACAGGTAACGAGTGGAGGACAGAGGAGCCTCTTAAAGAAGAAGTTACAGGTCTGTGAGAGCCAGAAATCTTGCTTGTTGTAGGTGACCAAATAGTTATTTTCCACCATACTTTGCAAATAAATTCATTAAAAATCCTACAATGTGATTTTCTGGATTGTTTCTCTCATTTTGTCTGTCATAGTTGAAGTGTAACTATGATGAAAATTACAGGCCTCTCTCATCTTTTTAAGTGGGAGAACTTGCACAATTGGTGGCTGACTAAATACTTTTTTGCCCCACTGTATGCATTACAAATAAACAGTGGTGATTTTAGCATGTAAATCTTGGATGGGGAAAAAAAAGTGGGATTCATGCCAGCAAAGCCACTACATTACACAACACTAAACAATATATTAATTAACTATGACATAAGGTGACAACAAACGGATAAGAGGCAATCCATAATTTCGATTAAGGAATTAATAAACGAGCTAGGACGGACAGTCAATATAACTATTTGTTAAGCACTTTTGAAATGTACAGCAACAGAATTCAGAACTTGTGCCGTTCTTAGTGTTCTCCCTGTACACCAAGTCAGAACCGTAGGATAAATAAAGGGGGCCTATAAGCAGACAATGAAGCTCACACAATATTTGATTATTAACTGTCTCTAAAACAGGTTATAGGCTACATGTGCACTACCAAGTCAGTCCGGAGCTGCCCCTCAGTCCAGAGGTGCTCCTCAGTCCAGTGGGGCCTTTAATTAGGGTCTTAGGCCCAAGGACGGAGGCGAGGGTTGTCACTCTAAAGAGGCCCTTGAAGAGGGCAATGACTATCATGGAGTGGGGTCCACGTCCCACGCCAGAGCCGCCACATGCCCACCCAGACGATCCCCTATAGGTTTAGGTTTTGCGGCCGGAGTCCGAACCTTAGGGGGGGTACTGTCACACTTTGACCATGATTTGCGTTGTTTGTTTCTATGTTTTGTTTGATCAGGGTGTGATATGAGTGGGCATTCTATGTTGTATGTCTAGTTTGTCTATTTCTATGTGTTTTGGCCTGATATGGTTCTCAATCAGTGGCAGGTGTTTGTCGTTGTCTTTGATTGGGAACCATATTTAGGTAGCCTGTTTTGTGTTGTGGTTGGTGGGTTATTGTCTATGTTATGTTGCACGTTAGCAGTCACGGTTGTCTTGTTAGTATACTTCGTGTTTTTTTCGTCTTTCATTAAAATCATGCATTCACACCACGCTGCGCTTTGGTCTACTCAATACGACGATCGTGACAGCTTGTTTATTCCTGACTTCCCAGTTGTCTTGAACTCACTGAAGTCAAGTTATTGCAGTTCCGAGTTAACAGATGTTTTGAGTGATGCACAAATCATGCTTTATTGACAGCATGGCCAATGTTGAATGTTCATCATTTTAAATTGGAAAATAGCCCCTTAATGCTAGATTTGGGGCCACACAGCCACTCCACTGAATAGCAAGCTAGTAACTGTTTTGCAATGCTTGCAGAGTTAGCCACTGTCACTGATTCCTTCCAAACCACTCATTGTTGATTTTGCGATTTCCAACTTGTTGTGCAATATTTATGTCCAATGGCAATAATTTCTCTTCATTATTTCTCTTCATATGACAATGATTAAAAATTATTTGTCAGTAGATTGTCTACTTGATTCATGATGACGGCTAGCTAAGATTTTGAAAGTATGATGTTGACATGTTCAGTCCAATCAAAGCTACTGTGGCCAATGACCTTCAGCCTTCTTGGATGGGCACTTCTAATGTAACTCTATGCCAGCACCCAAGGGGCTAGAATTTTCTACCTCTACCCTTAGACTTGGCTGTGATGTAGTGTCCCCATGAATGACAGAACACTGAGCCAATCATGGCGCAACGCTCCGTATTTTCTGCTCGCTTGCCCCATCACCACAGAAAGCACTCAGCTAGGCTGAAACACCTGCATTTTGGAGCTGCCTTACTCATGAAAAGAAAAAAAAGAGACCATGTTTGTATGCAGCTTTAAGAACTCAATGATGTATATATTTTTTAACATTGTTTGCAAACTGATATGTGATACGTATTAATGCCAACATAACATACAAAACAGGCAAGCCCCCCCAAAAAACGTTTTTTTTTTTTTTGCATAAAAATGTGGGGCTCAAAATAGGTGGGGCTCTGCAAATAAAACACACTATAATAAAACACATAATACACATTAAACATATTTAAGAAAAGCAATCGCATTCTGTAACAAAGTCTCTAATCAATCATTTAAGGTACCAGAATATCTAATTTCGAGGAATTCTGTGTATTGTTCCACACAAGGGGCCAACCAAAAAAATTTAATCAGATTTCCCCAATTCTGTGGCGACCAAAATAAACTCCAGAGTTAAATTAATATTTAGTTCAGTAACAACAATTCTCAGGTCAATAAACTGCTAAAATATGTATAGGGCATACATTCATTAGCAGGCGATACATGTCATACTTAATCGGTGTGTTCTTGGTCAATATTGAAGTGTTGTTATACTTTGTACCTCTAACACGATTGCCTATGTAAAGTTGAGCCCTGCTGAACAGGTCCCGTATTTATGGCAACAGCGACGTTTGCTAGTAAAGCTCGCAATTGTTTGTATTATTACAATTAGAGGAAATAAATTGTAAAAGAGGGAGAATGGGAAACATGCACTTCAAAGTTCGAACAGACATCTTTCTCTCTCTCTCCGTATTTTGGGTCACTGCTGGGTTTTTCCGGTACGGTTACGTCGCCTGACGTTGATACTCCTTTGTAGGAAGTGTATCATGTGATCCTCTGAACAAGTCTTTGTTCTTTCCTAAGTAGTTCGAAATACATATTATATTTGTGCTTGATTTATTTGATAAAGAAGGAAATATACTCTCCTATAGAACGTTCTTAGAAACCTATAACTTCCCAATACACTATAAAGAATTTAATTCTATATGCAAAGCAATACCTTCAGGACTTACTCAATTCATGAAATCTCATTTGTGTTTTGGCGAACATGTCACGATAGATGCACAATTTATGTTAGAAGGTTTCCCCCTGCTGGATAAGAAATGTAATAAACATTCATAAGATAACTTTTTCACTCCAAGAACAAGATCTCTCCTAGAGGGAAATTCTTCTGGAACGCTCATATTACTGAAATTGAATGGAAGAATACTTGGTTGCTCCCTCACAAATTGTGTATATCAAATAAAGTAAAATAAATTCACTTTCAAATCTTGCACAAAATATACCCTTGCAATAACTTAATTCATGGATTTAGAGGACATATGCCTTTTCTGTGATAAAGAAGGAGAAACTATTATACACATTTTTTATGAGTTTGGCTGTGAAGTTAGTTTGGAGCGAGTTAAGTATTTACATTTTTTATCTAATCAATAAGACCCATGTATTTACAATGAAAGATCTAATGTCATAATTTAAATGAAAACAAAATCACTGAGTTAGTCGTTCGTTTCTTAATTCTCTCTGGTAAATTGTATATACACAAAAACAAATATTTGAAATCTGTCCCTAAATGCAATACAATTTTACTTGAAATCCAATATCTAATCAAATCTCTAGAATTAGTCAATAAAAAAACCCACTGTGTTCTTACAACTCTATCATAAGTTTATGCAACTGTAAACCCTGTCTTTTATCTTTTTTAAATGTATTTTATTTTAGGAACTTTAACTTTTGAAAGTATTTGTAATTTTTTTATGCTATTTTATGTTTAATCAGCAAAAATATGCATGTAGTGATGTCTTCTGTTTGTTTTGTATTGTAATTTAAAATGTTATATTAAAAAATAAATAATAATAATTATGTGATCATGTCAGATTTGTATTATTTATTTTTTATAGTGTTTATAAATTATTTTAGCTGCATCTGTCTTTAATTTGAATCACGTTTACGTTTGCTTATACAATAACCGTTTTTTATGAAATCATGTATGCAAAAATAATGACACATTTTCTTCCCTAAACCGGATAAGTTGCAAACTACAAATATGGCGAACTTTTGTAGTTTATTTTTCTAAACCCAAAATTATTCTTATCAATATATTCGCCAATGTCATTATAATATGCCTGTAAATTGATATACCTTCATTGAAACATACATACATTTAAATTGGTGCACTTTCTGTGTGTTTCAGTCCTTAATATTTAAGTTTGAAATGTGGGAGCCTCCTGATTAGGATCCCTTAGTTAACCTTCATGTACAATAATGTTCGGATATGTTAATCTGTTTTTGACATACAAATCATAAAAGTTTGGAAAATTTGCACATTTGAGGGGTGCTACTGAGCACCCCATGGCCACCAGAGGTATGGGATTGCACAAGTATGTCTGATTTAAATATATTTTGTGCCAAGCCACAAGTCTGAGCTACAAAAAAACAAAAATATACTTGTTTGGATTCCAAGACCTGAGGAAGGCACAGTGATGCCGAAACGTTGGTAAATACCCATTAAATTGCTGGGAGATTACACATGGAGTGTGAGACTTTCTTTATTTTGATGGATTCCATGACCAGACATGGCTTGTTAAAATAGAAGGTTTTGTAGGGGTGTATAGAACATTATTGCAGAAAACAAGTGTATGTATGTAAATGTATATAACTACTGTTTTATATTGATATTGGAGCCTTGAGAACCTCGAAAATATATTATTTAAACATTTTACACCCTTTATATGGCCATTCAACCACGATACCCATTCTTCGCATAATGGCCATAACCGCACCTATTTTGCCATGGTTTTCGGCACAGCATATTTCTGATAAGCAAGACAATTATGCACTGAATTCTCACTTCCTATCCAAATAGAGCAGCTTTGCCATGATTTGGCTTTCACCTTCAGAAAACACATCCCTCTGTTAACCCAAGCAGATAAATGCACCTGTAAAAATCGTGCAGCATGTCAATATGATGCAGTGGTAGCTTACAGAAAGAAGCCTACAGAAAGAATGCACGTAAGGTAATAAACATAGTAGCATGGTAGGCTATATATACAGCATATAAACCATGATGATATACAAGTAGGCCTATATGTATTTTAATCTATAGCTACACTTAGTGCCACGAATACCACCGAAGGAGGCTCCCCTTCCTGTTCGGGTGGCGCTCGGCGGTCGTCGTCGTCGGTCTACTAGCTGCCACCGATCCCTTTTTCCTTTTCGTTTGTTTTTGTCTAATTGTTTTAACCTGTTCCTTGTTGGGGTTTTGGGATGGGTGTTATTTAAGTTTGTTTAGCCCGCTGCACAGAAAATATATAGATATTTTTAATCATGAAGAACAACCACATTCCTCAGTAAAGAGATCCTCAACCAACATTCTGAGTTGCTGATGATGTCGCCATAGTCTAGGACCGGAAGGGGAGGAGGTGAGGAGAGGAAACATGGCAACAAATCTACACTAGCACATCATCAAGCAAAATACATTTCCCTGGATGCGTTCAGAAGATAAGGGGTCAGGGGTCAATGTCGGAACCCTGGCTGCTCACGAGGGAGGTGGTGGCAGCCTTCCCCCTCTCCTGCAGGGGGGGAGAGAGTCCGAGAGAAAGAGGGCGGGGTGGTGTATGATCCCCCCCCCCCAATACCTTCATATATATCTTTACCAACATGCAATCCATGTTGGCAAACTTCCTCTTATTCCAGCCCATTGCCAGTAGTGTGATAAAATATGTGCGCACTGTTGGAAAAACATCTTCAGTCAGTTATTCTAATAAATTACTACTGTGTGCCTAACCAATCAACATAAAAACTGCCATTTCAGTCATGTGTAAGATTTTAAGAAACAACAACAATAACATCATTAACATAGCATAACATAATATCATCATAGCATCATCAGTTAAGCCCCAAAAGTAAATGTCCTTCACTGTAATCTTCTCCCTTCAGCAGTAACATGTGTCCAAGAAAATGTTCTGCTTTGGGGCAGTTTATTTGGTTTCCATATGTCAATGTTTCAGTTTTTCCGGGGTGGGGTAGTTAGCCCCAAGCCCAACCTCCGACATGGAGGACCATGGACTGCTTTGTCTGCCTCCTACCCTTTGACCTGGCCGGCTTGGTTGCACCTGCCGGGGCTATAAACCCCCTTCTGGCTTAGCACTCAGGGTAATTGAGGTACGCAAGTCTCTACACCGTGGCAAGGAGAGGGGCAATTAGTTTGATCTTCTTAATTGAAGTGTGCTGGAGCTAAAATATGAAGACCACTTAATAGTTAAACATTATTAAGGGAATTATGTTGCAATCCTTAACCTTCTTCAGCATTAGTTATGTTATAATAATACACTTATCAGCCTTGGACATGTACTTTGTCGTGACAGCAGCTCTGATTATAAAACTACTCACCTGCGCGACTATAATATAATGCCAAAATGAACAAATATATAAATATTTTAATGATACATTCATTCTATTCTTTTAAAAAGCATTACAGTATCCTTTCTACATAACACAAAAACTGTCACAACCACATTCCTCAGTAAAGAGATCCTCAACCAACATTCTGAGTTGCTGATGATGTCGCCATAGTCTAGGACCGGAAGGGGAGGAGGTGAGGAGAGGAAACATGGCAACAAATCTCCACTAGCACATCATCAAGCAAAATACATTTCCCTGGATGCATTCAGAAGATAAGGGGTCAGGGGTCAATGTCGGAACCCTGGCTGCTCATGAGGGAGGTGGTGGCAGCCTTAACCCTCTCCTGCGGAATAGAGAGAGACCGAGAGAAAGAGGGCGGGGTGGTGTATGATTTCAGAAAGCATAGCAGTCGCCATTTGAGCTCTCAGTAATAGGACTTCTATCTTCATCTGAGTTTTCATTTGCATCAGAGTCATTAAAAATAGCCCCTTCTCCCAGAATCAGCTTTTGGTAGGTGTTCCTGGTGTTGTCTTGTTCTTGTGTCAGTTCACTCAATCTTCTCTTCAGGAGGAAGAGAAGGCCATTCCTCCCTCTGACAACTCCTCTGCATTGCCTAAAAATCATATGTAAAGCAGTACATTATTTACAATTCCACTACACAAAATACTGTGGAGGGTATTTGTAAAGCAAGACAAAAAGTTAAGTCCAAAAATAGTATAAACCTCAACTCACTCTGATCTTGCAGCTGTATGGACAGTGCCTCCAGAGTTCCCACTGCTCTTTGTAGGCTCCCCAGTGCCTCTTCATCTCCTGCACCAGGATCCTCTCTTCCTCCTGCAGTCTGTTCACCAACATCAGTCTGTCGAAGATTGCCTTTTTAATGGCAAGATGGCTGTTGCCTGTGAGATGTAAACTCACAGAGGTATATAGTAGAACAACAGCAATGATTGCAGCCTACACTGAAGGTAAAATTTCAGTCACAATAGATACTGTACCTTCTGTAATCATATACTTACTGGTGCTAGGTCTCTCCCATGACCACAAAAAGCTGTCAGTATTGAGCAGCTCATCCACTGTGGGGAGCCTAAACTCTGCCTACTGTGTGGGAAGTTCAACAATGGCAGTTGTCAAGGCTGCCTTGTCCTCAACAATTTTTCTCAGAATCTGATGCCTTCTCTTGTTGCCGTCTGAATAAAAAGGGCTGATTAGACTGACTGTAGATTTAGATATATTACATGACAATAGGTTACAGAGCTACTTTAGAGGCACTGATTTGTGAATGACTAATGCATTTTCTTTCACAAATCAGTTTTATTGCTTGATTTCTAATGAGTTTAAGGTCATATTGTTGTTGGGGCTTACCTGTCAAACAGTAGAGGTAGTGTTTCCTCTGTTTCACAATGAGGTAAGGCCCCTCAATCTTCTTCTGGAGATGCCCTGTCTGACTATCCTGAAGATTGGCTGTCAAACATAAGACAAGTTACAAACATGACTCCACTGACATCAATACAATTATAAAGTTGAGAGACAGAGAAACATTCACTTTTCCACATGTTGGATTCTGGCTTGAAATATAGTTATTCCTGTCATCATATTAGAATGTATTGATGACTTTACATGTATAAGAAATGTATATGTTAGGGGACAATTGAGAGTTAATAGGAACTTTGTGCTTGGAAAGTTACTGAGTGAGGCAAGGGGATGTGAAGAAATGTCATTTTCTGTTCAAATATTAATATTCTGCTGAATATTGATATTTCTAAGGAAGGAGACAAAGGGGAGCAGTCTAGTTTCACTTCCTGATAAGGCACGCCAGTTGCTGAGGAACTAGGGCAATGAGGGAAGTGGAACTCAACTCGAGATAAGGTCAGCAGTTGAAGAGAGAAGACACTGCTTAAAGTCAAATATTTTAGTATGATTCACTTGAAAAATTAGAACCTGTTGGAAACATAGTATGGGATAGGACTGTAGTCAGATGGTTTTCGGGGTGGGCCATATGCTCTATTTGTTCAGAACCGAACATACTTTCAGGCCACTGCTGGACCTCAGCAACCCACTCCTGAAGCACAGCTTCGTTTATGTCCAGCTCTGCCCACTTATCTTCAAGGAAGCTAGTCTCCTCCTTTAGTCTTTTGACATTCTGAAAAAAATACAATTCAATTGAGGAATAACATAGGTGAAGGTTCTAATTATTCAAGTGAATCACACTAAAAGATTTGACTTTAAGGTAAACAGTCATCTTGATGTTTTCCTACATCAAGATGACTTGTAAAAATATTAAAAAGCTGAGCCAGGATTGCAGACAGAAGATTAGACATGTATAAATAGATAAACAATAATGAGAAAGCAGGTCAAATATATATTTTTTATGAAAGCCCCCCCCCCCCCACATGCAATCCATGTTGGCAAACTTCCTCTTATTCCAGCCCATTGCCAGTAGTGTGATAAAACATGTGCGCACTGTTGGAAAAACATCTTCAGTCAGTTATTCTAATAAATTACTACTGTGTGCCTAACCAATCAACATAAAAACTGCCATTTCAGTCATGTGTAAGATTTAAAAAAACAACAACAATAACATCATTAACATAGCATAACATAATATCATCATAGCATCATCAGTTAAGCCCCAAAAGTAAATGTCCTTCACTGTAATCTTCTCCCTTCAGCAGTAACATGTGTCCAAGAAAATGTTCTGCTTTGGGGCAGTTTATTTGGTTTCCATATGTCAATGTTTCAGTTTTTCCGGGGTGGGGTAGTTAGCCCCAAGCCCAACCTCCGACATGGAGGACCATGGACTGCTTTGTCTGCCTCCTACCCTTTGACCTGGCCGGCTTGGTTGCACCTGCCGGGGCTATAAACCCCCTTCTGGCTTAGCACTCAGGGTAATTGAGGTACGCAAGTCTCTACACTGTGGCAAGGAGAGGGGCAATTAGTTTGATCTTCTTAATTGAAGTGTGCTGGAGCTAAAATATGAAAACCACTTAATAGTTAAACATAATTAAGGGAATTATGTTGCAATCATTAACCTTCTTCAGCATTAGTTATGTTATAATAATACACTTATCAACCTTGGACATGTACTTTGTCGTGACAGCAGCTCTGATTATAAAACTACTCACCTGCGCGACTATAATATAATGCCAAAATGAACAAATATATAAATATTTTAATGATACATTCATTCTATTCTTTTAAAAAGCATTACAGTATCCTTTCTACATAACACAAAAACCGTCATGAAGGAAAACAATTACCTCACAAGCCCATTCATGCGCCTTCGCATGCATAATATTATTTGACCCTGCTGGTCATCTATGAAAATTTGAACATCTTGACCATGTTATGTTATAATCTCCACCGACCTGGCCACCCCTCATAGCCTGGTTTCTCTCTAGGTTCTGGCCTTTCTAGTGAGTTTTTCCTAGCCACTGTGCTTCTACACCTGCATTGCTTGCTGTTCGGGGTTTTAGGCTGGGTTTCTGTACAGCACTTTGTGACATCAGCTGACATAAGAATGGCTTTATAAATACATTTGATTGATTGATGGATAACAGATAGGAGAGGGTGCATTTTTAGAAGCTCCCCCAACTCTGGGCATGCCTGCACAACTTTCAGCAAATATGGCCAGTATTTGCATGCTACATCGCAGCAGAAAAAGCCCACCATGCCAGGAGAAGACAACTCCTTCTGCAAGTACATTGCGTAGGCATACAGTATATCTTGCCTCTGTACATGTTGAGGGCCTTGAGGAGCACACCGTGTCAGCAAACTGCTATCTCAATGCCCTCCTCATCTACTTTGGCAGATGATTTTCCTGACGTCTCTTTGGCCGCTGTCCAGTCTGACGTGCCACACATTCCTTTGCCTGGCGTATACAACATGAAAATCACGGTGAAGTGCCGAGATTAACTGAAAACTAACAACATCTAAACTGGGTGACATTAAAGCTATGTTATAGAAGCTGTGAGAATAATTACATGGTTGGTCTTTGTATGGACATGTTTGATGAAGGATGACATCATCGTCTTTCGCCTGGAAAACACCATAAGACATTCCTAGTTAAATAAAGGTTAAATAGAAACTTTCAAAATAGTATAAGCCCTTCTCAACACAAAATAGAAAGTGAGACTGCAAGATTACATGACAAAATTATACATCAAACCAAAACATTGAGGTATGGCAAGTAGCCTAGAGGTTAGAGAGGTGGGTTGCTTGTTCAAATCCCAGACATCTGACCGTGTTTCTCCAACCTCTCTCTCTCTCTGTGTGTGTGTGTGTGTGTGTGTGTGTGTGTGTGTGTGTGTGTGTGTGTGTGTGTGTGTGTGTCTCAGAGGGGATTGGATACAGCAAAAAGACAAATTACTGTCCCACAATTTTTTTTTCATGGAAAATGACATTCTAGTTTAGACCATCTGCAATTTAACATCACAAAAATATACTTCATAGCAAAAAGAAGACCAGCATGAAATTTAAGAAGGTATAATTATAACCTGAACAAAACATCAACACATAAGAAGGTAGTACAAACCCTGAAGCTTTGTGGAAGCGGTATTGCTTGCGATTCCCATCCACTGATACAGCATGCATCTCCTGTGAGCAGGCAGGAAAATGGAGTAGATCGCTTCTAAAAAGCTGGTTTATTTCAAACCGCCCGTACGTCCAATCGAGGAATGCCTTCTGGAATGTGTCGCCACATATCTTTCCACTCTAATAACATGCAAAACAAACAGAGGTATAAGTAAGGTGCACATTTTATATTAGGTACAAATATGAACAAATATTAACCCCTAATACATAAAAAATATATTTTGATGAGTATATACACTTACCCTGCCAAAGGGCTTTGTTCTTCTGTCAAGAACTCACACAAAGGCTTGACGGGAGCATCCTGGGGTCAACACCTTCATGTCTTCAAAGGACTTGAAGAGGTCCATTGTGAAGATGGTCTGGTGAGTCACGGTAGCTGGCCAGTGGCCACTCTTTACAACTTCGTCCAGCCCTACTGTCCAATGTCTCAGATATCCGGAGCAGTTCAGAGCAGGAAGGGACAGGTTGTAGTGCCCTGAGTCAGGAGTAATTATTAAGAAGCGATGAATTACATTCTTTAAACAACCATACAGCTGTTGCACAGCCATGGGAAAAAGATAAACTAGAAACCAAAATGTGATACCAAATTGTTATATATATTTGGACTGTAAATGCTGATGCATTGAAAATTGGCAGCAAGACTAAAAAGTTGGTATTGCAGGAGTTGCGATCAGATTTACTTTGAAACACCTAAACAATAAACACACACCTTCAGCTCCTGGAAGTTAAGGGACCCCTAATCATCCTGATGAATTACGGTGATTGAGGACAAGGGGCGAAATGACCCTTCAAACAGAGACTCCTTGTCGTGCAAAACCTTGGTGCTATGGGTGGCTATGTCACATGCAGCACAGAGAAGATGCCTGGGCAGGCAAATCTCTGCATCGCACAACCTTTGGGGTTACATGATAATCTGTCCCCGTGAAACTCCCCATCAGCTCCTGTAGGTCCTGCATCAGGGAGTCTTGTGGAGATAAAGAAAAATTCAAATAATAACATGACAGAATTCATGAAAAGAATAGCTTGGCTATATTAACAAATGTTAAGGATGGTATGGCATTTGCTTCGGCATTCTAGCATCCTGTACCTGTATCTTGTGGGGATAAGTGCAGGAGCATGTGTACTGCAAGAGGATGGGTACTGGTACTGGAAACTATTAAATAAAAATGGAGTTATATTTCTTCATCAATACAACTTAAAGGCAGTAGTATAACTGTGCATTATGGGTAAAGAGATCCACTATGACAGATATAATTATGGTATACTGTATGTAGTTGCATGCTACATCGCAGCAGAAAAAGCCCACCATGCCAGGAGAAGACATAGATATAGATATATACTGCATGTCAGGGGTCGGCAACCTAAGGCACGTGAGGGCCCCCCCCCCCCCCCCCCGAAAAAAAAAATACAAATATATTTTTTGCCGTGGAGTGCTAAGCCTTGGCTGGAGGTATATTATGTCACTTATTTTCCAGTTTATTATTTCTTATTTCCAAATTCAAAACCAAGGCAGCGCTGTAGATGAGAGAGTCGTTTTCACATGGCTAGCAGTTAGCAAGCACGTTATTTAAAAAAAGTTCAGGGTGGAAAATGTCATCAGCTAAGAAAGATAAGGCAGATGTCCGCTAACTTTTGCCTCTTGATCAAAGGAATATGGATTCGTTTTACAGAAGGATCGGTCTGTTTGCGCTCTCTGTTGTAAAACTGTTGTTTGTCGGACATGAAGTATACGGCATTATTTTGAAATGAGACATGAGAAAAACTTAAAGGACGAGGTGGACAAAACTGCAGGAATCTAGTGCCGTGCCCAGATATGAAAAGCAAAGCAGTGTGTTTAGAATTCTACATGCAGTCAAAAATCAAGATACAGAGGGGAGCTATAAAGTTGCACAGTGCATTGCTAAACATCGAAAACCATTTACTAATGGGGAATATATCAAGCAGGCTTTCCTCAGTATTTTGCTGGCTTTATTTGATGGTTGGCCTAACAAAGACACAATCATCTCAAAGATAAAAGACATGCCTGTGTCTGCCATAACTGTTGAAAGGTGCGTTACCGAGATGGTTGAAAATGAAAGGCGCAGCAAACTAGCGTTAAAAGATGCACCTGTGTTTAGTGTGGCTCTTGATGAGAGTGAGGATGTGAATGACATTCCACGTCTGGCAGTTGTTGGAAGATACTGTGACTCAGAGCAGGTACGTGAGGAGCTGCTTTGTCTATAACCCTTGCATGGTATTACTGAAGGAGAAGATGTAGCAAAAGCCTTCACAGATCATTTTGAGGAGAGAGGTTTTCCATATTAAAAACATATTCGCTATCACAACTGACGGTGCCCCCGCTGTGGTGGGGAAACATAAAGGATTCGTATAGCTGATTGAAGATAAGATTGGCCACTGCGTGGATAAATGTCTCTGTGTCATTCACCAAGAGAATCCGTATCACAAGATCAAGCTTGGTGCTAATGGAAATCGCCTCTGTTTAGTGAGTTATTGATTTCTTCCGTTAGTGGGCAATTAGTTGTAATGCACATATAAAAATCATAACTGGCGCGCAGATCATTATATATTTTTTGATTTTACATGTAATTTTAATAAATGTAACCTTTCTTTAACTAGACAAGTCAGTTCAGAACAAATTCTTATTTACAATGATGGCCTACTCCCGGCCAAGTCTGGACGATGCTGGGCCAATTGTGCACGTCCCTATGGGACTCCCAATCACGGCCGGATGTGATGCAGCCTGGATGGTAGAATAAATTGTAAATTGGCACTGCACACAAAAGGTTGTCAACCCCTGCTTTACAGTGGCGTTTTTCCTATTTTGGCGTTTTGGGCGTTTTCCTATTTTGTTGCGTTGCAACCTGTAATTTAAATAGATTTTTATTTGGATTTCATGCAATGGACATACACAAAATAGTCCAAATTGGTGAAGTGAAATGACAATAATAACCTGTTTTAAAAACATCCTAAAAAATGTAAACGGAAAGTGGTGTGCGCATATGTATTCCCCCTTTGCTATGAAGCCCCTAAATAAGATCTGGTGCAACCAATTACATTCAGAGGTCACATAATTAGTTAAATAAAGTCCATCTGTGTGCAATCTAAGTGTCACATGATATGTCACATGATCTCAGTATATTTACACCTGTTCTGAAAGGCCCCAGAGTCTGCAACACCACTAAGCAAGGGGCACCACCAAGCAAGCGGCACCACCAAGCAAGCGGCACCATGAATACCAAGGAGCTCTCCAAACAGGTCAGGGAAAATATTGTGGAGAAGTACAGATCAGGGTTGGGTAATAAAAAAATATCAGAAACTTCGAACATCCCACGGAGCACCATTAAATCCATTATTAAAACATGGAAAGTATATGGCACCAGATCAAACCTGCCAAGAGAGGGCCGCCCACCAAAACTCATGGACCAGGCAAGGAGGGCATTAATCAGAGAGGCAACAAAGATACCTAACATAACCCTGAAGGACATGCAAAGCTCCACAGCGGAGATTGGAGTACACTCCACAGAGCTGGGCTTTATGGAATAGTGGTCAGAAAAAAAGCCATTGCTTTAAGATAAAAATAAGCAAATATGTTCGGTGTTTGCCAAAGGCATGTGGGACACTCCCCAAACATATGGAAGAAGGTACTCTGGTCAGATGAGACTAAAATTGAGCTTTTTGGCCATCAAAGGAAAATGCTATGTCTGGCGCAAACCCAACACTTATCACCCCGAGAACATATCCCATGGTGGTGGCAGAATCATGCTGTGGGGGATGTTTTTCATCAGCAGGGACTGGGAAACTGGTCAGAATTGAAGGAATGATGGATGGCGCTAAATACAGGAAAATTATTGAGGGGAAATCTGTTTCAGAGGTTCACCTTCCAGCAGGACAATGACCCTGAACATACTGCTAAAGCAGTGGTGGTTTAAGGGGAAACATTTTTAAATGTTTTGGAATGGCCTAGTCAAAGCCTAGACCTCAATCCAATTGAGAATCTGTGGTATGACTTAAAGATTGCTGTACACCAGTGGAACCCTTCCAACTTGAAGGAGCTGGAGCAGTTTTGCCTTGAAGAATGGACACAAATCCCAGTGGCTAGATGTACCAAGTTTAGAGAGACATACCCCAAGAGACTTGCAGCTGTAATTGCTGCAAAAGGTGGCTCTTATGCATGCTACATTTTTCTGTTTTTTTTTTGTCTTATTTTTGTCTTAAATGTTGTGTAAATCAAATGGTACAACCCCCCCCCCCAAAATCCATTTTAATTCCAGGTTATAAGGCAACAAAAAAGAAAGATGCCAAGGGGGGTGAATACTTTCGCAAGCCACGGTATGTCATTCAATTACGTGTGCATAACTATGTGGTTTTAATTAAAATGATCTTTGGTTCCTCTTATTTTGGGACTAATATAACATGTTGTATTTGTTTTCAACACATGAAACCTAAGAGTTAATGCATGCAAGACAGAGGCTTAGGTTACAGTCAATTGGTCTGAGGATTTGAAAGCTTTATAGCACTACTTTGTATTTAATCCCACGTTGAAATGAAAGCCAGTGAGCCAGCTAAAATTGGTCAGTATATTGCAACTGCATTTGGTACTAGCTAGAAATGTCCTAACAAGGTAGTCGTATGCTGCCTGACAAGTTGAATGACTCTAGCCTTGATAAGGATCTTACTTCTTTGGGTTGTTGTGTTTAGCATGATTTCCTTAGGGTCAAGCGATCTGGCTTCAAGTCCACCTCAGGTTAATACCCCCTCCTACCATTTGCTACTCTGATGAGCAGTAGGATAGTGTATGAGGGTCAAAAGCATGTCCTGTTAAGGCATGAGGGATTTGAGATAGAGAAGCACAGGTTGTGTTTTCTGAACCGAGGAAGTAGTGTTACGATCCTAGCCTTGATAAGTCTGTTAAGAAATTCCCCAAGGGAGATCTCAGTCTTGGCATCTCCCTTTGAGTTCCTTTAGGGCAGGGTTTCCCAAACCTCTCCTCGGGCCACTCCAGATGTTATTTTTTTTTGTTTTAACCCTTAACTGGCACACATGGTTCAATTAGTCGACTAATTAAATCAGGTTTGGCAGTTTAGGGTTAAAACAAAATGTCTCCCTAGTGGCGCAGTGGTCTAATGCAGTGCTAGCTGCGTTACTACAGATCAAAATCAAATTTTATTTGTCACATACGTGTTTAGCAAGTTTTATTGTGGGTGTAGCGAAAAACGTGTGTTTTTAGCTTAAACAGTGCAGTAATATCTAACAAGTAATATCTAAGAATTTCAGAAAATTACACACAATACAAACAAATATAAAATAAAGGAATGTAATTATGAAAACAAATATTTGCGCGAGCAATGTCAGAGCGGCATAGACTAAGATACAGTAGAATAGGATAGAATACAGTATATACAGTTGAAGTCGGAAGTTTACTGTCAAGAACGTCGTCTTGAAAATGACCGGACCAAGGGGCAGTGTGGTGAGCGTACATTTTCCTTTATTTTTAAATATCGCCAACAAAACGAACGTGAAGCTACGTAAGGCTATACATGCATTAAACGAAGACAACAACCCACAAATGAGAAAAGGAACACAGGCTGCCTAAGTATGATTCCCAATCAGAGACAATGATAGACAGCTGTCCCTGATTGAGAATCATACCCGGCCAAAAACAAAGAATCAGAAAGCATAGACTTTCCCACCCGAGTCACACCCTGACCAAACAAACATAGATCTCTAAGGATCTCTACGGTCAGGGCGTGACATTTACATACACTTAGGTTGGAGTCATTAAAACTTGTTTTTCAACTACTGCACACATTTCTTGTCAACAAACTATGAATATAAATAAATACTCAAACTATAAATTTGGCTATACATTTGTCTTTTAGGACATCTACTTTGTGCATGACACAAGTAATTTTTCCAACAATTGTTTACAGACAGATTATTTTACTTATAATTCACTGTATCACAAGTCCAGTGGGTCAGAAGTTTACATACACTAAGTTGACTGTGCCTTTAAAGTACTTGGAAAATTCCTGAAAATGATGTCAAGGCTTTAGAAGCTTCTGAAAGGCTAATTGACACAATTTGAGTCAATTGGAGGTGTACCTGTGTATGTATTTCAAGGTCTATTTTCAAACTCAGTGCCTATTTGCTTGACATCATGGAAAAATCAAAAGAAATCAGCCAAGGCCTCAGAAAAAACAATTGTAGACCTCCAAGTCTGGTTCATCCTTGGGAAATGCCTGAAGGTACCGCGTTCATCTGTACAAACAATAGTATGCAAGTATGAACGCCATGGGACGACGCAGTCGTCATACCGCTCAGGAAGGAGACTCGTTCTGTCTCCTAGAGATGAACGTAGTTGGTGCGAAAAGTGCAAATCAATCCCAGAACAACAACAAAGGACCTTATGAAATGCTGGAGGAAACAGGTACAAAAGTATATAAATCCACAGTAAAACAAGTTTTATATCGACATAACCTGAAAGGCCGCTCAGCAAGAAAGAAGCCACTGCTCCAAAACCACTATAAAAAAAGCCAGACTACGGTTTGCAACTGCATATGTGGACAAAGATCCTACTTTTTGGAGAAATGTCTTCTGGTCTGATGAAACAAGAATAGAACTGTTTGGCCATAACGATCAGCGTTATGTTTGGAGAATTAAGGGGGATGCTTGCAAGCCGAAGAACACCATCCCAACTGTGAAGCACGGGGGTGGCAGCATCATGTTGTCGGGGTGCTTTGCAGAAGGAGGGACTGGTGCACTTCACAAAATAGATGGCATCATGAGGATGGAAAATTATGTGGATATTTTGAAGCAACATCTCAAGATCAGTCTGGAAGTTAAAGCTTGTTCACAAATTGGTCTTCCAAATGGACAATGACCCCAAGCATGCTTCCAAAGTTGTGGCAAAATAGCTTAAGGACAACAAAGTCAAGTTATTAAAGTGGCCATCACAAAGCCCTGACCTCAGTCCTATAGAACATTTGTGGGCAGAACTGAAAAAGTGTGTGCGAGCAAGGAGGCCTACAAACCTGACTCAGTTACACCAGCTCTGTCAGGAGGAATGGGCCAAAATTCACCCAACTTATTATGGGAAGCTTGTGGAAGGCCACGCAAAATGTTTGACCCAATTTAAACAATTTCAAGGCTATGCTACCAAATACTAATTGAGTGTAGGTAAACGTCTGACCCACTGTGAATGTGATGAAAGAAATAAAAGCTGAAATAAATAATGCTCTCTACTATTATTCTGACATTTCACATTCTTAAAATAAAGTGGTGATCCTAACTGACCTAAAACATGGAATTCTTACTTGGATTAAATGTCAGGAATTGCAAAAAAACTGAGTTTAAATGTATTTGGCTAAGGTGTATGTAAACTTCTGACTTCAACTGTACATATGAGATGAGTAATGCAACATATGTAAATGTTATTAAAGTGACTTGTAATGATTTCAAGTCTATGTATATAGTGCAGCAGCCTCTAATGTGCTAGTGATGGCTATTTTACGGTCTGATGGCCTTGAGATAGAAGCTGTTTGACCTCGCCTTCTGGATGACATCGGGGTGAACAGGCAGTGGTTTGGGTGGTTGTTTTCCATGTTGATCTTTTTGGCCTTCCTGTGACATCGGGTGCTGTAGGTGTCCTGGAGGGCAGGTTGTTTGCCCCCGGTGATGCATTGGTCCGACCGCACCACCCTCTGGAGAGCTCTGTGGTTGCGGGTGGTGCAGTTGCCGTGATGCAGCCCGACAGGATGCTCTCAATTTTGTATCTGTTAAAGTTTGAGGGTTTTAGGTGCCTCCTGAGGTTGAAGAGATCCTGGTTTGATCTCAGGCTGTGTCGCAGTCGGCCACGACCGGGAGACCCATGAGACAGCGTACAATTGGCCCAGCGTCGTCCGGGTTAGGGGAGGGTTTGGCCGGCCTTGTTGTCTTTGTCCCATCGCGCTCTAGCGACTCCTTTGGTGGGCCAAGCGCAGTGCACGCCGACACGGCCGCCATATGTGTGAAATGTCCTCTGACACAGTGGTGCGGCTGGCTTCCGGGTTAAGCGAGCATTGTGTCAAGAAGCAATGCGGCTTGGCGGGGTCGTGTTTTGTAAGACGCACGGCTCTCGACCTTTGCCTCTCCCGAGTCTGTACGGGAGTTGCAGCGATGAGACTGTAGATTGTAACTACCAATTGGATATCACGAAAAAGGTGTAAAAAAGTTATACTTCTGAGGTGGCCGGTGGAGAAAGCCTGTTTTAGGGTCAGATGGCCCAGGGTAAAGCTCTATTTAGGGCGATACTCTTCCCCGCCATTAGCTGCAATTTGGTCACCTCTTCCGGGAAGGTCCATGCCCATGACTTTGATGACAATAATATACAATTAACATGAGGCAGCCAAGACTGGCATATGTTATCTATTTAGAAAAAATGGTTACACTTTTCATGCGTAAACAGACACACAACTAAATAGGTACATAACACTTACCATGTCTTGAGGCCTTAGACCTTTTGTCACGTTCTGACCTTTATTTCCTTTGTTTTGTCTTTATTTAGTATGGTCAGGGCATGAGTTGGGGTGGGCAGTCTATGTTTTTGTTTCTATGTTTGGTTTCTGTTTCAGACTAGAATGGTCTCAATCAGAGGCAGGTGTCGTTAGTTGTCTCTGATTGAGAATCATAATTAGGTGGCCTGGGTTTCACTGATGGCTTGTGGTTGTTTGTTTCCTGTGTCAGTGTTTGTGCCACACGGGAACGTTTCGGTTCGTTTATATTCACTTTATTGATTTTGTATTTCATAGTGTTCAGTCTTTTCTATTAAAACATGGACACTTACCACGCTGCGTATTGGTCCGATCCTTGCTACACCTCTTCAGACGAAGAGGAGGAAATCTACCGTTACACCTTTTATGTCCGGTCTTTGGTGAATTATGTTTCCTTTGCTGTCCCTCTCTATCCATTGCACAGGGGCAAGGCCAGTGGCAGGAGCAGGTGATTGTCTCTTTGCAGCTCGCTCCTTCTGATCCTAAAGTATTTATTAAACTCAAACACAGAATGGGAATCTGTCTGTGATTAAAATTACAACACAACAACATTGTGGTATGTACCCACAATTCAACTGCCCTAAAAATACACTGGGGAAATGTGAAGAAATATCACTTACAGCGAGCTACATGTTGAAATTGTAATGCTGTTTTCATGTTGAAATTGTAAAGCAGTGTTCTCGAAGTGCCTCCTCAAATTTCACCTCTGCCTCATCCTGCTCTTTGCTCAAGCTCAGTTCTCTATTTGTTTGAACATAAACAATAGTGCATGTTAACGTAAGAAAAACAAGTACCAAAATGTGTGATCATATACTGTGAGACACAATTACAAATTCTTATTTTCAATGACGGCCTAGGAACAGTGGTTTAACTGCCTTGTTAAGGGGCAGAATGACAGATATCTTTTTTTTCAGCTCGGGGATTTGATCTTCCAACCTCCCGGTAACTAGTCCAACGCTCTAACCACTAGGCTACTCTGCCACCCAAATTATATGCACTGTGTATGTATATTCTTTCCAGTGCGTCCGGAAAGTATTCAGACCCCTTAAATATTTCCACATTTTGTTACGTTACAGCCTTATTCTAAAATGTATTTAAAAAAATGTTTCCTCATCAATCTACAAATTATACCCCATCATGACAAAGCCAAAACAGGTTTTTAGACATCAATCTCAGAGGATGGGACAATTTGCTTTGTCCTCTAGTTGTAAAATGAGTATAGCAGGTGTCTACAAAGGGGTGAGGAACACATTGATGCAGACAGGTGGCGCTAGTGTGTTCTGACCCTAATAAACCGGTCAACATTAGGACATGGCAGGTCCTCTCCACTATGGTGACTGTGTAGATATCACATAGACGGTACAGAAAATCATCTTTGTAGATACCATTCTGACCGCATAACCTCATGGCTCATGATCTCTCGTGTCATATCTCAACACATCTGTGTCAGAGGCTTGACATCATCATTTTGATTGTGACCATCGGGAGGGGTTACATCAGAGAAATTGGGATTGCTATAGATGCAATCCCTGGGGAACCAGTTCATATGAGTCATACCAAACTGTCAGTACTTATTGTGACATCGACATACACAGCTGAGCTCTTCTTGTCTCTAATTACTCTGTATTTTGTCATCTTTCATGTTATGTGTGGACCCCAGGAAGAGTGCTACTGCTTTTGCAACAGCTAATGGGGATCCTAATAAAATAACAGAACCATTGACGTGAATAAGATGAGGTCCTATAGATCACAGAGATAAATCAATCATGGAACAAGGTTAATACTATTAAGCGTTAACATATCAATCAGTGGCTTCGGCACAGGTGCATGAGTGGAAAATCAATCAGTGAGGCCATTAAACAGGTTGACTGGCAGTGGCCGGTCGTCTCTCTGCTTGAACCACAGGATGTGTACTATGGGGATTACAGTGACTGATGCTGCGTTTGAGTGGACATAGCTTCCCTGCTGCCTGCTGCTATATATATCTCCACCACACCCCTGAGACTTTGATCCCAAGGCTAATTCCCTTGAATTGTCCAAATCCACTCTGACGAGAGTGACAGCACACACCAGGAGAGAGAGACAGAGAAATAGAGAGAGAGAAAGCTGGTGGGGGCATAGCCTGCTTAGTCTTGACTGAAGGCGTGAAACGTCTCCTCGGCAGACTGCGCGTGAGCAGCTGCACACTTACAGAGCCAACGTAACAGTGCACCCCGCTGGATGGTGTGCATGTTTCATGTTCCACAGATTTCCTGCACTGTGTGTCCACTTGGCAGAGGGACAGGCTGATGTCACCCACCCAACCTCCATAATCAAATGAGACGCTAATCCCACAATCCCACTTCTGCAAAGCCCTACCCGTAGAGAGAGGGGGGAGAGAGAAAAAGAGAGGTAGAGGGGGAGGGAGAGAGAGAGACAGAGAGGGGGAAGCTGGTAGACAGAGAAGCCCAGAGGCTGTGGACTAGTGGACCACGTTTATTTTTTATGTCAGTCCCATGTTGACCCACAGAAGGAGCGACCTTACAGATCACAGTCTCCACCCTCAGAACCCCTCCCACGTGGACCCCGCCACAGCCCATCCAGGCGTCACCCTGGAGACCAGCTGCTCCCCTGAGGGGCCAGCGGAGGGAGAGTGCTGTAGGAGCTGCACCCCTCCGTCTGCACCCCCTCCTCGGCCCCCTATGCCCACCATGGGAGTGACCACCTTGGAAGGCGTGGAGGTCTGCCAGGATGGGGAGGACTTCTGCCTGACCACAGAAGGGTAAGACTCCTCTCTGATTGTGTGTGTGGATCACACAGGTGTGCAGTGATGCTCTAGTTACAATTGATAATGACTGTTATGGAGATGTTGACCTGTGTCAGGACCTCATAGTAGAGTGTAGAAATTATACTAAGAAAGCACCAGTGGCAAAGTGTAAAGAAAGTGTGGGTTTGGGGAAATAGAGAGTCAAATTGGTGTATGGGTGAGTGAATCAGTGGTGGAGCTGAACATATTTGTGTTATCTGTGGTCTGTCATCAGTTTACACATTGTGATTTGTCCCCGTTTCCTGCCCACAATCCTCCTGCGCTACCATGAAGTGAGTGACCATGTTAGCTTCTTACTGACAGGCTGGCAGAGGAATGTTCAGGAGCGAGGGAAGAGATTACATCTAGGCTTAGCCAGCTGAACATTTTCCATCACAGATGACACACAAACAGTTTATCCATGCACATAGCACAGTTACTGTGTCAATAACATATGATAAAATAAATTGGGTCAAAAACATGCTATTTTTTAAGCTGAAACAAATTTCACAGAAAACTGGACATGAATGTAAAAGTGGTTTACACAGTTGTTCTGCTGCTTTGAGACTCTTACAGCCCAGCCTCATTAAAACGAAAGGCATGTCAACAGGAGTGAGTGATGGCCACTGTGACAGAAGGCCATAATACCAGACTTTCACTTGGAGGAGCGGTGAGAATGGAGAGACAGAACTTCAGTTCCTCTTAATCCTCGTGGGGCTTTTCTGGAAAACATAAACAGATTTAAAGTGGAAATAACTCAGGCTCACGCAGTGGAAATAATTCCGGCTCATACAGTGGAAATAATTCCGGCTCATACAGTGGAAATAATTCCGGCTCATACAGTGAATGGGAAACTACGTTTCTCCGTTTTAGCATGGAGGCTTGGCTTTGGACGCAGCGATATGATGACCACATTCTGCCAATACATCACATAATGAAAAACAAAAAGATGGACAAGGACATGTTAAATTTTTATATGATAAAATCCATAAGCAATCTAATCTGAAGCTCAGTGCTAAATGTGTGTGTTTGTGTGTGTGTTCGCGCACATGCATGACTGTGTGGGTTGAGGGGCCATGTGAACATGGTGATTAGGCTCACCACAACTGGGATTCACTCTGCTACCTCACAGACCAGTCCCAGCCAATCAGCTATAGCACTGACCCCTCTGACCAATGAAGGGCCTGTTTCAAAGTGATGTGGGACACGCAATGTGGCCTGCATTCATGGGCATGAGGGACTAGAGAGAATTATCAGGCAATATCAGGCAGTGATGCAACCAGTCAGGATGCTCTCGATGGTGCAGCTTTAGAACCTTTTGAGGATCTGAGTACCCATGCCAAATCTTTTCAGGGGGAATAGGTTTTGTCGTGCCCTCTTCACGACTGTCTTGGTGTGCTTGGACCATGTTAGTTTGTTGGTGATGTGGACACCAAGGAACTTGAAGCTCTCAACCTGCTCCACTACAGCCCCGTCGATTTCCTGTAGTCCACGATCATCTCCTTTGTCTTGAACACTTAGAGGGAGAGGTTGTTGTCCTGGCACCACACGGTCAGGTCTCTGACCTCCTCCCTGTAGGCTGTCTCATCGTATTCGGTGATCAGTCCTACCACTGTGTCATTGGCAAACTTAATGATGGTGTTGGAGTTGTGCCTGGCTGTGCAGTCATGAGTGAACAGGGAGTACAGGAGGGAACTGATCACGCACCCCTGAGGGGCCCCTGTGTTGAGGATCAGCATGGCTGATGTGTTGTTACCTACCCTTACCACCTGGGGGCAGCCCATCAGGAAGTCCAGGATCCAGTTGCAGAGGGAGGTGTTTAGTCCCAGGGTCCTTGGCATATTTATTAGCTTTGAGGGAATTATGGTGTTGAATGCTAAGCTGTAGTCAATGAATAGCATTTTCACATAGGTGTTAATTTTGCCCAGGTGGAAAAGGGCGCTGTGGAGTGCAATAGAGATTGCATCATCTGTGGATTTGTTAGGGTGGTATGCAAATTGGAGTGTGTCTAGGTCAGCACATGCTCGCAGTACACGTCCTGGTAATCCGTCTGGCCCTGCGGCCTTGTGAATGTTGACCTGTTTAAAGGTCTTACATTGGCTGTGGAGAGCGTGATCACACAGTCATTTGGAACAGCTGGTGCTCTCATGCATGTTTCAATCTTATTTGCCTCGAATCCGTGTAGTACTACACAGCCAGTGTAGTACGATTCGATCTTAGTCCTGTATTGACACTTTGCCTGTTTGATGGTTCGTGGGAGGGCATAGCAGGATTTCTTATAAGCTTCCGGGTTAGAGTCTCGCTCTTTGAAAGCGGCAGCTCTAGCCTTTATCTCAGTGTGGATGTTGCCTGTAATCCATGGATTCTGGTTGGGGTTGTCCCCAGGTCACTCTGGGGACAACGTCATCGATGCACTTATTGATGAAGCCAATGATTGACGTGGTGTACTGCTCAATGCCATAGGAAGAATCCCGGAACATATTCCAATCTAGGGTCTACTCTGGTGCCAGGATTGCCAGCGCTAACAAGGGTTACATCAATACCACCTGATCCAAGGTTTTGTGTAGCTCAATAGCATGTATTCCTTCTGAGACACTTGTGCATGCAGAATTGTGTATGTGTACAGTGTAGTATGAGTAAGATGTGTATTTTTGTTTCTGTCTACTAAGCCATGTAAAGTGTTGCATCAATGCTGAGTGTGAATGTGTTTCTGTCTAAGTGTACTGCGTTCCAGTAGTTCATCCCAGTGGCTTTGCACAGTATATACTTTGTGTGTGATATCAGTTAGCAGAACTATCTTTTACACACAGAGGTATGGAGGCGCTTGGTGCCCAGGAGTCATCGATGGGCGAGATGTCACCGCAGAGGAATAATGAGAACAGGTTACCTTTCCAGGTACATATCCACCCAACCTCTGCATCTATGTTCAATATCACATATGTTTCTCGTTACAAATACCATTAATAAATGGCATGCTAATCAATAGATTATGATGGGTCTTCTAATAAGGTTTATAATACAGGTGTCTATACTAGTGAATTAATGTCACCATCCATGTCAGCCTACATTCAATCACCCACCTGTGGACCCTCCCTCTGCCTCCAGATCTTCCCAGAACCAGTGGAGGTGTCTCTGAGTCCAGAAGGCTCTCCCAATCATCTGCAGCAGTTCAGTCCCTCAGAGAAGGAGCGGCTTCCCTCCATCATGGTGGAGCCCACGGACATGAGCGAAGTGGAGAGTGGCGAGTTACGGTGGCCCCCGGAAGACATGGAATTCTGTTCTGAGGAGGATGATCTGTTCCTGGAGCAGTGTATCCCCCCAGCCAACATTGCAGACTGGGGAGAGGAGGAGGAAGAGAAGTCTGTTGTCATCAACCACCAGCAGAACACATCACTCATTGGTATGTTGTGTGTACCTCTGTATCTCTCTCTATAAATGCGTGTTCTCTTTCTCTTTTCAGACTCTCTTACTTTAATCCATGCTTCTTTGCTTGCGTAGATGAAAGACCAATAGGATCATCAGTCATTCTTTCTAACTCTCTGACAATGTATTATTATGTCTGTCTTACAGACCTCCAGTCAGATGCGTTCAGGGATGAAACACCTATTCTACCACCTAGCAGCTCACCTACCCTGAACTGAGTCACCAACCTCACCCCTAAACCCCTGCTATCTTCCCGAGGAAACCACTCACAGACCATGGGTCACTGGTCAATAGGAAACAGATTCCTGGACAGAATGGTACCACAGTTCAAATATTGTCCAACAATGAAAGGAGATAACTTATTTACATAACGTTGAAGATTAAGTTAGGCAGTAGTGTAATGTTCTATGCAAAATGTCATCAATAAAACCAAGGACAACTCTGAGAGAGAAGGGTTATCTGAAGGAGTTGTGTGAAGAAGAAAATCTAACACTATCTAGCAAGAGTGCTTATTTTAAGAAAAGTACTAACACTCATCTGTGGAAAGAAGGAAATAACACTTTGCTGACATTTGTCATTTTTTCATGAAGTCAATACTTCATTTATTATTTTCCCTTATTTCCAAGGGCCCAACAGTGGTTTTGGAGTACATTGTAGTCCATACTAGAGTTAGTAATTGTATAATGTTTACATATGTTTATTGCATTGTTTAAATTATGGGATTGCCAAGGGATATGTAGTAGTGGTCGACCGATTATGATTTTTCAATACCGATACCAATTATCAAAGGACCAAAAAAGCCGATACCGATTAATCGGCCAATTTTTTTAACATTCGTAATAATGACAATTACAACAATACTGAATGAACACTTATTTTAACTTAATATAATACATCAATAAAAGCAATTTAGCCTCAAGTAAATAATGAAACATGTTCAATTTGGTTTAAATAATGCAAAAACAAAGTGTTGGAGAAGAAAGTAAAAGTGCAATATGTGCTATGTAAGAAAGCTAACATTTAAGTACCTTGCTCAGAACATGATAACATATGAAAGCTGGTGGTTCCTTTTAACATGGGTCTTCAATATTCCCAGGTAAGAAGTTTTAGGTTGTAGTTATTATAGGAATTATAGGGCTATTTCCCTCTATACCATTTGTATTTCATTAACCTTTGACTATTGGATGTTCTTATAGGCACTTTAGTATTGCCAGTGTAACAGTATAGCTTCCGTCCCTCTCCTCGCTCCTCCCTGGGCTCGAACCAGGAACACAACGACAACAGCCACCATCGAAGCAGCATTACTCATGCAGAGCAAGGGGAACAACTACTAGAAGGCTCAGAGCGAGTGAAGTTTGAAACGCTATTACCGCGTGCTAACTAGCCAGCCATTTCACTTCAGTTACAACAGCCTCATCTCTGGAGTTGATAGGCTTGAAGTCATAAACAGCGCAATGCTTGACGCACAACGAAGAGCTGCTGGCAAAACGCACGAAAGTGCTGTTTGAATGAATGTTTACGTGCCTGCTACTGCCTACCACCGCTCAGTCAGATACTTAGATACTTGTATGCTCAGTCAGATTATATGCAACGCAGGACACGCTAGATAATATCTAGTAATATCATCAACCATGTGTTGACTAGTGATTATGATTGATTGTTTTTTTATAAGATAAGTTTAATGCTAGCTAGCAACTTACCTTGGTTTACTGCATTCGCGTAACCGGCAGTCACCTTGTGGAATGTAACGAGAGAGAGGCAGGTCGTTATAGCGCTGGACTAGTTGGTTGCAAGATTGGATCACCCGAGCTGACAAGGTGAAAATCTGTCCTTCTGCCCCTGAACAAGGCAGTTAACCCACTGTTCCTAGGCCGTCATTGAAAATAAGAATGTGTTCTTAATTGACTTGCCTAGTTAAATAAAGGCAATCGGTCGACCTCTAATATGTAGCCTGGTACGCCACCCCACGTGGTCCAAAGAGTTGCCAGCCAGGTTAGGGGATATGGCACTCCACCCATAAGGGGTGGACATACCAACCTGGCTGTGGGCTTTCCCACAAGCGATAGATTTATCAGTGTTGGCCTAAACCAAGAATGGGCAACTCCAGTCCTCAGGGGCCTGATTGGTGTCACAATTTTGGGCCAGCCCCAGCTAGCACATGTGACTCCAATAATTAACTAATCAATTAATTAATTATGTTCTTCAGTTTAGAATGAAATTAGTTTAATCGGCTGTGTTTGCGAGGTATGGGGATAAAGTGTGACACCACTCCAGGCACCGAGGACTGGAGTTACCCATCCCTGGCCTAAACCTTTCAAACTAAACTCTGGACCTCAAAGCCAGTTCCACTGCTTTTTAAAAATTGTTCCCCTCTAATCACTGGCTGATTTAGACCTGGAACACCAGGTGGGTTCAATTAATTATCAGGTAGAATAGAAAACCAGCAGGCTCCAGACCTCATAGGGTAAGAGTTGACCCATATACCCATATACCAGGGTTTCCAAAATTCAGTCCTGGGCACCCCCCTGGTGCACGTTTTGGAATTTGCCCTAGCACTACACACAGTGGTGGAAAAAGTACCCAAATGTCATACTTGAGTAAAAGTGAAGATTCCTTAATAGAAAATTACTAAAGTAAAAGTGAAAGTCATCCAGTAAAATTTTACTTGAGTAAAAGTCTAAAAGTATTTGGTTTTAAATGTACTTAAGTATCAAAAGTAAATGTAATTGCTAAAATATACTTGAGTATTAAAAGTAAAAGTATAAATAATTTCAAAGGGCTTATATTAAAGCAAACCAGATGCACCATTTTCTTTTTTTTCCCTTTTTTTTTCTCTTTTTTTTTTACAGATAGCAAGAGGCACACTTCAATACTCAGACATAATTTACAAACAAAGCATTTGTGTTTAGTGAGTCCAACAGATCAGAGGCAATAGGGATGACCGGGGATGTTCTCTTGATAAGTGCATGAATTTGACAATTTTCCTGTCCTGCTAGCCATTCAAAATATACTTTTGGGTGTCAGGGAAAATGTATGGAGTAAAAAGTACATTATTTTCTTCAGGAATGTAGTGAAGTAAAAGCAAAAGTATAAATAGTAAAGTAAAGTACTGATACCCCAAAAAACTACTTAGGTAAAATACTTTAAAGTACTACTTAAGTACTTTACACCACTGACTACACAGCTGATTCAAATAATCAAAGCTTTATAATGAGTTGGTTATTTGAATCAGCTTTGTACTGCTAGGGAAAAAACCAAAACGTGCACCCGGGGCGGACCGAGTTAGGAAAACCTGGGCCTAGACCACACTTTTATGGGCACCTGATAGTGGTTGCTAGATCTGCACTATTGTCTAGGATTGATGTGCATTCCCGGTAATACACTTCTGCCCATCCGTGGACCAACTTGTGCATAAAGCATCCACCATTCAGGCTGTAAAGGCATCATTTTCCTACTTAACCAACTTTAATGGCAAGCTGGAAAACTATGCTTTGGCTGAACGCGGTGTGCAACATTCTAAGTTGTCCAAAAATGGTTATGGAATTGTTTTCTTTATTTAGACAGTACACATATTTTTCAGGGCGGCTAACCATTAAAGCTAGTTGGTTGCTTAGGCTAGGGCACCCACAAGAGTAAACACATGCAAACCTTGAAAGTACTTGTTGATATCAAAAGGGAACAACACAGTTATTGTGTCTGCATTTTGGCAGTTTAATATGGAGATACAGCTATATATAAAACATATGTGCAGTACAGGTGCTGTCATCATTCTCAACATGTGTGTATAGCTTTGGCCTCCCAACAAATTGTAAATATGAACAATGTCAATTTTTTTTTATGTAACAGTACTGTAATAAGCATAAGGACTAACAATAAAGTTGTGAAATTCAGATTTAGTAGTGTAGTTAGACAAGGATTCTGTAAGGCTTGCTGTGTAAATTAACAATGATGACACTAACAGCTGCTAACATTAGCAATGTAGCTCAGGGGAAACACCTTTTTGAAAAAAATATGATAAGCTATGCACAAAATATATACAGTACATCACGACTCAAATGTTTGTGAAAAGTAGGATAGTTTCTACCTGATTAGAAGTAGGCCTGGGCTACAATATACATTGCATTCGGAAAGTATTTAGATCTTTTCACTTTTTCCATATTTTGTTATGTTATAGCCTTATTTGAAAATGTATGAAAAAAAATCCCCTCAATACACACAACATCCCAGACTGACAAAGCAAAAGTTTCAGACCCCTTTACTCAAGACTTTATTGAAGCACCTTTGGCAGCGATTACAGCCTCGACACTTCTTGGGTATGATGCTACAAGCTTGGCACACCTGTATTTGGGAAGATTCTCCCATTCTTCTCTGCAGATCCTCTCAAGATCTGCCAGGTTGAATGGGGAGCGTCGCTGCACAACTATTTTCAGGTCTCTCCAGAGATGTCGATCAAGTTCAAGTCCGGGCTCTGGCTGGGCCACTCAAGGACATTCAGATACTTGTTCCGAAGACCCTCTTGCGTTGGCTGTGTATTGGCTGTGTATTGTCATGTCTTTGGGTATGCCGGATTAAGTGATATGACATGCTATTCTATAAAATAATTTCTCTGTAATTAATATTACCTGATTAAGCTAAACAGGATAATGTAATTAACTAGAAATTCGGGGCACCACAAAATAATGTTTATAGAGCTGTTATCTTCCAAATAAACTCTTAAAGACCTGGTAATCTTTTACCTCAATAGCAGTCAATATTTAATCGTCACTTTATTTAGTCTCATCTGAAAGTTGTAAATTCTTGGTTATCTTCACGAACCCTGGCTAACAAGTTGAATCAGCAATACAAAATTGGGTTTAATTATGTATTTACTAAATACCCAAATAATCACACAGAATTATATATACACAGAATGTGTCATACATTGATTACAAATTATGTCATAAAGGAAAACATCCCTAGCGGACAGAACAGATACGACGGCTGGTTACACAAAGAGAGTGGGTTGTGTTTGAGTGAAAGAGTGGGAAGACTGAGGAGCAAAAAAGGTTTTGTGTCTCTATCGGGCCGTAGGCAGCTATGCTATCGTAAATACAGTATCTTATGCATTCTAAATAACCGCCCATTTGAAAAAGGAGAATGCAAAAACATATTTATTCTGAGCTGCACTTCGGTAGATTGTTCGTAGATGGGAGTCCGGGTGGACCAGCATGGATCTCTGGTCCTCTGAAGACTGTCTAGTGGTGAACTGGAGTGTGGTAGAATGGATACTCTGTCCGTCCTCTCCTAGCCCACGTTTAGCAGACGGAGGGGGTCTTCAACAGTCAATAGTAACAAAGGGATCTTCAATAGTCACATCGGTAGAGTAGAGAGAGGAAAAAGGGGAAAGGTATTTATGAGGGTCATAAACCTTCCCTCTAAAGCCAACTTCATGACAGTACTTAGAGTCGTTGTCCTGTTGGAAGGTGAACATTCGCCCCAGTCTGAGGTCCTGAGCGCTCTGGAACAGGTTTTCATCAAGGATCTCTCTGTACTTTACACCGTTCATCTTTTCTCAATTCTGACTAGTCTCCCAGTCCCTGCAGCTGAAAAACATCCCATACCCTTCCCCAGATCTGTGCCTCGACACAATCCTGTCTCGGAGCTCTATGGACAATTCCTTCGACCTCATGGCTTGGTTTTTGCTCTGACATGCACTGTTAACTGTGAGACCTTATATAGACGGGTGTGTGCCTTTCCAAATCATGTCCAATCAATTGAATATACCACAGGTGGATTCTAATCAAGTTGAAGAAACATCTCAAGGATGATCAATGGAAACAGGATGCACCTGAGCTCAATTTCGAGTCTCATAGCAAAGTGTCTGAATACTTATGTAAGTAAGTTTTATATGTTTTATACATTTGCAAGAAATTCTAAAAATGGTTTGTCATTATGGGCTATTGTGTGTAGATTGATGAGGAAAATGTATTTAATTTATTTTAGAATAAGGCTGTAACGTAACAAAATGTGGAAGTGAAGGGGTCTGAATACTTTCCGAATGCACTGTAAGGGGATTAATACAGTTGTATCCAGCAACTGGTGTTTTACTCGGGTGAAGCCCATGGGAAATGAAGAAGAAAAGTTTAAGTACACTGGGGTAGAGGAAGAAAAACAAACATAAAAGGCTGTAAACTGCTGTTACACCATGCTGACATTATTCAAATTATATTAAACGGTACCTTTCACGTCAGAGTTTATATTTTAAGCCCATAGAAACGGTAACAAATTTGGAGGCACTGCTGAGATTTATTTTTATGTGAGCACCGGCCCATATTCCTTGAACGGACAACGAGTGAGAGACATTGGGAGAGTAGCCAGCTAGCTAACGTTACCGGGCTAACCACCCAACCAATTTTAGCTATCTTGCCATTGCCTGCATGGTCGTTGTTGCCAAGTGAGTAGGACAATATGAGTCAAGAGAGGGAAACATTGGATGAAATCAAACAGAGTTTTTGGACTTTAACTGAGGACAATTTACGGCACCTGTCTGTATATTGTGGAATAGGAGGTGTAGATGACTCTGAAGTAGAAGAAAGAGCCATTGCGCCACAAACTGATTGAAGGTTACTGTGAGAAGAAGGAAGAAGGCTTCAGCTAAAAGATTAAATCAAAGGAATATCGAACTTGGAGGACGCTGTGAGTCTGCCTACATGTCCTAGTCAGTCGGCGCCAACAACGCAAGTGGACAGCGAACCCAGCGGAGAGACAGGAGCTGCGGCAGGACGAAAAGAGGGAGAGGCTCCTCAGTCCAGCAGAGAGGTGGGCCCAGCTCCAGCAAGGCACACACCACAGAGAGAGAGTGGAGTATGCCCAGTCATAAAGTCTTTAAAATCCATGGACAGATCAGAATCAGAAAGATAAGCTCAGCTTCAGCAGCCTAGAATATCAGATTGAAAATGGACTGAGAAAAGGATACAGTGAATTAGACATCATAGAAGCAGTAATCAGAGCTGTGAGCACAGGGCTTATGATGAGAAGTTATCTGGAGGGAAAAACAGGCATGACACTCTACACACTAAGGCAAATCTTGAGGACACATTATGCAGAGACGGATGCTACTGAACTGTATCACAAGTTGACTAAGGCAACACATGAGCCGGGAGAGTCCGCTTTGGACTTACTAGTCCCAGAAAGTGTTATCAGCCTCAGCTCGTTCCCAATCAGGACTGAAATATGGCACAGAGTTAGTCAAGAGCCATTGTTACTGGATTAACAACGTCAGGGCGGAGATGAGTGCGGCGGAGATGAGGGGGCATCTCCAGAAAATTAACACCAGTGATGAACTGTTGCTTGAGAAAATGCAAATTATCCAGGGAAACCACCCCAGCATAGAGGTCTGTGGAGAAAAGAACCACCCCAGCATAGAGGTCTGTGGAGAAAGGAACCACCCCAGCATAGAGGTCTGTGGAGAAAAGAACCACCCCAGCATAGAGGTCTGTGGAGAAAAGAACCACCCCAGCATAGAGGTCTGTGGAGAAAAGAACCACCCCAGCATAGAGGTCTGTGGAGAAAAGAACCACCCCAGCATAGAGGTATGTGGAGAAAAGAACCACCCCAGCATAGAGGTATGTGGAGAAAAGAACCACCCCAGCATAGAGGTCTGTGGAGAAAAGAACCACCCCAGCATAGAGGTATGTGGAGAAAATAACCACCCCAGCATAGAGGTATGTGGAGAAAAGAACCAACCTCAGCATAGAGGTATGTGGAGAAAAGAACCACCCCAGCATAGAGGTATGTGGAGAAAAGAACCACCCCAGCATAGAGGTATGTGGAGAAAAGAACCAACCCCAGCATAGAGGTATGTGGAGAAAAGAACCACCCCAGCATAGAGGTATGTGGAGAAAAGAACCAACCCCAGCATAGAGGTATGTGGAGAAAAGAACCACCCCAGCATAGAGGTATGTGGAGAAAAGAACCAACCCCAGCATAGAGGTATGTGGAGAAAATAACCACCCCAGCATAGAGGTCTGTGGAGAAAAGAACCACCCCGGCAAAAGCAGTAAAAATGTTGAGAGCACTGAGTCTGAGAGCTCAGATGAGGATTCTTATCCAGTATTCATTAACAAGCCATGTAGGGATGAAGAGAGCAGATAGAGTAGCACACAGCTAGTATCAGATCAAATCAAAATCAAATCAAATCAAATGTATTTATATAGCCCTTCGTACATCAGCTGATATCTCAAAGTGCTGTACAGAAACCCAGCCTAAAACCCCAAACAGCAAGCAATGCAGGTGTAGAAGCACGGTGGCTTGGAAAAACTCCCTAGAAAGGCCAAAACCTAGGAAGAAACCTAGAGAGGAACCAGGCTATGTGGGGTGGCCAGTCCTCTTCTGGCTGTGACGGGTGGAGATTATAACAGAACATGGCCAAGATGTTCAAATGTTCATAAATGACCAGCATGGTCCAATAATAATAAGGCAGAACAGTTGAAACTGGAGCAGCAGCACGACCAGGTGGACTGGGGACAGCAAGGAGTCATCATGTCAGGTAGTCCTGAGGCATGGTCCTAGGGCTCAGGTCCTCCGAGAGAGAGAAAGAAATAGAGAAAGAGAGAATTAGAGAGAGCACACTTAAATTCCCACAGGACACCGAATAGTACAGGAGAAGTACTCCAGATATAACAAACTGACCCTAGCCCCCTGACACATAAACTACTGCAGCATAAATACTGGAGGCTGAGACAGGAGGGGTCAGGAGACACTGTGGCCCCATCCGAGGACACCCCCGGACAGGGCCAAACAGGAAGGATATAACCCTGCCCACTTTGCCAAAGCACAGCCCCCACACCACTAGAGGAATATCTTCAACCACCAACTTACCATCCTGAGACAAGGCTGAGTATAGCCCACAAAGATCTCCGCCACGGCACAACCCAAGGGGGGGGGGGCACCAACAATCAGATAATAGTGAGGAACAGGGTCAAACTTCACTGTGAAGGAGTGCCAGCCTGTCCTCAGGGAGACCCCAGAAAAGACAATCATAAATATGGAAACAGCTAAGGGCTCAGAGATAAAGTGGACACTAATTCATTGGAGTCACCCATGACCTTGACATCCTAACCTATAACACTTTAGGGCTGCCAAGCTCTTATCAGGATACAAACTAGAGATGCTCAGATTTTTTTAATTTTTAATTCTTACTAATCAGTGTGATAATATTTAGTGGGGGTTGCGTCTTTGCCCACATAGGTAAACTGGGTATGTCTATATAGTTATATGGGTGTTCGTTCAGTTCTCAGGTGTTCTCATGACCAGTACTATGTCATTTGTGTTTGTATCTCTCCCTGTATATTTGGCAATGCGTTGACATTTTTACAATTCCTGATCATAAGGAGGTCAGGTCATGATTGGGTGAGGTGTCTGTGGACAGAAATTGTGCTAAAGAAGAACAGTTCCTATTTTTTCTGGTTGTGTGCGGAGTCATCTACAAGAGGACGTCGATACATAAATCTGAAATCTAAGGTAAAGTACCACCTTAATTGTAACCTTAATTTTACAGTGTTCGGTGATTGATTATCTGATTGAAATTATTTCATTTTAGAGGTATTTTGCACTTGAATGTCATTTAAAATGCTGACTGGTCTTGTATCACTTCATAAAGTGTGCTTGTGTTATTCCTCAATTTCAAATCCTGTTTAACCCTGCTATGACAACTAAGCCATTCCAGCATTAATGAAATGTGGTTATTTACCTTGGTCTTGATATGGACAATTACGGATTGAATAAAAAAAAAACTGTGTGAATAAACAACTAGCAAGTCATCATAATAGTATGTAATGGTAAAAGGGGGGATACCTAGTCAGTTGTACAACTGAAAGCCTTCAACTGAAATGTGTCTTATGCATTTAACCCAACCAAGATCTTGCTTTCAATGCTCTACCAATTATACTATTCCATTCAAAAAAAGATTTCGTCGCATTATTTGAGCTAATTTTTAAAGGGCTGTGGAGAAAGGAACCACCCCAGCATAGAGGTCTGTGGCAAAAGGAATCACCCCAGCATTTTTAAAGGGGAAAGATTTGCTTCAGGAAATTCCTAAATATTTTCAATATTATTCATTTCCATATGGGCTCTATGCCCAGAAATGCCATTATCCAGAGCAAAGGATCCCAAATCCAAACTCTGCTAAGAGTAGATGTTGCAGATAGATTGTAGATATTGCAGATAGATTGTAGATATTGCAGATAGATTGTAGCTTCAATCAATGTAATTGTCTGCATCACTTCCAATCTCCCATATATATATTTGCAAATATACAGTACATGCATATCTCTCCTAAAAATGTGCATTAATTCAAACGAACTGAAGAGAGATCTTATGTAATTTCTTGCCCTCTGACTTCAAATAATGTTTCTCTCAAAACTGATCCTAACCAATGTGTCCGGAGATTTGAGGCTCTATTCAAATCAAATCAAATTTATTTGTCCCATACACATGGTTAGCAGATGTTAATACGAGTGTAGCGAAATGCTTGTGCTTCTAGTTCCGACAATGCAGTAATAACCAATGAGTAATCTAACCTAACAATTCCAAAACTACTACCTTATAGACACAAGTGTAAGGGGATAAAGAATATGTACATAAAGATATATGAATGAGTGATGGTACAGAACGGCATAGGCAAGACGGAGTAGATGGTATCGAGTACAGTATATACATATGAGATGAGTAATGTAGGGTATGTAAACAAAGTGGCATAGTTTAAAGTGGCTAGTGATACATGCATTACATAAAGACGCAGTAGATAATATAGAGTACAGTATATACATATATATTTGAGATTAGTAATGTAGGGTATGTAAACATTATATTAAGTAGCATTGTTTAAAGTGGCTAGTGATTTTTACATCAATTTCCATTATTAAAGTGGCTGGAGTTGAGTCAGTGTGTTGGCAGCAGCCACTCAATGTTAGTGGTGGCTGTTTAACAGTCTGATGGCCTTGAGATAGAAGCTGTTTTTCAGTCTCTCTGTCCCTGCTTTGATGCACCTGTACTGACCTCACCTTCTGGATGATAGCGGGGAGAACAGGCAGTGGTTCGGGTGGTTGTTGTCCTTGATTATCTTTATGGCCTTCCTGTGACATCGGGTGGTGTAGGTGTCCTGGAGGGCAGGTAGTTTGCCCCCGGTGATGCGTTGTGCAGACCTCACTACCCTCTGGAGAGCCTTACGGTTGTGGGCAGAGCAGTTGCCATACCAGGCAGTGATACAGCTCGACAGGAGGCTCTCGATCGATTGTGCATCTGTAGAAGTTGGTGAGTGCTTTTGGTGACAAGCTGAATTTCTTCAGCCTCCTGAGGTTGAAGAGGCGCTGCTGCGCCTTCTTCACGACGCTGTCTGTGTGGGTGGACCAATTCAGTTTGTCCGTGATGTGTATGCCGAGGAACTTAAAACTTACTACCCTCTCCACTACTGTCCCGTCGATGTGGATAGGGGGGGTCCTCCCTCTGCTGTTTCCTGAAGTCCACAATCATCTCCTTTGTTTTGTTGAGGTTGAGTGTGAGGTTGAGTGTGAGGTTATTCAATGCAGAAGTTCAGTGTTACAACTTGATTGAAATTTAAAGGCAATGTTCCCACTTTAGCAGAGACTGCATTCACTGTAAACGCTGCATACAGTATGTCGGCTAAAACAGAAATTACCTTCATTTCTAGCGTGCAAGCTGTTACGCTTCAACGAGACAGATTGAACAGAGCCGTTGGTTACCTCCGTCAGATTACTCTGAAATCCTGAATCAGGAATGAGCCGGGTCAGCTCCACCATAATATCCTTCATGTCCTCATTACATGTGGTGCAACGAGGTGGCCTGTAAAGTGCTCTACTTTTGATAGAATTAAACAAACAATATTGAAATCATCGTGGTTTGTGACGTGGTGAGGTTGGACCAAGGTGCAGAGAAGAGACAAGGAATTAGTGGTTAAGGATAAATATAGTACTTTACTGAGAAATGGTAGCTACCAATGGTAGTGGGGGGGGGGACACTAAGTCTCAAACTCACTCAGGGGACGGACGCACACACGCACGCAAACTCCATCTCCCTTATACACTGAACAACATTTTTTGAGGAGTATTTCTGTCTGCAGTTATTGACTGATTTGCTGGGCCTGGCTCCCCAGTGGGTGGGCCTATGCCCTCCCAGGTCCACCCATGGCTGCACCCCTGCCCAGTCAAGTGTAATCCATGGATTAGGGCCTCGACAACTGTTGAAAGATAATTTAATGTTCATTTCTCTACAATAAGCCACATCCAACGTTATTTTAGAGAATTTGGTAGTACGTCCAACCGGCCTCACAACCGTAGACCATGTGTATGGCGTTGTGTCAGCGAGAGGGTTGCTGATGTCAACTTTGTGAACAGAGGTATGGGCAGGAATAATGAACACAATTGGGGACAATTCCCAGTCATGTGAAATCCATAGATTAGGGACTAATTTATTTATTTCAATAGACTGTATTCCTCATATGAACTATAACTCAATAAAATCAATGAAATGGTTTTAAGATAGGAATGAATTTTGGTTCAAATATGTTTATTTTAATTAGGTTTTGGAATCATAAAGCAACTGAGGGAAAACAACATTTATACTTTGTATATCACTTGAATGATGAAGAATAATGCATTTTTGTCAACTCCGTAAAACATAATCTCGTCTAATGTTGTCTCCGTCAGAATGCTGAAAGACCTGTTTTTACTGGGGATTTTCAATTTAACAATTTTCTATACTTTACAAATAATTGTACTTAACTTTTATTTTTAGAGGTACAAATATGTCTCTTTCAAGGATCACCTCCATCAGTGGCTTGTCAATATTCAGAAAAAATATTTATTCACTGTTCTGCAACATACAGTGCATTCGGAAAGTATTCAGACCCCTTGACTTTTCCCACATTTTGTTACGTTACATCCTTATTCTAAAATGGATTACATATATATTTTTCTCATCAATCTGCACACAATACCCCATAATGACAATGCAAAATCAGGTTGTTGGACAATAAATGTAAAAATGTAATTCCTTTTAAGGTGTCTGACGGAGTTAACATAAGTCCTATGAGAACATATATTTAATAAAAGTTTGAGATTGTCCCGTCTTTCAAGAATACCTGTATTATTGTATTGATACAATGCTATTATAGGAACTATCATACTACTGTCTTTCCCTTCCCCTCAACAGTCATCTCCAAGCATGGATGATTTGGGCTCGATTTTCACTGATGAGGAGTTGCGCCTCCTGAACTTCACTGAATGGGAATTTGTCGAGCTTGAGGACCTTGGTCCTGTGCTGGGGCCCCGTCACCTGTCCGCCCTGGTGTTCTATAGCTTGGTCTTCCTGCTGGGGGTCCCGGGCAACGCTCTTGTGGTGTGGGTGACGGGCTTCCGCATGCCGCGCTCCGTCACCTCTCTGTGGTTCCTCAACCTGGCCCTGGCTGACCTGCTGTGCTGCCTGTCCCTGCCCCTCCTCATGGTGCCCTTGGCCATGGACCAGCACTGGCCCTTTGGCCCCGTGGCCTGCAAGCTGCTCAAGGGACTCATCTACCTGGTCATGTATTGTAGCGTGCTGCTGCTAGTACTTATCAGCCTGGACCGCTGGCTGCTGGTCAGCTTGCCCGTGTGGTGCCAGAACTGGAGGAGGCCACGCAAGGCCGCCTGGGTATGTGTCGGGTTGTGGCTCCTGGCCCTGCTGGGCAGCATCCCCCAGTTTGTCTACGTGAAGGAGGTCCAGCTAAGCACCAGTAAATCAGAGTGCCTGGGATCTCACACTATAGTTAGCGGCTGGACTATCACTACTGTACGCTTCCTGTTGGGTTTTGTGATGCCATTCATCACCATCGTGGCGTGTCATTGGGTTGTGTATAGCAGGGCCGGGCGGGGGTCTGGGGTGGGGTCTGGGAGGGTGAGTGAGGTGCGCTCCAGACGCACCTTGAGGGTCATTTTTGCTGTGTTGCTGAGCTTCTTCCTGTGCTGGGTTCCACTGCACATATTGGATTTCCTGATCCTATTGACCCCCCGGCATTCATCGCACAGCGCCAACATACAGCTGGCCCACACCCTGGCCCTCTGTCTTGCCTACTGTAACAGCTGCCTCAACCCTCTGATCTATGTGTGTCTGGGACGAGGCTTTAAGCAGAGTATTAATCGTTCCCTGCGCAGTATGTTAAACTTCGCCACCGAGGAGCCGCTACCCAGAAAGAGCATGTCCAAGAGCACATCAGAAAGAACCCTGGAGATGAATATAATGTAAAGTTCTGTGTGTGCGTGTGTGTGTGTGTGTGTGTGTGTGTGTGTGTGTGTGTGTGTGTGTGTGTGTGTGTGTGTGTGTGTGTGTGTGTGTGTGTGTGTGTGTGTGTGTGTGTGTGTGTGTGTGTGTGTGTGTAAACCATGAGAACTTGCTGAGTCAGAGTGTTTTGTGACATTAAAAAGTGCTGAGAGACGTGATTCGAATCCAGTGTTGTTTAACAGAACAGGAACTTCTGCCCTCTCTGTAATATATTTCCGCCAGCAATCACACTTGTGCAATTACATTTGGCTTTATCTGTATTTTAGGGCTCTATTCAATCAGATCCGCTTTAGCTGACATCCCCAATAAGGTTGTTTTGGTGGTGTGAGAGGTGGAACTGTGTTAGAGCTGTCACACCAGTGCCATAATTACTGTATATATGTGATAACCTTTGTATGCTTGCAATGCGTAATGATGGAAAAGTACTGGGTAAATGGAGATGTACTGCTTTAGTTCTCAGGCTGAGAATTGTCTGCCCCTGCTGATAGTCACACAAGCTCAAGGCCGAGATAGTAGAGTGAAAAACCACAGTGTAGACATGTTTTTCTCATCTTAGATGCTTTGTATCCAATCCAGTGCAACAATGTTAACTGCTTAGTGATCCCTTCACGCACCAATCCCGTTAACTTCTTGGTGACAGGGGTCAGCATTTTCATGTCCCGGATGAAATGCATACCCAAATTCAACTGCCTGCTACTCATCCCCAGAAGATAAGATATGCATATTATTAGTAGATCTGGATAGAAAACACTGAAGATTCTAAAACTGTTTGAATCATGTCTGTGAGTATAGCAGAACTTATTTAGCAGGCGTAAGTAACCCTGAGGACAAACCATTCAGATTTTTTTTTTCAGGTCACTCTCTTTTCAATGGGATTTCATTGGGAATCCAGATTTCTAAGGGACCTTCTTGCAGTTCCTATCGCGTCCACTGGATGTCACCAGTCTTTAGAAATTGGTTGAGGTTTTTCCTTTGTGTAATGAAGAAGTACGGCAATCTTGAACGAGGGTCACTTGAAGTGTACTGTTAGATAGAGGCGCGTGACCAGAAAGCTAGCTACAGTTTGTTTTCCTCCTGTATTGAACACAGATCATCCCGTCTTCAATTGTATCTATTATTTGCGTAAAAAAATACCTAAAGTTGTATTACAAAAGTAGTTTGAAATGTTTTGGCAAAGTTTACAGGTAACTTTTGAGATATTTTGTAGTCACATTGTGTAAGTTGGAACCGTTGTTTTTCTGGATCAAACGCGCCAAATAAATGGACATTTTGGATATATAATCAACGGAATTAATTGAACAAAAGGACCATTTGTGATGTTTATGGGACATATTGGAGTGCCAACAAAAGAAGCTTGTCAAAGGTAAGGCATGAATTCTAATTTTATTTCTGCGTTTTGTTCGGGTTGGAATATGCTTCTCTCTCTCTGTTTACTATGGTGCTATCCTCAGATAATAACATCGTTTGCTTTCGCCGAAAAAGCCTTTTAGAAATCTGTCATGTTGGCTGGATTCACAAAAAGTGTAGCTTTAATTTGCTATCTTGCTTGTGTGATTTCATGCAAGTTTGATTTTTATAGTAATTTATTTTAATTTGGCGCTCTGCATTTTCTCTGGCTTTTTGGCCAGACGCTACCGTCCCACATATCCCAGAGAGGTTAACGGGATTGATTTGACAACACCCAGTGAAATAGCAGCGTGCCAAATTCAAAAACAGAAATACTCATAATAATAATTCAGAAATCATACAAGTGTTATGCATCAGTTTAAAGATGAACTTCTTGTTAATCCAGCCACAGTGTCAGATTTCAAAAAGCCTTTATGGCGAAAGCAAACCATGCGATTATCTAAGGACAGCGCCCAGCATACCAACACATGAAAATCATATTTCAACACGCCAGGCACGACACAAAAGTCAGAAATAACGATACAAGTCATGCCTTACCTTTGAAGATCTTCTTCTGTTGGCACTCCAATATGTCCATTAAACATCACAAATGGTCCTTTTGTTCGATAAACTCTGTCGTTATATCCCCAAAATTTCCATTTATTTGGTGCTCTTGATTCAGAAAATACACCGGTTCCAACTAGCGCAACATGACTACAAAGTATCTAATAAGTTACCTGTAAACTTGATCCAAACATTTCAAACAACTTTCCTAATACAACTTTTGGTATTTTTAAACGTAAATAATCTATAAAATTTAAGACGGAATAAACCGTGTTCAATAGCGGATAAAATGAAAGTGGAGCAAGCTTTCAGGTCGCGTGCCCCAAACACAACAGTACACTTGGCTCGACTTCCAGAAAGGAAATAGCTACTTCTTCATTTCTCAAAGGAAAAACATCAACCAATTTCTAAAGACTGTTGACCTCTAGTGGAAGCCATAAGATCTGCAACCAGGTCCCTCATAAATCAAGTTCCCCATAGAAAACTAATTGAAAAGAGAGTGACCTCAAAAATAAAATTCCTGGATGGTTTGTCCTCGGGGTTTCGCCTGCCAAATAAGTTATGTTATACTCACATACATAATTTTAACAGTTTTAGAAACGTTAGAGTGTTGTCTATCCAAATCCACCATTATATGCATACCCTAGCTTCTGAGCCTGAGTAGCAGGCAGTTGACTTTTTTTTTTGTGCACACTTTTCATCCGGACGTGAAAATAGTGCCCCCTTGCCTTAATTAAGATATGATTGACGGTAGGTTGTATAAAGACTGTTGTCTCCTGTTTCGCGATACAAATCTTTACTATGGACTACTGAGGTACTCTGTATGTGAATCTCTGTCTGCAATTGCATTGTATTACTAAAGAGTTTTATACCAAGTTTCCTGTGTCTGTGTCATCTATCTGGAAGACTGTTGAAGGAAATCACCCCATGCAAAGGACCACCCAACAAGATCTTAGTTTTGATTTTAGTTCATTGTCATAGATATGTCATTTTGACAAATATGTCATGTTTCAGCCCTTAGATAATAACAACTCTTAATGAGCACACCACAACATGAATTGTGTCCCCCAAAAATATAAGCAATAAAATAAATAATACTGATCTTGTAAATAAATGTATTTGTGTTGAAATAAACGTTTGCATGAAATCAAGTTGCTCTTTAAAATGCCTTTTTGGTGTCTTACTATCCCCACATCCAAGTCTTCTTCCTCTCCACCCCTACTGTGTTAAACTCTCTTTCAGATATCATCTGTGGTAATGACTAGGGTGGCTGGAGTCTTTGGCAATTTTTACGGCCTTCCTCTGACACCGCCTGTATAGAGGTCCTGAATGGCAGGAAGCTTGGCCCCAGTGATGTACTGGGCCTTCCACACTACCCTCTGTAGGCAGAGCAGTTGCCATACCAGGAGGTGATGCAACCAGATGCTCTCGATGGTGCAGCTGTATAACTTTTTGAGGATCAGAGGACCCATGCCAAGTCTTTTCAGTCTCCTGAGGGGGAATAGGCATTGTCATGCTCTCTTCACGACTGTCTTGGTGTGTTTGGACCATTATAGTTTGTTGGTGACAACAAGGAAGCTCTCAACCTGCTCTACTACAGCCCCATTGATGAGAATGGGGGCGTACTTGGCCCTCCTTTTCCTGTAGTCCATGATCATTTCCTTTGACTTGATTATGTTGAGGGAGAGGTTGTTGTCCTGGCACCACACTGCCAGGTCTCTGACCTCCCTATAGGCTGTCTCATCGTTGTAGATGATCAGGCCTACCACCGTTGTGTCGTAGGCAAAAACGTAATGATGGTGTTGGAGTCGTGCTTGGCCACGCAGTCATGGGTGAACAGGGAGTACTGGAGGGGACTAAGCATGCACCCCTGAGGGGCCCCTGTGTTGAGGATAAGAGTGGCAGATGTGTTGTTAACTACCCTTACCACCTGGGTGCGGCCCGTCAGAAAGTCCAGGATCCTGTTGCAGAGGCAGGTGTTTAGTCCCAGGGTCCATAGCTTATTGATGAGCTTTGAGGGCACAATGGTGTTGAATGCTGAGATGTAGTCAATTAACAGCCTTCTCACATAGGTGTTCCTTTTGTCCAGGTGGGAAAGGGCCGTGTGGAGTGCAATAGAGATTGTGTCATCTGTGGATCTGTTGGGGCGGTATGCAAATTGGAGTGGGTTATTTAAGCAGGTTACCTTGGTGTTCTTAAGCATATGGATTATGATGGTCTGCTTGAAACATGTAGGTATTACAGACTATGCCAAGGACAGGTTGAAAATGTCAATGAAGATACCCATGTGAGAGACGCAGACTCGGTCTCAACCTTTAAGTCTTTACTGAAGACTCATCTCTTCTAGTCTAAAGAAGGCCAGTTGTTTTGCTTCTTTAATCAGGACAACAGTTTTCAGCTGTGCTAGCAGAATTGCAAAAGGGTTTTCTAATGATCAATTAGCTAATCCAAGTCTATCATTTTAAAAGACTAATACAACATGCCATTGGAACACAGGAGTAATAGTTGCTGATAATGGGCCTATGTAGATATTCCATTAACAATCAGCCGTTTCCAGCTACAATAGTCATTTACAACATTAACAATGTCTACACTGTATTTCTGATCAATTTATGTTATTTTAATGGAAAGAAAATGTGTTTTTCTTTCAAAAACAAGGGCATTTCTAAGAGACCCGTAACTTTTGAATGGTAGTGTACATTTGTCTTCTAATGCCTGTTAAGGGGGAAGTAATCTAAAAGTAACTGCATGTAATCAGATTACGTTACTGATTACAATTTTGGATAGATAACTAGTAACTAACGGATTACATTTAGAAAGTAAGCTACCCAACCCTGTCACAGATACACAGCATTCCAGTTCTAGCACAGGAATGGCCTGGTGTTTTTCAGTGACCTTTTTGTTAATAACACGTGTCTCATTTGAAACTCTGAGTGTTGACCATAATATTCCCAATACACACTTTAGGTATTTCTAAAATCGTGACTTACCTAAAAAAATATTCCCCTTCATTTCCGCTCCTGCCTTTTAAAGTGTCTGGTTGAGAGGTGCTTAGACCTTAACCCCTATCTGAAGAGCACAATATCCAGGTTATACAACATGATACAGAACATTAACCTGCCTTCCTGGGTTACCCGATGACATTATGGCAACGTAGTATAGAGCGATTTCACATCTCATCATTTTGCTAAGGCACGGTCTCATTCAGTTCAAAGTCATACACCGTCTCCATTACTCAAATTACAGACTGTTAAAAATATATCCAAATGCCGACCTAAAGTTTTGGAGATCCTATCAGAGTTCAGCAACTGTGGGGCATATGTTTTGGTCATGCCAATCTCTGAGGTGGTATTGAGACCCCATATTGGATGTATTTTCATATCTATGTAACATCTGTTGACCCCAATCCGTTTACTGCTATTTTTGGTATACCACCTTTGGATTGTACTGTTACCACACACCAGATGAATGCAGTAGCATTTGCTTCACTTCTAGCTTGCTGTCTTACCCTCTTTTAATTGGCGGTCGGCAAGACTTCCTTCTCTTACGTAGTGCGTTATGGATGTGATGTCATCTCTGCCACTTGAAACGGTTAGATACATTTTGTGCAGGGGTCCTGAGAGAAGTTTGTCCTGACTTGGTCCCCTTTCAGTGAACATGTAGAGAGCCTATTTTTCATATAGTTTAGCTCTCACATTTCAGTATAGGCAGTCAGGTCCTGTGTAAGTGGCTGCGATTTGTTAATAGGAATCCACTGTTACTGTCATACCTGTTTTATCTTTGTTATATTTACTATTCTGTTCTCTGTTGCCTTGTTGTTGTCTCCAGCCACTGTAAAGACTGGATTCTCCTGGTCCTGGGGGCCCAGAGGGTGCAAGTCTTTGTACTTGCCCAAGTGATGGAACACTTGATTCAATTTACCAACTCATTACCAAACTTGTGACTGGAGTCGAGCGAGTTGAATGTGGGGGCGGGGATGTGTGCCCCCTCGTTTCCCCGGGGCCAGGACTGGGTGACGCTGTCGTGGGCCAGATGGTGTTTGAGCTGCTAGTGGAGAATGGCTGTCATTTTTTCAGTATAGGCAGTTATGTCAGAGGCTACAGTGTGCAGATAGGATTCCACTGTTATTGTGACACCCATTGTATTTTATTTTCTCTTTTGTGTTATTTAATGTTTTGTATTATTATATAGTTTTTTTGTAAAATGCCTTGGTGGTTGCGATAAAGGACTGGGGATGTTGTATTGATGTCAATGTCTCCATGTTCTCACATTTGAAAATAAATATGTGATATAGATATAAAAACAAAATATATGTGATTTGAATTGTGCATTTGAATTTGATTTGTTGTGCAACAGAACTATCTCTGTAATACGTTTCCAGCAGCAATCGCACTTGGCAATTAGATTTGGCTTTATCTGTATTTAAAGGCTGTTTTCGATCAGATCCGCTTTAGCTGACATCCACATAGAGGTTGTTGTTTTTGCGGTGTCTGAGGTGGAACTGTGTTAGAGCTGTTAAATCCACAAGTGGCTCCTGACATTATTCCTAAAGCAGATATTCTCTTTCACATATCATCTGTGGTAATCAACAGTGTCCCTTTCTCAATAAACCACCCCTGCATTCCCTCAATTTTTTATTTCACAGGTGTCACTTAGCAATCATTTCAAACACTTTATTTGCATAGTTCATATGTAGATGCTTTAGACTAACTATCTACTAACCTCATCCTTGACTTAAAGTTAACCCTTGGCCTAACCTTAACCTAACCCTTATTCTAAATCTAACCCTAACCGTAAGCTTAGCAGGCATTTGCTTATCAATAGATAGTTTGTTGATAGCATGATAATCTGTAGAGCATCTACAGGCACAATCTATCCAAATAAAGTGTGACTAAATTGTTTATCATTCACAATCTCTGTGCTCTGTGCTTGCCTAAAGATGAGGGGGTTCAACCTTGGGACATAGTTATTTTTAAGTTAAAAGGGTAAGGCCCAGGTTAGGGTTAGTATTTTCTACCATACTCTCATTAATGCACGAAGTGATGGAATAATGTCATTACATTTCAGAATGAACAACTTTTTCATAACTTGGTCTGTGAAAATATGCGGAAGCAGATGTTTGGAGAAAGATGAAGCAATTATTGCTGTAAGTTTAAGGCAGGTTTACTGATACACCCCAGGGGGACGACATTGATGTACACTTTCTGTTATACAATGTTGCACACGGAAAGCAATTTAGGCTGCCAGAGAGGCTATGACTACACAGGCAGCTCAATTCTGATCTTTTTTTCACTAATTGGTCTTTTGACCAATCAGATCAGCTCTGAAAAATATCTGATTTGAAAAGAACTATTTATGTGTGAGAAATATCCAGTAGGCAAACATGAGGTTCCAGGTTGAATACTAGAAAGTGTCAAATGAAACACATGGCTTAAGAGACCACAAAACTTTAATTTACAAACTACATTCATACAAACAAGGCCACAGGTAGGTATTTACAGAAGTGTGTGTGTGTGTGTGTGTGTATGTGTGTGTGTGTTGACCCCTCACTGCAGTCACCCCCTACATGGCCAGTGCTACAGACATTGGCTTCAGGTCAAGGCTGCAAGGTGGTGCAGCTAAGAGAAGAGAGGTAGCAGTTCACGTTCAGGTGTCAATATGTGACATGGCAGTGTAACCATCAGAGGAGGACTTCATTAGACAAGTTGATGGTTAATGCACATTCTGATGATGATGAAATGTGGTTTAGCTAGATGATATCGTCATGCTGATCTTAGGCCAGTTACAGACATCATAGTTTTTCCCAAAGGTAAAGTAGCTGATTTGTTTTTTTATGACAGTGCTGCATGAACCAGCAGAGGTAGACAGAGGGTGTAAACTGTAGGTTATGTAGGATTAAAATGTGCAGGATATGGGCAGTAGAAGCAGTGACATATGTCTCAGACTGTGGTCATGACTTTGAGAGAGCCGGCGCGGAATCGCAGAATCTTCTTCTTCAGGGCGTGAGAGGCTTTGATTTTGACAAAGGTTTTGGGCTGTGAGGAGGCCTCTGGGGAGGCCTTAGGGGAGGAAGAAGCGGAGGGGGCCAGGCGAGGGGGCAGCTGCTGGGGCCATACCAGCCCCCCCTCATCAGAATCACTGGAGAGAGAGCTGGAGGCAGGGGAGTACACCTCACTCATGCTGGACTCTGACTCCCCAGGGGCGGCCCGCACATAGCCCTCCTCTCCCCAACACAGAGGTGCTCTCTCTGGGTATTCTGAGAGGCAAGGCTGGGCATGGACCTGGGAGTGGTGGTTGGGGTTGGGATGAGAGCAGGCCTGGGTGTGGCGGGCCCTACGAGGTGGGCGTCTGTGGGTCTGCTCACCCTGGGTCTCCCCTTCCTCCTGACTGAGCTCCAGGGTGGAGCACCAGCGTCGCCCCCCAGCATTGTTCTTATGCTGGGGGCCTGCATATGGGACCTGGCCCCTCTGGTGCTGGGGGTGCTCGGCTGTGCTGTACCTGCGCTTAGGGAGAGCCCTCTTCCCCATCAGACTGTTCTCAGACTGGGAGCGGCATGTCTTGTGGCCAGGCTTTTTGGAGCTCTGTCTCTCCTCATGGCTTTTCTTCCCCATGGCCCTGGGCTTTGAGCTGCTCTGGTCTGGGGACACAAAGGTTTGGCTGGGTTTGGAGGGCTCTAGAAGATAGTGTGAGGGGGAGCGTTCTGGAGGAAAGTGTGAGGGGGAGCGTACAGGGGTGTGGCAGGCCTGCCCAGGGATGTACTGGGCACTGACCAAGTGGTTATATGAAGCCGGGGAGTGGGGCAGCGGGTAGTGCTTGGGGGAATCAGGCGCACTACTAAAACAAGGGTCCAGAGCTCCACAAACGGGGTCCAGAAAGGGTGGATGGCCCCCGGCCAGGGAGTGGGGTCTGAAGTGGGGGTAGGGTAAAGACCGATAACAATCCTTCTCCATGGATGGGGCCTCTCCCCCCCATTCCTCCCTTTCTAGCGAGTCACACCACCAGGCCTGGCACTCAAGGTCAGGGTAGAGGTCCTGTGGGTCAGAGATGCAGTGCTCGGAGGTGTGAAGAGTAGGTTTCCTTCGCAGGCTGCTCTGCCTGTTTATGCTGGAGGAGTAGGGGGTGGAGGGGTCAGGCCCCAGGCTGGTACGAGGCATGCAGGGCCGGGGTGAGAGCGCGTAGCGATGGATGAGACCCAGGATGTAGCCTTTAACCCTCATGGCCTGCTGGAAATCCTCCTGGGTGGCCTGGTCCTCATCCTCCCAACCCTGGGCACAGTGTAGGTCCCACTGCCAGGGCTCCTCGGCCGTACCCTCCTCAGCGATTCCCTCAAGGTGTGGATAGGGGGCGGAGAAGGAGAGGGGAACAGTAGCATGAGGGGCTGGCTCCATCAGACTCTCACCTGTCAGCTGGAGGGCATAGCCTGTAGACAGAGAGCACAGAGAGAAGTCAATTGATCAATTGACTGGTTTGTTTTACTACTGATACGAGCACTTAATGCAACTAAAATAATGATGCAATAAAGTAAAGACAGTCCATGGTATTGTTGCTATGATACCATGAACCCTATTGTGGTTGAAAGAGAGCTGTTGAAAGTGGAGAGTGGAACTGAACTCACCCAGAGACTTCGGCCTCTCTGTGCTGCTGAAGCCCCAGCCAGGGTGGGGCTCTAGGAAGTCAGAGTGACAGGAATGCCCCCTTGGAGACTGGCTCTCACTCGACTCATAGAGCCCTGGGAAACACAGATGATGTCACTCATTAGACCTCTATCAGGCTTTCTCAAACCATATGCTGACAAAACTCATTTCCAATTTTATGTCCCTTTGACAAACCACAGAACAACTAACAGTAGCAAGAAGGGCATGAAAACAACCTTTGTCAAAACTAATGAAATGTTAGTCATTATATATGTACTTCAGTGAAATATAGGGCCACAATTCATGTAAAAAAGTACACAGAAAATATACAGAACATGGGTCAAACATGCAAAAAATAAGTTTAATTAAAAAGTGTCTACATTAAGAAAAATATAACTACACAATGCCCCTCTGATGTGGATCAGGGGTTAAAGTTCAGAGGTCAGAGAATTGAAAGGTGGTAGCATGAGGAGTACCTGAGCTGGGCCGACTGTCCCCTTGGGTCCCCTCATAGGTGACATCATCTGTGTCCACTCTCAGCTCGCCCACCTGCTGTTCCAGTGCCAGCATCAGCCCCCAGGGGGAGCTCTGGAGCGCACTCTGAGACAGATCAATACACAAGCATGATATACATACAGTACCAGTCAAAAGTTTGGACACACCTACTCATTCAAGGTTTTTCTTTATTTTTACTATTTTCTACATTGTAGAATAATAGCGAAGACATCAAAACTATGAAATAACACATATGGAATCATGTACTAAACAAAAAAGTGTTAAACAAATCAAAATAGCGGTAGAGATACTCTTAATGATTTGCCATGAAAAGCCAACTGACATTTACTCCTGAGGTGCTGACTTGCTGCACCCTCGACAACTAATGTGATTATTATTATTTGACCATGTTGGTCATTTATGAACATTTGAACATCTTGGCCATGTTCTGTTATAATCTCCACCCGGCACAGCCAGAAGAGGACTGGCCACCCCTCATAGCCTGGTTCCTCTCTAGGTTTCTTCCTAGGTATTGGCCTTTCTAGGGAGTTTTTCCTAGCCACCGTGCTTCTACACCTGCATTGCTTGCTGTTTGGGGTTTTAGGCTGGGTTTCTGTACAGCACTTTGAGATATCAGCTGATGTAAAAAGGGCTATATAAATAAATTTGATAATTAGGGCCGATTTCAAGTTTTCATAACAATCGGAAATCTGTATTTTTGGACAACGATTGGGCCAATTTATCATTATTTTTTTTTTTTTACACCATTATTGAATCTTTATTTAACTAGGCAAGTCAGTTAAGAACACAATCTTATTTTCAATGACTGCCTAGGAATGGTGGGTTAACTGCCTTGTTCAGGGTCAGAACAACAGATTTTTACCTTGTCAGCTCAGGGATTCAATCTTGCAACCTTACAGTTAACAAGTCCAACGCTCTAACCACCTGCCTCACGAGCATCCTGCCTGTTACGCGAATGCAGTAAGCCAAGGTAAGTTGCTAGCTAGAATTAAACTTATCTTATAAAAAACAATCAATCAATCATAAATCACTAGTTAACTACACATGGTTGATGATATTACTAGTTTATCTAGCGTGTCCTGCGTTGCATATTATCGATACGGTGCGTATTCGCGAAAAAGGACTGTCGTTGTTCCAATGTGTACTTAACCATAAACATCAATGCCTTTCTTAAAATCAATACACAGAAGTATATATTTTTAAACCTGCATATTTAGCTAAAAGAAATCCAGGTTAGCAGGCAATATTAACCAGGTGAAATTGTGTCACTTCTCTTGCGTTCATCGCACGCAGAGTCAGGGTATATGCAACAGTTTGGGCCGCCTAATTTGCCTACATTTTATGTAGTTATGACATAAAATTGAAGGTTGTGTAATGTAACAGGAATATTTAGACTTATGGATGCCACCCGTTAGATAAAATACGGAACGGTTCCGTATTTCACTGAAAGAATAAACGTCTTCTTTTCGAGATGATAGTATCCGGATTCGACCATATTAATGACCTAAGGCTCGTATTTCTGTGTGTTATTATGTTATAATTAAGTCTATGATTTGATAGAGCAGTCTGACTGAGCGATGGTAGGCACCAGCAGGCTCGTAAGCATTAATTCAAGCAGCACTTTAGTGCGTTTTGCCAGCAGCTCTTCACAATGCTTCAAGCATTGAGCTGTTTATGACTTCAAGCCTATCAACTCCCGAGATTAGGCTGGTGTAACCGATGTGAAATGGCTAGCTAGTTAGCGGGGTGCGCGCTAATAGTGTTTCAAACGTCACTCGCTCTGATACTTGGAGTGGTGGTTCCCCTGCTCTGCATGGGTAACGCTGCTTCGAGGGTGGCAGTTGTCGATGTGTTCCTGGGGTGAGGAGAGGGACGGAAGCTATACTGTTACACTGGCAATACTAAAGTGCCTATAAGAACATCCAATAGTCAAAGGTATATGAAATACAAATGGTATAGAGAGTAGAGGTCGACCGATTAATCGGAATGGCCGATTAATTAGGGCTGATTTCAAGTTTTCATAAGAATCGGAAATCTGTATTTTTGGGTGCCGATTTCCGATTCTTTTGTAAAAAAAAAATGTATTTAAATGTTTGTATACCTTTTTTTAAACTAGGCAAGTCAGTTAAGAACACATTCTTATTTTAAATGACTGCCTAGGAACTGTGGGTTAACTGCCTTGTTCAGGGGCAGAGCTACAGATTTTCACCTTGTCAGCTCAGGGGTTTCAATCTTGCAACTGCACAGTTAACTAGTCCAACGCTCTAACCATTGCACTCCACGAGTAGCCTGCCTGTTACGCGAATGCAGTAGAAGGCAAGGAAAATTGCTAGCTAGCATTAAACTTATCTTATAAAAACAATCAATCATAATCACTAGTAATCCAGTTTAGCAGGCAATATTAACCAGGTGGAAATGTGTAATTTCATTGCACGCAGAGTCAGGGTATATGCAACAGTTTGGGCTGCCTGGCTAATTGCGAACTAATTTGCCAGAATTTTACGTAATTATGAAGGTTGTGCAATGTAACAAGAATATTTAGAGTTAGGGATGCCACCCGTTAGATAAAATACCGAACGGTTCCGTATTTCACTGAAATAATAAATGTTTTGTTTTCGAAATGATAGTTTCTGGATTCGATCATATTAATGACCAAAGGGGAGGACAGAAGCTATACTGTTACACTGGCAATACTATAGTGCCTATAAGAACATCCAATAGTCAAAGATATATGAAATACAAATGGTATAGAGAGAAATAGTCCTAAAAATACTATATTAACTACAACCTAAAACCTCTTACCTTGGAATATTGAAGTCTCATGTTAAAAGGAACCACCAACTTTCATATGTTCTCATGTTCTGAGCAAGGAACTTAAACGTTATCTTTTTTACATGGCACATATTACTTTCTTCTCCAACACTTTGTTTTTGCATTATTTAAACCAAATTGAACATGTTTCATTATTTATTTGAGGCTACATTTATTTTATTGATGTATTATATTAGGTTAAAATAAGTGTACATTCAGTATTGTTGTAATTGTCATTATCACAAATAGAAACTTTTTTTTTTTTTTTTTTTTAAATCGGCCGATTAATCGGCATCGGCTTTTTTTGGTCCTCCAATAATCAGTATCGGTATCGGCATTGAAAAATCATAATCGGTCGACCTCTAGTTGAGATGTTATTTTTGTGGATGCACTCACAGCCAACACACACTAGCTACGCATGGTGTCCCCAGCACACACACACACTTCAATTTGCCTTAAATGACTGTTGCTACATTATGTCATTTTAACAGATATCAGCAAAATGCTGTGACCTCCTCTACATTACAGAGTCTTGGGGATGGAGAGGCTGTTAGACAACTGACAGGAATTGCTCTGTGTGTGTGTGTGTGTGTGTGTGTGTGTGTGTGTGTGTGTGTGTGTGTGTGTGTGTGTGTGTGTGTGTGTGTGTGTGTGTGTGTGTGTGTGTGTGTGTGTGTGTGTGCAAGGGGATTATTTAAAAAAGGATGTAGCTGTACACTGCTGGAATGCAAAGGACCAAGGTTTTAGCAGCAAGCTGACTCTATCAGTGTGGAAGGGAGGGAAAATTCTTCCTTGAATTAAATGAGAGTATGTAGAGCGTGCAAAGACAGATTAATGAAAAATTCAGTCTGTCATTTTGTCATAATAAGGAGCCAAGCTTTACCTGAGCCAAACCAGCATCATACCAATGCAAGCTAACATAATGAGCTAGACAGTATAAAAACACTCCATATACTGTAGATCCCAACTTTCCTATTCGGATGCTGAGTCAAAAAACAACAAGCAGCAGCATATCTGGTCATGAGGTTGGCTGCTGTTTTGGTCACTCAGCAGCGCTGGAATCATTTCTGGGATTCTGGGTCATTTTTCTCAGGTAGACAAGAGTAGATCAGTGTGATAGAAGCGCTGTGTTTGCGAAGAGACAAAATACCCAAGCCAGGCTGTGTCTACCCAAGCATCCATTATGCAATGAAACCTATTGGTGATATGCTTTCTGTCACTAAACTAATATCAAACATGAAACCATTGTATTATGGTGGTTACTAATAGGTGAGTGGAAGAGATCTCCAGGTTTTATAGCTACCTGAGTGCGAGCAAAATAAATAATACAAGGAAAGAAGGAGGAAGAGAGTGTATTGGAAATCAACATATCCATGACACACTTTCACCAAATTGATCATTAGGCCTAGGTCCTCCGGCAAGCTCACATGGATCTAGAACTAGCAGACACTGTGACAATTAGGCTGGCTAATTAAAACATAATGACACAGAACGCAAACAAAGCTTTGAGGACACACACACAGGACACATACACAAACATAGCTGACTTCCAGAGTGTGTAGCTCTGTAGGGGTCTCTGGCGGCTCCCTTTCATGACGATACTTTTGATTCTGCTGCATTATTAATTGACGCCTCTTGATCTCATAACGCACACTGCCTGGTGTCATTACTATTTGACTGCATCCTGTGCTCTCTCCGGTGGAGAGAGGGATGGAAGGGGAGCAGTCAGGCAGCTTCGTGGCAGCACACAGACATGCAAGCACACACACACCATGTTTACATAACAGGCGTGAATGGGGCATGCAGGCTGCACATGCCAGCCTCTGTGGTCTGCCTCCACAGCAAGGACAACAGGCTCTGAATGGACTCTATCCAGCTTGACTTCAGTCAGTCAGTGCTCAGGTGACACAGCTGCTCAGAGCCTCCAGCTCAGGGGGAAGCTAGGTTAAAGAAGACATTACGGGACACAGCCCGAGCCCAGGCAGCTCTCACCTACCCATTTCATCAGTCACTCAAATCGCCGAACCCAGGCAGATCTCACCTACCCATATCATCAGTCACTCAAATCCCCGGACCCAGGCAGCTCTCACCTACCTATATCATCAGTCACTCAAATCCCTGGACCCAGGCAGTTCTCACCTACCCATATCATCAGTCACTCAAATCCCCGGACCCAGGCAGTTCTCACCTACCCATATCATCAGTCACTCAAATCCCTAGACCCAGGCAGCTCTCACCCACCCATATCATCAGTCACTCAAATCCCCGGACCCAGGCAGCTCTCACCCATGTATATCATCAGTCACTCAAATCCCCGAGCCCAGGCAGCTCTCACCCACCCAGACATCAGTCACTCAAAGCCCCAGGACCAGGCAGCTCTCACCCATCTATATCATCAGTCACTCAAAGCCCCGGGGCCAGGCAGCTCTCACCCATCTATATCATCAGTCACTCAATGCTCCGGGCCCAGGCAGCTCTCACCCACCCAGACATCAGTCATTCAAAGTCCCCGGCCCAGGCAGCTCTCACCCACCCAGACATCAGTCATTCAAAGCCCCCCCCCCGGGCCCAGGCAGCTCTCACCCACGCAGACATCAGTCACTCACCGCTGAGAAGGGAACTCACACTAATGATGTGGCACTCACAGTAATGATGTGGCACTCACACTAATGATGTGGCACTCTATGGAAGACATGGGCACACAGCGTCTTAGACATGCCCAAATCACCACACACTGAGGCCAAGCATATAGATCAATAGAGACACAGATGTATGCGCTCGCACACACACAAGTCTATCGACACACACGCACACACGGGCTTGCTAATGCTTGCACTCTCCAAACACACACAGCATGGTGGCTCAGAGTGGGGTCAATGTCTTGTGCTTTACCAGCTGCTGTCTGGCATGGCATGGCTATCAGCAACTACACACTGGGCCTCTGGGCCTATAGACAGGACAGGAGGCCCTGGGGCAAAAGCAAAGGCCAAGGAAACTGTCCCAAACATTCCCAGGAGAGGGCAACATGGGTCAGTAGCTTATGTGTGAATCTGCCTTAAAAACACCACACAACATAGACTCTCTACATGCAAAATGAGATTGGGTCCAGTGGGAAACACATGGAGAAGTGATGTTTGAAGGGCTCAATAGACATTCTTGTTACACAATTCTCCAACCAATAATCTCCAAGGAATTTTCTGCAAAATGATTTGCATGCTTGGAAAGACAATTAAGTTAATATCTGTCAGTATCTATCGATCCAAATTTACAGATCCCTCAAATGGACCGACCGGAATGACTTAATGAAACGTGCACAACAAATTGCGAGAACTTGTGCGGCATTTAGGGGGAGTCAATCGTCGCACAGTGTAAAAAATAGTATTCACCATCACCGTCGAAGCGGAGCCAGTTTGCTCTGCGTTGACATCTTATTGGGTGATGTGTTCCAGTTGTGCATTCAAAGCGGCGGCCGAGGTGCATGATTCGCCTGTCGGCACACCGAGTCCCTCGTGTGCATTAGTATTCCTCTCCATATGCGCCTATTGTTTGGGCCGCGGCGGAGGAGAGGAACGCGGGGGGAAGCTGGGAGGAGAGGGAGGCGGCTGCTTTAATTTCTTTCACCCTCTTTTATAGGAGCGTTCTATTGAGAACAGTGGGCCGTGTGCGAGTCGATGGTGTAGTATAGTCTAAAGGCTACTAGCCTGTATATCTTTCTTTTTTTAAAGATAGAGGGCTGAAAATTGGGCGTAAGGAGATAACTGTTACATCCCATTCATTCAAAAGAAAAACATGTATTGTTTGAATATATATTTTATTTTTTACAAAAGCCCATTTTCTCTATAATAGGCTAATGTTAAGCATGCGTAATAGTTGCCATCACGGATAGCTAACGCTCTTTTTATTATTATTTGGGATGACATCGGTTGGATGGTCGGATTCTCCGTACGGGAGGTGATTTGAGTGGTGGGACACGCATCACGCCCACCTCTGGCAGCATAGTACATCCCTGCCTATAAACTAACGTTAGTTCCCACAAGGACAACGAAAATCTCCACAGTCTAAAGAAACGTGCCTCATAACTTATATCTAAATCACGTCATATATGATACTATACTATCAGATGAAAATGTATTTAATACAAATATAACTATTCACATGTCCTATCAGCTCCCGTTATGAACTCATTTGAAAAATAAAAGTCAACGAATGAATATGTATAAACACTTGCTAAGTAAAATACAACATAAATGTAGGACCATGCAGGGAACATGCAGGGAACAATGGGTCATTAAACAGTGGACTCCAAAAGACGGGTGCTCCACCCCCCATTCCGTTTCCCCAAGGCATATATTTGCAGCCGAAGGATGGAAACGATTAGATCCTTTCAGATGGGGATACTATTAATCAAGTTAAGTAACTTTTCTTGCAGATAAGTTTCGTCGCTGGACAAAAGGCGCACACCACCAATGCATTGTCCACTAACGGGGGAAAATAAATCGTATTTTATATAGGCTACGTAGCCTATCCCTCTATAGAGCCTAGGGGTAAACTGGGGGTTAATCGCGGTGGCGACCGACCACCCTGGTCGAGTAGCCATTCTGTGCACTACAACAATGTTCCTACGAGGTGAATTAGCCTATATCACATAAAAAGGCAACAATGTCCAAACTACCTCCACCTCTTTTAACGTCTTACCAGATGACGTCTCAATGTCAAGTTCTCTTGCCCCCAACTTCTGAAACCCGATAGCTCGTTCCTTGTGTAATTTTCGGGCATGGGCTCCCCCAGGGCCAGAGCACCGAGGACCAGGCACTCCTGCCTCTGCTTGCGGATCTCCAGCTCACAAAGTCCGGTCAGACTGGCCTCCATACGCTCCTTATTCCGACTGCGCTCCGTAGTCATTGGGAAAGAAAAGGCACCGTACATGGTTCCAAAACCTTTTCCAATGGTTTGATAGAAACACCTGAATTACTTGCAATATTTATTTTTACAAAATATTCTTGCTCAAGTCCTTATCTTGTTGTTTTTGACCCCCCCTTGTTGCAACCACTTTTGTTCTTCATCGCACATGTGGATATCCAAGCTGATTTCTTTTCATTTAGGTTAGGCTATAACGCTGGTTGCCTATTTGCAGCATGAGTGCCTGTGGCTGTGCGCTATACATTTTCTATTTCGTAGCTGTCAGACGTAGAATGGTGTGCTCCGCCCTCCTCCACAGTCTATTGGCTCTGATATCACAGTCAGGATTTCATCCACCCCTTGCAATCTAGCCTCAATTGTAATTTGATAAAGAATGCTATGTGTCTTGGTGGGATGGCTATAGCCCATTCCCTATTTTTTATTTCACCTTTATTTAACCAGGTAGGCTAGTTGAGAACAAGTTATAATTTGCAACTGCGACCTGGCCAAGATAAAGCATAGCAGTGTGAACAGACAAAACAGAGTTATTTACTTTTACGCACTATACATCTTCCTCAGCCATGCACACTCGAATACTGTGGGTTGAGGCTGGCCGGATGGTGTTATCCTGTTGATGGCATGCTTCATTGGGACATTTTGAGTGAAATATGACGAGGGTCAAGAGATATGAACTGGCCATTAACCCTTATCATCAATGGTATCGTTAGTCATATCCCAGTAAGCAACATGAAGTAACACATATATTTTAGACATATTTTCCAGGCGTTGCCATCAGGTGCAATTTAGGTGCTGAATGAAAGATGAAAATACATTTTAAAAAACGTCATTTATTTGTGATTGATTCTACGATTAAATTTCAACTGCACATACTGTATATTTTCAATTAAGTAAGCATGATATTACAATAATATTTTTTCAAGCCCATTAATATAAGAAAAGAGGAGCCAACTGATGATTGCAACAGAATATTTATTTTTGCTCCCTTCTGTCACATCCACTTATGTTAGAACTGGCAGCAATTATGTTCAAACCTATAGAATAAACCAATAGACCACTCCAACTAGAATAACATTCTCAGTAAGGTTTACAGAATGTTATTGTGTTGCTATGACTATTATATGTTGTTGTGTATCTATCTATCTACCTTAGTTGAATGCACTGTCTGTAAGTGACTCCGGATAAAAGTAGAGAGAGTACATTAGAGTAAAGTTGGGAAGAATACAGTACCCTATACTTTTCTTTACTGTACTCTACTGTCCCCTAGCTAAAAAACGTTAGCTGACCTCTCCCACACAGCCTAACGCCTCCTCTGCTACCACACAGCCCAACGCTTCATTCTGCCCCCACACAGCCTAAATCCACACATCCTACATCCTCCTTCTGCTCCCACACAGCCTCCTTTTGCTCCCACACTTCCTATGCCTCACAGTCAGTTCTGTGTCTGCGCCTCCTAGAGACTGGGCGAGCACGAGAGTAGCGTCTGCGTCTGGGCGTTATGATGATAGATGATATTTCAAACTATACAGATTGAGCGGTTGAACCCGCGCTATTTACAGCTTTCCGCGTCAGTGACGTACGTCATCACATTCACATGATGCAACAACCAACAAAGCAAATAACTTGTGACGTCATCCCCATGGGACTATAAAAAGGGACTGCACGGGCATCCCTCTGAATTCAGATGATATTTTGAAACGATCATGGATTCAATAGTTTTATACTAAATCAGAAGCATCAACAGTAGCGGCAAAGCTGCCACAGATGTGGTTCTACTGTAGTTCTACTCCCGCGCCATAATGAGAAGTTACACCCTAAAAGTCCCTTCAGTGGTGGCTTCGGCCGGGCAATATTTGTCTGGCAGGCCAGCCTTGACAACAAGAGCTGCGGCAATCACCCATTGAAAATCTGGTGGATTTCTCTATTTAGTTTTTTATTTTATTTTCTTAAAATGTTTATTTCAAAAGTATATTTATTTGAATAAATAAATATATTTTAATATAACTTTCATTATTTATGTCGGATGTCTTTGTATATATTTGGGTAAATATTGTAAAACAAAATGTATTAAAGACATTTTGTATTTAATTATTTCATACATTACTGTGATACAAATTAAATATAACTTCAAATAGATAAAAATTACATACTTAAAATGTGGAGGTTCAAAATACCATGTTTCTCTTAAAATTACCTTGAATTTACCTTGAAAAGGCCTTTATGTAAGACATATTAGCTTGTTCTGTCACACCCTGATCTGTTTCACCTGTCTTTGTGATTGTCTCCACCCCATCCAGGTGTCGCCCATCTTCCCCTGTGTATTTATACCTGTGTTCTCTGTTTGCCTGTTGCCAGTTCGTCTTGTTTGTCAAGCTTACCAAGCCTTTGTCCTGTCAAATACCTGGTTGCCTGTCCTGACCCTGCACCTGCTGCCTGAACACTCTACCTGAGCCTGCCTGCCGTCCTGTACCTTTTCCCCATCTGATTTCCGACCTGCCTGACCCGACCCTGTGCCTGCCTGCCTGCCTTCCTGTACCTTTGCCTCTGTTGCTGTAATAAACATTGTTACTTTGACACGGTCTGAATCTGGGTCTTACCTTACTTATGTTCCAAAATAGCAACACATACACTTTATACATTTTTATCAATATTTCATAGAAATACCCATATACAATTTTGAATGAGAAAAAGTGCAGAAATATATCAGTATCACATTGGTGTGTGTGTGGGTCCAACATGTTCCCGCAACATGTTCCCACAATACACATTTCTGAATGTCAAGAAAGGTCTTTAAGGATAAGGAACTGATTTTGCAAGGAGAACAGTGAAGTCTGAAATCTGATGGTCAAAATATTGACACATTTTGAGAAGGTATGAGTAATGAATTTGTTGTGCGCATGGGGATTTCTGCACAAATTAATTACTGATGTGTTGTTGTAGGATAATGGCTGAAGCAGGAACAACCCACACACTATAGTGCTAAACGTACATTTATTTTACAGGTTACATAGCGTAATATTAGTCTGGTAAATATGTATCCAGTACTACAAGCGTGGGAGGGCATTATTCTAAAAAACACGTAAATCAGTCCCTCATTGACAGCCTACTTAGTATGCGTAGATGAACCATGTCCCCATCTTGTGGCCTAAATAATAATTGCATTAGCATGCCACAGGGGCATGGCTGAGAGTTTCTTGAAATATATTTATAACTAACCACATAGTTGGAATGGCTCCTCTGTGAAGTGAGCATGTGCACAAACCAATTTCGACTGTGCACCGATGTTTAATTAATGGATGAGAACATTATTAGGTGTTGAGAAAAGGTTCTAAACGGATGATTCAGTTTCATATCCCCTGTGACGTGTCTGGGTTTTTGTGTCTGTGGTTTCCTTTTGCAAGGGTGGAGACTTCGTTCTAACTCGTATAAACACAAATTAATCACACAGCTGACCAAATTACGCAAAATATTACTTCTGGGTTAACAGAGATTAAATATAGTATGTCCAGGTGTGCTTGATAAAATTTGTTATTAACCAAGACTGCAAGAACCCCAGAATCTAACTCACCAATGTTCCCCTCTTTGCCTTGCATGTTCAGTTGTTGCTGATGTAGTTCTTGTAGGCTTCATCATGGAGAACATCTTTTTTAAAAGAGGAAACGTCACAATCTTGAATCTTTTTGTTCAATTTTTATTCATACCTCCAATCTCAACTTCACATCTACCAGAAAGCCACTTTATCTTAGTCTCTATTAGGCAAAGTCATTGGCAAGTCAAAACCCACGCACAGCGCAGGTTTGATTCTCTTGTCAGTGTGTGTAGACTGCAGATATACACAACGTATACGTACAGTATACCATATATAAATCTAATTAAGAATCATTTTACAGATCAAAACAGGTCTAAAAAACAAAACATTAGGTTTTTGAACTGAGCTACACCAGTAAGATAATGCCAAGACACACTTGTTAGAAGTGTTCAGTAGTCATTTGTTCAGTAGTCATTTTCAAGGAGGTTGGGACTCCTGTAAGTTAGCCAGAGATTCAGCAAGGCATATTTCAATTAATGTAGTCAGTGAAGCACATAATGTATGCAGTGTTGATGACAACATAATGGCGCTGTCAAGACATCTGGAGCCTTGGTTACAGAGCTTTAGAGCCAGAATAGCAATCATACTTGCTAATGCCAAAATATGTGAGAGCGAGTGCGAAAAACAAAACACTAAAACAAAACAAAAAAAAAGCTAATCAGATCTATAAGGGGTCATGAGTTTTATTTTTTAGGTGATTGCTTGTAATGCTGAATAATATGATTGAATATCCTGTGTTTTCTATGAATATTGTTACACTATGGTATAATAGCTTGTTGCATAAACAAACATCAACCATACCCTTATAACTAGTTCATAAGCACGAGCATAAGATGTTTACTCATATGATACATAACATGCTATAATTCTGCAAAACAGCTAATTCCATACTTATAAACGAGTTGTAATGTTTTGTGGTATTGTCCCGAATTTCAGAATTAGATGACTTTAAGTTTAACATTTGGAATGAGTGACAATTAATACACCTATCTTATGGAGACATTCTAGTTGCTAACATGAGAAACCCAATGGGTATGTTACCGTGCTTCTTTCAGATGATTTGAAATGGTCCATTTCAATTACTGAAATAAATATAGAAATCCAAGCAATTTTATAACTCAAAAAGTCCATACACTTTAAAAATAAACAAAGCATTTCAATCACATTTTTACATATGAAATATAATCACATATTTGAAACATAACCTCCGCACATCTTTCAGTATAATATAGCTTGATTGTGAAAGGGATTTCTATAAAACAGAAATACTTTCCAATCACTGATGTTCAGATCTTAAGATTTCCACAAATGATCAATAATATACCTTGTGATATTAAAAGTCATCATATGACACGCTGCAGGAGAGCCAAGCCTAAAACATGTTCATTCAGTAACCTTGGAAACCCAGAACTAGAATCTAGCCTATAGTCTGTCATGAGAGATCACTCATTCAGTAACTCACCAATGCAACGCCAGCACACATTAAAGCCGGGGAGTCAAACATTTTCAACATACTTTAAAACGACTAAAACCAAATCGAAACTGTGTAGAAATCATATAATGGACTTACATTCATACAGTTTCTTGACTGTGTCCAGCTTGTTATCAATCACCAAAATTAAAGCTAGACAGTCAGAATAGATGATTTTCTTTGTTGCACATTTTGATTGCGAGTAAATACTGTATAACACATTTTCAAAAAGTCACTCGTTCATTGAGGACCGAATGCGGCCCCTGGGGCAAAATCCGTTTGACGCCCCTGCATTAAAAGAGATAGATATCCACTCCTCCACAGTTCACGCACAACCCACTCCTGTCCTGTCTAACCCTGAAATATTTAAGAGAACAGTCACTCACAAAATCATGTAATTACATCATCAAGTGAACAGAAATGTGTTGAAAGGAAATTTCAATCAAAGATACAGAGTAAGCATTCTATTATATTGGATAAACATAATACTTGTTAGAATGCAAAAAGGGCTTCCGTTTCACTATAACATAAGGGCTGCAATACCACGGAATTTCTTTCATTCACTATTTGGAAGGTCTTTAAAGTGCAGTACTGATCCTCTTTTTGGAAGTGATTTTATCACTGAGCTCATGCCGCAGCTAGGGGTTACACTTCAGACATTGCCTACCTGTTAATCCAGCAGGTACATTTACTTGTCTTTCAATAAATCAATGATAAATAGCTAAGTGAAAATGAATGGCATCTTCTGAAGGCTTTTATCTACCCTCTGTTATGGTTCAATTGAATTGTGTACAGATTCCAACCCAAACACTGGACGTGGAGAATGGGGGTGTGTATATGATTTGGAATAAGCAGGGATGCAGGTTGTTGATATGGATAAGCAAAGAGGGTGTGTGTATGTGTGTGGTTGAGTCAAGCCACTTGGCATGGACACAGAGATGTCCATATGGGCTGATTGTAAACTGTTAGCCAGAGAGGCTAATGCAAGGCTGCATCCAAACGCATGGGCATTATAAAAGGCAGTTTGGCTACATGTGCCAGAAATTAAATGTTGAGACACATCCATGTGTGGAATGATAGAAATGTCACACTGTATAAATTAACACATGTGCACACACACACGCACACATAAACATACAGTACACTCAAGCACACATGCATACTAGACATGTCACAGACATATCTGGCATGCTTTTCTGAAGAAAACAGTTTTCTTTATAAATTATTGTACCCAGCTAGAGCTTTGATAACTTTCCTATATACATAAATAAACAATTAATATATGCTATGTATATATCTTGAAATATTCAATATTGAAATATACATATATATTTCAAATATATTTATATAATTTTTTTCATCCTCAAACATTTTTAAGAGATATAGTCACAGTTTAGTAATAAAACACTTACATAAGAACACAGGTCTCCCTAATTGTCTTGCTGCAGTATCCCTTTTTCAAGTATCAATGACTTCTTAGTCTGCGTGCTGTCTTTTCCTACAGAAAAGACTACGGGTCAAGTTGTACTACATTCTCGGGTCTTATGGATCAGTACAAACTCATTTTGATAAATGTGCAACAAATAATGGAACTAATTAACACTGTGCATAAAACAAATCACCAGTAACTGATAAATAAAAGCTCTGTATTGTTGCCGTACTTGGAAAGTAGAAGTGACAGGCTAGCTATCATTCTTAAAAATGGATCAAAATACTGTTCCACAACTGATAAGTTGATAAGTCTGATGGACAATGAACTGCATTACCCAACTAGTACAATAGTGGCAATACCACGTAAAGCTCATTCATAAACCTTCAAGAAGACTCTAAATTCCATAAATTCCTGTTGTTAACAGGAGATCCATTTGCCACCAAGCATGGATGTTTTGACACGCCACATTACATATCCTCTCTATCCCCAACAACATCCTGCAATCTCTTAACGTTTCTCTTTATTGAGTACCTGTGAGAAGGAACCTCCTCCACCTAAGTCAATCATTATGCAAATTCCAACACAACAGCCTCGCTCTAGGTGATTAGGGAAACCAGCCCTGCTGCACTGTTGAGCCCGGGGCAAAAACAAGGCAGTTGAGACATTTCAGTGGAAATGTGCTTGCACATACATATACTCTATAATATATATTTGCTGGTGATCCTGCTACTCTAGAGCATGATCTGTGGCCACGATCAGAGGAGTTCATAAAAGGGACACTGCAGCGCGCACCTGTAGGGGAGGATCGGTATGGAACAGTCAAGGGAGTGTAGAAAGTCTTGAGACTGTAGGTCCCCTTTCCTCATCTATCTCTCCTCTTTTGTTTGTCTTTAGACACTCACAGAGCAGGAATGGAACCACAGACAGACGCTCATTGAGAGGAGTTAAGGTGATGAGTAAAATCACATGCTGAGCTTTTTGTTGTCCTCCATTCCCCATGTGGCAATGGCTGACAGTACGAAGTCCTTCCAACATTAAAAGACAAAGAAAAATAAGAGACAGAAGTGGCGTTAAGGTAAGCGGAGCTGTTGCCTTCCCACGATGCCTCAGTGCTGTGGGAACCCCACTGTTCAATTCCTGTCTGTGATAGGGGCACGTCCTGACCTGCGGGGTCATGACCTCTGAGCTGGAGGACGGCAGCCGGTAGGCGGTCCCTGTCACACTGGGGCCAGCTTGCCTGGCAGTCGGTTGGTCTATTGTCTCTCATTGTTTTGTTTGCATACTTATACACAAACAGTTCCTATATTGCACACCATGCCCTCATGGCCTAAGCTCGTATGTCAGTTGTAACCGCTTCTTTTCTCCTCAGCTTCTGAGCTGTAGTCCCTTAAGCCAATGCCCCTTTGAAGGTTCAGTAGAGAGTCTTTCATCTGTAGAGGAAAACAGAAAACATTAAAACCTTGCAAGTAACTATAATCATAGTTTCTTATGAGAAATATCTTTCACACTTTGAGACCCTGCAGAAAAACCTATAGGATTTGATTCTTAGCCTTGTGTTAATGCTTGTAACTGTATGTCTTCTGTGTTCCCTACCTGGTCTGATAGTACCACTGTTCCCTACCTGGTCTAATAGTACCACTGTTCCCTACCTGGTCTGCTAGTACCACTGCTCCCTACCTGGTCTGATAGTACCACTGTTCCCTACCTGGTCTAATAGTACCACTGTTCCCTACCTGGTCTAATAGTACCACTGTTCCCTACCTGGTCTAATAGTACCACTGTTCCCTACCTGGTCTAATAGTACCACTGTTCCCTACCTGGTCTAATAGTACCACTGTTCCCTACCTGGTCTAATAGTACCACTGCTCCCTACCTGGTCTAATAGTACCACTGTTCCCTACCTGGTCTAATAGTACCACTGTTCCCTACCTGGTCTAATAGTACCACTGTTCCCTACCTGGTCTAATAGTACCACTGCTCCCTACCTGGTCTAACAGTACCACTGTTCCCTACCTGGTCTAATAGTACCACTGCTCCCTACCTGGTCTAACAGTACCACTGAGGATTTGATGATCTCTCTCCACTTCTGCAGCTCAGCGTCATGGTAAAGCTGTTGCGATTCCAGGAGCTGGGCCCACTCCATCTGCGTCTGGGGCAGTTTACTAGACAGAAATACACACATACTGTCAAACACACCCAGATGCCACGGCCAAGAGCAACTTAAAGCTAAGTATTGTTCAGGGGCAATTCTGCAGCATTGTTTGTTGAGGTTGGGAAAACAGGATGAAGCCCATGTGGTTTTCAGATGAAACTAAACAGGCATATGCAGTCTGGGTTTGACTAAGTACACAGTCACATCAATTATAGTATTATGTAGGCAATAGGCATAATGCCAAAAACCTATGGGTGGTTAGCGACTTAGCGTACCTTTCATGTATCCGCAGCCCTTGCCAGGTGGTAAGATGCTGTGCAGAATACTCCAGCATCCACAGCTTATAGAACAGCATCATGTTGAGGAACACCAGCAAAACCAGGCTGAAGGAGGAGAGGAAAACAGAAGAATATAAGGAACAAAGGAAAGAAGATGAGTAATGAAAGCTACACAGGTGCTTTAGTCTGCATATTCATTAACCTCTACAGGATCGGTGTCCAGACCTCGGGACGGTTGAGCTAATGTAGGCTAATGTGATTAGCATGAGGTTGTCAGAAAACAAAAAAAATCCCAGGACATAGACATATCTGATATGGGCAGAAAGCTTAAATTCTTGTTAATCTAACTGCACTGTCCAATATACAGTAGCTATTACAGTGAAAGAATATCAAGCTATTGTTTGAGGAGAGTGCACAATTATGAACTTGAAAATGTATGAATAAACCAATTAGGCACATTTAGGCAGTCTTGACAACATTTTGAATAGTATGCAATAGTTCATTGGATCAGTCTATAACGTTGAACAGACATTGCTCGGGGGCTAGAATAATTCATTATGGCCTTTCTCTTACATTTCAAAGAAAAATACAAAAAAACATGTTTTTTTTCTTTGTATTATCTTTGACCATATCTAATGTGTTATATTCTCCTACATTAATTTCACATTTCCACAAACTTCAAAGTGTTTCCTTTCAAATGGTATCAAGATTATGCATGTCCTTGCTTCAGGTCCCGAGCCAGAGGCAGTTAGATTTGGGTATGTCATTTTAGGCAAAAATTGAAAAAAAGGGGCGGATCCTTAAGAGGTTTTGATGAACCTTAAAATGAGGGAGGAGTATGTTTCCTGTTCAGGTCTAAGTGGTTTATCTTTAGCCAGATGTACCTTAGACAGATCCTATGGCAAGCAATGAAAGGAGAGGAGAGGAGAGGAGAAGAGAAGAGAAGAGAAGAGAAGAGAAGAGAAGAGAAGAGAGGAGAGGAGAGGAGAGGAGAGGAGAGGAGAGGAGAGGAGAGGAGAGGAGAGGAGAGGAGAGGACAGGAGAAGAGAAGAGAGGAGAGGAGAGGAGAGGAGAGGAGAGGAGAGGAGAGGAGAAGAGAGGAGAGGAGAGGAGAAGAGAGGACAGGACAGGAGAGGACAGGAGAGGAGAGGAGAGGAGAGGAGAGGAGAGGAGAGGAGAGGAGAGGAGAGGAGAGGAGAGGAGAGGAGAGGAGAGGAGAGGAGAGGAGAGGAGAATCACATTCAGAAGACAAACAAAACAAAGAAATGTTTAACACAGAATCAGATTTTTGCTAACTACTAAATATTTCAAAGAGAGTTGAACTGAAATAACTACAAATGAAACACAAATTGTTAAGATGGATCTGAGAGTGAGTGTGTATACTGCATGTGTGTGTGTGTATGAGTGTGTACTCACACAAAGCTGATGATGAGCAGCAGTTTGGACACGCTGTAGAGGGCGAAGCCTCCAGGAAGGTGCTCAGGCATGTGCCTGGTCTGAGTGGAACCTGAGGGGGGCAGCCCAAACACAGACAAGGTCAACTAGATATATTTAACACAATATGATGTGTGGAAATGTATAACAGTGTATGTAATGTATGTACCTTATGAAAGTGTATAAGAATCTACAGTGCATTAAGAGTTTATAAGAGTATAAAAAATATAAAATATATAATATATATAATATAATATATATAGTTTATATAATATTAACTTTTTTAAAGTGTCCCCCTGCCATCTGACCTGTCACGCCCGCATGTTTGATGCGGTGGATGACCTCATCGTCGGTTGGCGTGGTGACGGGGCTGAGGAGGGCGTCGTCCAGGTGCTGGCTCCGTAGGTGGACCAGGGGTCTCTTCCTCCGTCTCACAGACGTCTTCACCCCATTGACCTTGGGAGAAGGCAGGGTCGACCCCAAAACCACATCCTCCACCTTCGACAGCTCCAACTCTGACAGGGCACCACAGAAGCCGTTTTTACGTTAATACATTAGGATGGCATTCAGTCATCAGATTAAATGTTGCTGGATATTTGGTGTGACAGACATAACAGCTAGTAGAGGAATTTACCAAGATGGCGGAAATTCTCATCCAGCCCGCTCCAGAAGTTCTTCTCGATAAAGCCCTTCACTAATCCCCATGGCTGTTTTCTGTAACGCAGCTCAGTGGACACCCTAGGGACAAGGCATCCACTGGTATAAGTTGAGGCAGTGTTTCTAAATGAACATGTAACAGTTTCAAGAGCCACATGTTATTACAACAGCTGCTATAAGGCCCTCCTCACCTTAACCGGCACTTGTTTTTGGCCACCCGTGTCAGCATGTAACGGTTGAGCGTGTAGAAGTAGTCGTGGTAGGGCACGTCGTGTGTGATGACCTCAGCATCGATGATGTAGCACTCACTCTCATGGCTGGCCTTGTACAGTGTCTGCGTCTCTGTGACCGTGGCTGTCTTGGGGGCCAGGGGGTTGGACAGGGAGATGGTGTACATGATCTCTCTCGTCTGGTTCCCCGCTGCGTCGTCCTTCTTCCAGGGGTGAAACACTATATCTGTGTGGCATTATATGGATACACATTCGATCACTACATAGTCAAAGGACAACACCAATGGAAGAGACAATAATGTGACGCTAACGCCAACGGACAGAATGTCTGACGGACCTGAAAACCTGCGCTGCTCCATGAAGTCGGTCATAAACTGGGATTCTGTGAAGAGGATGTCATACATCTTGTCCACACTGAACTTGTAAACCTCATCGATGTACTGTCTCCCTTTAAGGTCATCGTGGAAGGCCTGCACCTCCCCTGCTGGAGAACCATAGAGGGAAACACACTTTAGATGAAGTGCCCTTAGGGACATAATAACATATGGAGACAGTATTACCAAGACTTAGCGGCATCACTGAAGAGCCTGTTTTATGCCATACATACAGTATATGCATCAAATCTGTTAATGGACGGAAGATTGAAGCCGTACCCTCGTCGTGGGTCTCTGAGGAGTCGCTAAGTTCGGTGGGGATGTCTTCATTGTCGTTGAAGTCCAGGGAGGTCGAGGGCACCAGGCCGCTGGCCTCCGCTAGCCTCTGCTCCAGCACCAGGGGCAAGGCCAGCAGTTCTCCGTCAGGGAGGCAGTCGATGTACTCCTCTGGAGGTAGGTCAAACTAGGACACACAGAGGGGGGGGGGGGGGGGGGGGGGTGTCAGTCACTAGAAAGGCACTGTAGCATATTTTAGTACATAGTTACGAGTAGGATTGGGCTGTGTTCATGTTTTGGTTATCAAATTACGAAACATTCCCCATATGCAAGTTATAGGGCAGAATAACAAATGCATTTCCCACTCCATCAAAACAAATAACATAACAGTAATTGATTTAACCTCTGACCTCTATTATGTCGCTGAGACTCACAGAGAGGGGCTCGCTGCTGATGGATGAGCTGATGGTGCTGTTGGTGATGATGCATTTCTTGTGTATGGATGGTGGGCTGCCATCGTGTTTGGCCTCCGCGCTGCTCTTAGACGAGTTGTCATTACTGATCTCATTCTCCTCGTTAGGGATCTCCTCACAGAACCTGCACCATCACCGTGGGGGAACAGGGACCAGCTGGAGGTTAGGGTTAGGAGTTCTGGAGTGTTGCTGAGAGGGATGTGAAGCGGGGCTGAGAGAGTGGTGTGTATTTGTGTATGCTTCAGTAATGAGGCCAGCCTCTCATAACAACCCGCAGAAGATCAAGGGCATTTTAATCAACCATGGTAACTGATGAGGCATTGTTTATATCTGTAGCCATGGAAACCACACCCACCCCATGGTGTTGAAGTCGTCGTCAGGGGGAACGTAGTCTTCGTCGTCACTGGTCAGGCCTAGTTCGTTGCCATAGCACTGATGGACAAAGTGCCATAGCTCTTTGGGGCACAGGGGCTACAGCACAGGGTTAGAGACGACAATCAGTACGGCAGAGACTTGGATTCAATGGAAAAGAAAAGTAGCAATATACTGAACATGTAGATCCATTTGTGATGAGGTTAATTGAGGTTGCTGGCTTACTTTGTCCAGCAGTGCATTCTGCCATAATCTGAACATCATCATGTAGGTCCTGTCCCGCGCTCCAAATGAGGTGAAAAAGTGCTGTGAGGAGAGAATGGAAATAATTCAAAAAATATGCTCTGAAATAAGGCTAAGGAGATGGTTTGAGCCTCCCCTCAGTCAGTGAATGCCAAAAATTCAGTCCCTATCCTGTCTTACCTTCTCACCATCTGTGGACACCTGGATGGCATTGGGGATGAGGCGGGCTGTCTTCTCCTTCGTCATGGTGCAGATGTCCTTCAGCCTCACTGTCAGCTGCACACACATGCAAGCAAAATAGTTTTTGTTCCAGCATTGCTTAATATTCAGATAAATATATCTGTTGAACTGTTACTGAACCACAATAATGCAATATATACTGTGATGCAAACTATAGAAATACAATCAATTCTATTTCAATATTGCAAACTAACCAATACCAGAGTAATATAGATAAGATCAAAAGAACAGAAAGCCCCAGGCAGAGGCCCAGTGCGTACCAGCGTTTCCCAGCGGAAGATGTTGCTATAAAAACAGATCCAGTTTTCTGAGAGGTAGAGTCGGCCCTGCAGGAGGATGTCTCGTTGTAGGGCGCAGGAGTAATCTGCCAGCACAGGTCAGAGGTCAAATATCAGAGCCCAGGAAGGATACATCCACCCATCAAGGTCGGGGTTAATTATATTTCAACATAGTCAATTCAAGAGATGCATTACCTGAATTGATAGTTTAAATGGAATTGACTCCAACCAGCCGATGCAAACGTGTCCAAAACCAAAAGATTGTCCTGTCTCCACCGTATTGCTGACAGAATTGGCCATAGTTGCCTAGTATTTTGCGTTAGTAACTCACCCACGATGAGTCGCTCTGTGTCCGGTAGCTGCTTGAAGAGCTTCCTGAAGTCCTCATTACGCTGTTTGTATGTGGGGCTCAACACCTGGAGAGACGGAGAGCAACAATGATAACTTCTTGAGAGAGGGACGACTCACACGTACACATTCCTGAACACACGCTCTCTATCTCACACGTACACATTCCTGAACACACGCTCTCTATCTCACGCGTACACATTCCTGAACACACGCTCTCTATCTCACGCGTACACATTCCTGAACACACGCTCTCTATCTCACACGTACACATTCCTGAACACACGCTCTCTATCTCACACGTACACATTCCTGAACACACGCTCTCTATCTCACACGTACACATTCCTGAACACACGCTCTCTATCTCACATATACACACTGGACTGCATCCATTTTCACAAGGGCATTTTATACAAAAGCACAATCCCCTGTTGACATTTAGCCACTTCAAAACATTCAATAAGCATGCTTTTGAGCATCGTGAGCATTCCTAATGTGAGTCACATTCCCAAGACAACAATATATAGTAACATCATTATACGAACACACACAATGCTGCTTTTTGTGGCGCAACAGATAATATGTAGGACAGAGAGGGACAAAGACACAAATCAAATCTGTTCTGTTAGCAAACCCTTATATTGGTTTATCTTATCAAATTTAGTCTCTGTCCATTGTCGGTTTAGAAATGTTCTGTTCTCACACAGAGGAATTCATTCTCTCTTGTTACATTCTCAGGCATTAAGGTACATCTTATCTTGGGCCTGTATTCAGGCTTGTTTAAAGAGGGAAGTATTGCTGTGACCCACAGCCAGTGTGAGTGCAGGGGTGAGTGCTCTATGTGTCTGAGCCAGATGTTGTCTTTTAATAGGAACAGCTTCAGGAAACAATGCCTGCCAGTACGGTAACCAAATACATCCCTTCATGGGAAAAACCTCTCGCTGCTTCAATCTGAAAACATCAGACTGTTCACATTAACATCAACTAGCTACAGTACATGTTCTATACTCATATAACCAGAACAGCCCAGAATGGATAGACATAATCTGTTTCTGTTAAGCTATGAATGAAAACCACTGGTGCCTGTCAAGAAAACTTGGTAAATTTGAGAACTTTGAAGGCTGGAAAAATGGATTATGAGTCGGACATATTTACAGTCTAGAAATGTTCACAGAAAGTACTCTCTATAACTGCCTAACATATCAAGAGTATTAGAGCCCCCGTTTCACAACAAAGGCCTGGCTATTCCCCTTAAACTGCAGCCTTCTTACTTTGTCCAGGGAAAGGGTCCATGAGTACTATGGGAATGCAAATAGCTACTGACTCATGCCTTTCATTTCATTTGCTTTCCAAAATATAATTGCGGGAGGGAACCACAGAGTTATGCTCTTGGAGCAGGTACAGTACACAAACTGCCCATCCCAACCTTCTCACCCCTCTTCCCTCCCCGCCGCTACCCCTCCTGGCATCAGCTCTCTGGGGGGAGGGTCAGTCACTTACTGCAGGGACCTCCTCTGACTCCCAGTCCTGGTCTTGGTTGTCCAAGGCGACCCAGCCCCACTCCCAGCCAAACTCTCCCTGGGCCGGATCCTGTGGGAGCCACCCAGCCAGGGCTTTATCCAGCTCCAGCACCACCTGCCAGTCTGACTCCAGTCCTCTGTTAGCCTCCTGAGCCTCCATATTCCACTCACTTCCCTCAGGCACACCTAAACTAGTGGTGCCCTCGTGGGGTCCTCAGAGCGGTCGATTTAAATGCGAGTGATCCAGTGGTCCAGGTCTGCTGCAGACAAACAGACAGAGCTGTTGTGTGTCCAGTGGTTGTTTCTTGGAGACTGCTGTGACTGACCCGGTATGGGTGCTACTCCCTTTCAGTGTGAGAGCTGGACCCAGCTGACTGCTGCCACATGATTCCAGACCTCTCTCCCTCTCCCTCTGTCTCTATCAAACACAGAGAGGAGCTGCGGCCGTTGGCCTCTAGTAACCCTGGCCACAAGTCTTTTATTATAATGGCAGCTCTGGCAGGCATGCAGTGTTACCCTGTCCAGATCCAGACGCCTCAGAGTGCTTTGGTGAGCACAGCTCAGACACACCAGCAGCGAAAGCAAGAAAAATATCCTTGGTAAAGAGAAAAACACAGAGAAAGAGAGAGTGTTTCCTAACTGGAAAGGAGTGCAGCCCCGTCTCGCTGGCTGACAAGGTGATTGAGTTACAGAGGACAGATGTGCACACAACCTTCAGTTACTTCTATGCTCCGTGAAGAAAAACATGTCCATTAATCTTGAGTGGTGCGGCACGGAGTCGCATGACGCCTCAGTCTAATGCAGTTGGAGTATTGCACCTCTGGGAGTATGTCCACTTCCCCTGTTTTTGACCATTCAGGTATTAGAAAGCAATTGCATGAGAGGCTTAACACATTTAGAGGTGTTACTATTACTAAACACCCCCCCCCCCCTGGATCCCTGTGACCTATTTCCCTACTCTCTACCCCCTACAACTCTCCTGGCCCTTAAGGTCAAGTAATGCACTCCTGAAACCAGATCCCTGTCAGTTACTACGATCAGACTAGATAGACAGGCACAGAGATTGGTTCTCATCTGACTCTGAGCTGGGTAAAACAACCTATCAGCACAGTGGTGGGAGGTGGACACGACAACAGCAACAAAACAAAAACTGTGGCTACATTTGGCACTCCATTAGTCTCAGTTGTGGTTGGAATTGTGCCCTGGAATTCCGCCACAAATTCTACACCTTTCCTGCTTACTCAATTTCCACAACCCGCCTCAACATCTAGCCAAATCAGCGAGGAGAAATACGCTCCAGGAAACTGAATCTGAAGGGAAGCAAAATAATCCTCAGCACACTATTGAAACCAGTGCAGATCATTCACAGATCCCTCTCAGACGTGAACAGCTTTCGCCCTGTTGAAAATGCCTCTGCATCCCGTGAATAAGGTTCCATCAGACGTTGGCGAGCCATGCAAGCCCACTCTCTTCGAAAACTGCATCCAAGAAAAACAGTCAGATAATCGAGTAGTATCTGAATTCAACGTTTTTCCAAGAGCTTTTCCTAAAAAGGAAAATGAAGACTAAAGCAAATGCAGAAGCTATTGATACGACTATCTCCCATCTTCTCCAGGTGACAATGTGACAAGTCCTAGGACAGTGTAGCTGCCAGGTGGTGATGGGGCTATAGACAGTCCCTGAGGTGGCGGTTAATCATTAACCTGCTGGGTAAACAGAGAGAGATGTCGGAGACCGGCACAGTCAACCAGGGTGGGGCCCCATTAGTTTCAGGGATGGTTTACAGTCTATCCCCACACAAACAATGAGGCCAGTCTCTCACCCCACTGTCCGTAGGTTGCTACAAAACCACTGTAGAGAGGAGTGGTCAGGAAGGTGTATGCATGTGTATTGTAAGTGGCACTGTCAAGGGAGTGTGCATGAATGTGTGTGTGAAGACTTTCGTCTCTATCTGAAACACACCTTTCTTTGTCAATTTCCCTGCCATTGGTCTGTTAATGCTAGGAGGGTGGAGGGTCTGTTGATTAGAACCAGATGTGGGAACAGCTCAGCAGAGAGGTGCTGGCTGGTTTAGAAACACAGCCAAGCCAGGATCTCTGACTATTCACCCTGTCCTGCATAAGACACACTGCTGTAAAAAATATGTGTTAGCTCTACAGTGGTGTCCTTTGTGTGAGAATCTACCTCAGAGTAAACATGTTCCCCCCCCCCCCCTTCTCTCTCTCTCATATGCAGGGGAGATAAACTAGAATGTTTTCATAGACCAGAGAGTATGAGGAGGCAGACATTTCACCTCACAAATCTCTAGGAGAAAAGCAGTCTCTTAAACCAGCCACTTTAGTCACTGTCGATACTATGAGCCACTACATTCGGTGTCTGGCAGACATTGATTTCCTTGTTAATACCTCAACTCCCTGCGTAGGTCCTGTACAGTTGCCATGAAAGCATTGCAACAGAGTCATTAGGAAAGTTGATACGGCAGGGTGGGGCCTGTTGTGTGTCTCTACTGGGCTTAGACCTCATATCAGGACGGTTGTGATGTAATCCCAGTAGGTTCAGTGCCATGGGAGAACATCACTGCCTTGTAGAGAAACACAGTGACTGCATTGGCCTAACACATACCCTCAGGTATAGCACTGCATCAGACAGATACCAATATACATTTCAATGGTCCAGAACAGAGATTAGGCATAATTACATAGTTAATGCTTCTGGGAGCAACATCATGTCTAGATTGGCATTATGATGCTTTCCTTTAGTAATGGTAGAACAGTAGAGAAATGAATGTGAGTAGCTAAAGGTGAGAGTATCAGAAAGCATTAGATGTGGACCATGTTTTTCCTCAACATTCTGGAGAATCCCCATTTCAGGTTTCACTATGCAACAATGCCCAACTATAACCAATGAGTCCATAATGACAAAACGAACACATTTGAAGACGTGGGAGGACTGGAACATGCTAACCAGTCTCATGCTCCATTCCCCTGTCATTCAAGGCATTCAGGGCTGCTCCAGACACTGACCATGGTCCGTGGGTTTAGTATGATACATTGAGCAGACTTGTTACCACCTCGGGTGTATTCAGTAGTCGCAGACTACTGGGCACAGCAGACTGGCCTGTTGCAAAATGTTTTGCAATGGAAACTATTTACCGTTTACTCTAGGAACCAAATGGAAGCAAACGGAACGAAACAGGGAGGGACATACAATAATTAATCCATTAGAAACTCTTGTTTTTGTTTACCTCAAAAAAGAAACAAAAGAAAAATAAACATTTTCCATTTGGAGTAAACAGTTTCCGTTGGTGAAATTTTCGCAACAGACAAAATGTTTTGCAACGGTCTCCGACTAATGAATACACCCCTGTTGCATCACCACCATCACAGCTCTGAGAAGCCTATAGTTCCCCTTCACACAGCAGCCATTTTGAAAACACACTTTTTCCAGACACAACCACAATGTGGCCATGGCATTGGGTCATCTAACCACCATAGTGCTGCATATTGTGGCTTCGCTCTCAGGTGAAAACAACATACTGATCAATCAAATCAATGAGCGATGAGGAGCAGACAAGTGGAAAGGCAGACCAGCCAAGTGATCCAAGAAAAAGGAATAAGCAGAGAGATATTTGAAAAGTTGCACAAGAATACAAGTAATGCTTACTCTCAGGATGTGTTGTCTTTCATGCTAGGGAGAGAGGGGGAATATATAGACACAAAGAACAACAAAAGAAAGGAATAAAACAACAGAACAAGGGAAAAGAGTCCCACAGCGACACCATAGGAGAAACCATGGCTTCATAATACCACCATATCTGGGTATCAAATCCTTTCTCACATAAAGATGGCCAACTGAGCCATCAAGTAGATTTACTTGGCTGTTTTAGAAGAATCATAACGAAAGGAACTCATTTCAGCCCCATTAGAATGTAGCAACCTTGTCTCTTAGTACACTGGCCGGCAACATTGTGTTAAGTCAGGACCTCTTGGTGTAATGGTCTTGGTGTTGGACTGAGATCACTGGATCAGGCTGTCACCATACTTTCGCTACAAGACGCTTCTGTCTGTCAAACATTTCATCTATGAATCACATCTGTAGTAAGGTATAGGAGTTTGCAACAAAATGGACACTTTTATTCATCCTCACAGCATTTGGTTCATTCATTATTAATCAGTCATCAGTCATTTTCTCTGATTAATTCAGCATGCCATCACACTGTAAACCTAGATTCTTAGAACTCTAAATCCCACTGGTTAGCATCCTGGGTAAGCCTCAGCTCCATATGAAGGTGACCTTTGGCAAATAACCTTGTGTGATTCTAAACAGGGTCTAGGACCCTTCACCTCATAATCTCTCTCTCACACACACACACACACACACACACACACACACACACACACACACACACACACACACACACACACACACACACACACACACACACACACACACACCTCTTAACAGAAATAGTAAGAAGAGGATGAAACTTACATTGTACCAGCTCTGGCTCTTCTGTAGACAACGAGGAACAAAGCAGATAGGAGAGAACAAAGACAAGTGTAAGTCAATGAGACAAGGATACACCAATACTTGGCCACAGGGCTCAATATCATAAACACATAGAGGTCAAGGGACGATAAAAACCGACAGTGGGTATTTATAGAAGGTGTGAATGTCAACCTCTGGGTGGGCACCTCCTTCATTGAACACAGACCTCTGCTGCTATCCAACAGAGTTGTATCCCTTTGAGCTCGTCACATATTTTAGTTAGACTTTTCAACGATTTCTTGATTTCTTTGTTGTTTTTGGGCCTCACAAATATTCATTTGCATGGATATTTGATAAGCAGATGGTAGATTGGGCTAGGGTTGTGTGTGGTACAATATATTTATCTTTGTTTTTAAGTGTTTAAAATAATGTATTAACGATTTACAGTTGCTTCTAAATGCTTGCATATAGACATGAATTGTGTACTGCTGTGTGTTGTATATTTTCTGACAGCAGAGGGCAGTATACACACTGTTATTGGCAGGACCATAACAAGAGTGCTTATTCCAACCATAACTCACCTGCTTCTGTTTTATGGGGCTATAAAGAGAGTGTAATACGTCTCACCATTGTGATCCGAGAGGTAGGCATGCTAGGGAGATCCAGTGGGTGAAGAAATGGCAGGATAATCAAGCACGATTTTAGTGGTAAATAAATGTCAGTTTGTGTCAAGTAGTAAATAGCAGGAGTAGAACAAAATGGCTTCCTCTTGACGTCATTAAAAAACTTAATCAGGCAACTACAAATAATATGTTTTGTCATTTCAGTGACAACATACAAGAGGCATACTGGTGCGAGGCTACTATTGTCAATCAATCCTTTGGAGATGTGAATGTAGATAATCCAATATTTCAGCTATCAGATAAGCGTGTAGTGTTTCCTGTCTGAGAGTTGTGAGGCCCCAGTCCTGTCCCTGGGCTTTGGGCTCTGACGTGGACAGGGCTAATCTCATCTGAAGGTGACAGAGGCGTGAGAGACGACTTAAGCCTTAAGGTGTCTGCAAAGTGTGTGTGTGTATGCGTGCCATTGTAAATGTGTTTTAGAGTTGGTGTAATTGCATGTTTGTAAGTGCATCTTTATAGCCTACATGTGTGTAAATGTGCATGCATGTCTAAATCACATATTTGCTTCCCCACGAAGCACATGTGTGTCTGGGGATGTGTGTCAGCAGCACTACGAATCAGGTTAACACCCACTGATTAAGTGCACTGTGTAACAGAGAGAGCTTGTGTACGGTAGTAGTGTCTTGGCCTGGATTCTCCCTGAGGATCAGAAAGGCCTGGAACGACTAGTTACTTTACACAACCAGGCCAGATTCAGGGCCAGCTCTCTCAACCAACCAACCGGGCCAAACCAGAACTGGCCAGCACTAGCTGTAACCCAGACAAACCTATCAGGTATAACCCACATAGCTTCAATCAACACTAGAACAACAACGTAGTTCTGATGAACAGAACTGAGCAGGCTTGTTCAACCTAGTGGAACAGTAAATAAAGACTGTAGCACCAAGCCTAAAGAATAATCAGATCTAAGTGCATACATTTTCATACTGGTCCCCCATGGGAATTGAACCCACAACCAACTGCTAAATCCCACAATTCCACAACTACTAAAACACACAAGCAACCATGCTCTACCAACTGAGATGTTATATCAACGTTTTGATATATAACATTGTACAAAAGGAGGGACACTTTAAGGAGGGAGGAGAGAGAGGAGAGGAGGAAGTTCTGGTCTGAGACAGGAAATGGAAACAGGTAGGGGCGCTGACTGACATCACACCACAGGAGGCTGCTGAGAGGAGGATGACTCATAATAATGTCTGGAAAGAAACCATGTCTTTGATACCACTCCATTTATTCCTTCCCAGTCACTACTATGAACCCATCCTCCCCAATTAAGGTGCCACCGGCCATCTGTGCATCACACATCTACAGATGACGGGAAGAGGAGGTCACTGGTCAAATCAGGCTAGGGGATCAATGGGCAAATAAAAGCAAGAGGAAATGCTTACTTTAATCAGGTTAAGTCTGTCATACTGAAAGGAAATTAAAGAGAAAATGAAGAGTTAACCAACATGAAGGAAAGAGATCAGAAACAAGAGAGGGGAAAAGGCTTTGTTTTTGATTTACATGTGTACTAAGAGTACTAGGCTAAAACACTAAAATATCCAGGTTTGCGTACTTGTAGTGCCAAGACACACTATTGTCCTATCTAACTCTACTTTCATGATGTGTCCATGTCTCAGTGTTTTGGTCTGAGATGGGTCTTTATGCTGAGTCTCTATGTACTCTCTCTGTAGTGCTGCTTACTGTTTGCAGTTCCATAAACAGCCTCATTGATTGGTGACAGTGGGAGACTGAGCAGAGCCGTCATCACTGAAGCGGCCAGCCAATTAGTTAGTGTGGGAACGCCGGCCCAGGTCCTATACAGAGAGGAGCCCCTCTCCCTGCCTGTCTGTCTGTGTGTTTCTGGATTGCATTAGACTAGGGTGACAGAGCTCACGTTGCCTGGGCGACTGCACACAGTGCCAGGGTCATGTGACTCCCGCTGACCGCCGGCTGGGTGCTCACGTGGGACCAGAGAGGGCTGGCACTCGGCCACACCACGGGCCTGAGGGGTGATGTCATCGACTGGGTGTGCTGTGAAATGGGACAGACACCGCCTGAACACCAACTCAACTGACCAAATGTCGCTTGGCTGCCATTAACCCCATCCTGTCTGCCTGTCTCATAGTCCGTGACAAAGCTGAATGCAGCGAATGTGCTGACATGCATCAAAGGGTCCTTACATGAGAATGCTGTAACTAACCGGTGACACATGGCCTCTGCTGCTGTCTTGTCTGAGGAGAGGAGTGGTGTATTCTGGGCTTTTGGTGCGAGGCAGAGAAAAGGAGCTTCTGATGTAGAAAGCTCTAGGGTCATCAAAAATTCATGTCACACAGGAGTGGTGGAAAGGGATGCGGAAGGAATTTGACAGTCTCCCCCTGCCACCGTCCTTCTGCATTCAGGCACATACTCAGCATCTCAGAGATTAGGGTGCTCTTAGTTTAGACACAACAACGAGCTATGTTGAAGTTTTAATGGACTTGGGACAGGGGTTGGAGGAGATAGAACAGAAGCACACTGAGACAAGCTGGGAGAGAGATGTGTCTGAAAGCCAGCAGCCCTGCAGGGAGTTAGATGAGAGGAAAGGTGGCAGGGTGGCAGAGGGGGGTAGAGGAGAAGGTTATAGCAACATGGATACCATCTGCAGGGAGTGTGTTCAGATGGAAGAGGTGGGTGGAGGGGGCACAGGACAGCTCACAAGACATGGAGGTGGGGTGGGATTAAAGAACAGAAAAGAGTAATGCTTACTTTGGAAAGTCGCTTGTGAGACTAGCATGCATCAGGAGAAGAACAAAGAAATCAGAAACTAAAAAACTGCAAGATACAACAGCTGAAAGAACCCTTTTTTTTTAAACAGTCAGTTTCAGAACACAGACATTTCATATGGCAGCAGCGAAAGTAAGAGAAAGCAAGCGCTCTGTGTCAAGAAGAAAGGATGAGAGAAGAGGAGAACACAGTGACAACAAAAGCAACAGGTGTCTGACACCACAAGGACTGGGGAGCACTGTGAACAGTGAGTGAATGGGAAAACGGATGAGACGTGAGAGAGCCATTACTGCCAACTACCACACTCCTTATCACTTCACAACAATAAGATTTTCAGAGGAGGAAAGTACTAAATGTATCACCCAATATTCTCATGTTCATGTTTTGCTTGAGATGTACGCTGAGTTACCCACAGTCAAAGCTCCTGTCCTTCACTCCACTACCTTACTCTTCAATTCAGATTCGGATGAGCGAGAAGTGAGACTACAGCCTCTTGACCTGCCTACTACCCTCTGTCAGAACGAGCCTTGCAGAGTTGAGATAGCTGCAGTTAATGACTGCCTGAGTGCTGCGATGGAGTGGGCTGACTGACTGAGTGCCCGGCCTGTGATTACAATGCTGCTCTGATAGGACCAGATGGGTCCAGGGGATGTAGGGAGGGAGAGAGGGATGGAGGGTGGGAAAAGGGAGGGAGGGAGAAAGGGAGGGAGGGTGGGAAAAGGGAGGGAGGGAGAAAAGGATGGAGGGAGGGGAAAAGGGAGGGAGGGAGAAAGGGAGGGAGGGAGAAAGGGAGGGGAAAAGGGAGAGGTAGAAAGGGAGGGAGGGAGGGGAAAAGGGAGGGAGGGAGAAAGGGAGGGAGGGAGGGGAAAAGGGAGGGAGGGAGAAAGGGAGAAAGGGATGGAGGGTGGGAAAAGGGAGGGAGGGAGAAAGGGATGGAGGGAGGGGAAAAGGGAGGGAGGGAGAAAGGGATGGAGGGAGGGGAAAGGGAGGGAGGGAGAAAGGGAGGGAGGTAATAAGGGAAGAATACAGTGAATACAGTGAATCTGAATATAGTGAAGCATCTTTCCTGATGATGATGGGTCCTTATCCACAACTGATGTGCTGAGGGTCTCGTTACTCAGTCTATGATTGGCCAATTGTACGAGAGTGACAGTTAGATCTGACCTATAGTTTGAGGATGGGAGTTGGACATTACCCTATCAGAGTCATTGCAGCGTTTATCAGGAGTACATTATACCACTGTCAATTGGGTCTACATGAGGATGGCATGTTTGATCCAGTATGGTGTGCCGATGCGGAGGTATGATGGGGGTAAAATCACTATGGAATGGAAAATAAAAGCTGATAAAACCATGCCATTTCACAAGATATCACTATATCTCACTCCTTCTCGTTGACTATTTCTTACAGAACATGTTTTATGGAATGCAGGAAGACAAGAAGACTTTACTGGCAACATTTGGAGGTTATCAAGACACTATGTCAGGGGTAAACAGTAAAAAACACAAATCTTATCACAAAACATAATTAATCCCCCTGTATCACCTCAGTGATCACCAAATAAATGTTGATTTCAGATTGTATTGGAAGTGATGTTCAGGGATGATACAAATGTCTTTCTGAACTGAAGTGATAGGCCAGACTGACATTATTTATTTGTGAGTTATGAATGCACTGTATGATGAACTAGTCATTTTGAAAATGGCACTGTTGGCAGTACTATTTGAGACTATGACCTACTGTCTTGTAGTATGATTGGTGGAAGAGGACTATTCCCCTGTACTGTGCTGTAGTGCGATTGGTGGAAGAGGACTATGATCCTGTACTGTCTTGTAGTATGATTGGTGGAAGAGGACTATTCCCCTGTACTGTGCTGTAGTGCGATTGGTGGAAGAGGACTATGATCCTGTACTGTGCTGTAGTGTGATTGGTGGAAGAGGACTATGACCCTGTACTGTGCTGTAGTGCTATTGGTGGAAAGAGGACAATGATCTTGTACTGTAGTGTGGGTGTAGTGTGGGTGGAAAGAAGAGGGCTCTGAGATGGAGACGGCCCACCTGCGCAGTGAGGCTCACCTTGGAGTTCTTGCCTCCACTGCGGGCGGACTGCAGAGAGTAGGTTCGCTGGACCACTTGCTCGGGGGTGGAGGGAGACTTATCAGAGGAGTGGTCCGAGTGGCCCTTCTCCACCATATTCTCACCAGGCTCCAGGCTCTGGTGCGTGGGTGAGCGCGAGCGTTTAGGACGCAGGACGGGCGAGCAAGCAGGCGTACTCCTGTTCGAGTTACTGGCAGTGCTGGGGGTGAGAAAGAGAGAGAGAGGGAGTATTAATTATATTTCTCTAAACTCTTTCATCACATCATGAAACGACATATTCTGCACTGTTAGAAAATGTAGGGACGGAGCAAAACCCATTAAAAAACAAATGACACACATTACATGACTAATAGTAGTAACTAATAGTACCACTCTACAGTTCTTTAAACACCTTATCTAAGTGTAAGCCATTTTTTTTACACTTATTTTACCAGGTAAGTTAAGTTGACTGAGAACACATTTATAGCAACGACCTGTGGAATAGTTATATGGGAGAAGAAAGGTGATGAATGAGCCAATTGGAAGCTGGGGGTGATTAGGTGACCGTGATGGTATGACGGCCAGATTGGGAATTTAGCTAGGACACCGGGGTTAACACCCCTACTCTTATGATAAGTGCCATGGGTTCTTTACTGACCACAGAAAGTCAGGTCAGCTGTTTAACGTCCCATCTAAAAGACTGCACCCTACACAGGGCAATATCCCCAATGACTGCCCTGTCCCCAATCACTGTGCCTCCTACTGGCCCTCTAACTTCCAGCAGCATCTGGTCCCCCATCAAGGGAACAACCAGGACAAACCCAGCTTAGCTTCAGAGGAAAGCCAGCAATGGGATGCAGGGTGGAATGCTGCTGGCTAAATGTTAATGATGCTAATGTGTTGCCGTCCCACAGGTAATGCTAGGCCTACTAGTGTACCATGTAAAGACCGAGACGTATGTTCCCATTCATCCCCGGAGTGAGTATTCAGGTTATATCACGGCAAATAGGCTTGAAAGCTACCCACTAATACAGTTAATAACAACAGCAGCTAGCCTACATAACCCACAGATCAATAACCACAACAACAGCAGCTAGCCTACATAACCCAGACCAAAAACAACAGCAGCAGCTAGCCAACAAAACCCACAGACCAACAGCAGAAGCAGCAGCTAGCCTACAAAACCCACAGACCAACAGCAGAAGCAGCAGCTAGCCTACAAAACCCACAGACCAACAACAGCAGCAGCTAGCCTACATAACCCTCAGACCAACAACAGCAGCAGCAGCAGCTAGCCTACAAAACCCACAGACCAACAACAGCAGCAGCAGCTAGCCTACATAACCCACAGACCAAAAACAACAGCAGCAGCTAGCCTATATAACCCTCAGACCAACAACAGCAGCAGCAGCAGCTAGCCTACATAATCCACAGACCAACAACAGCAGCAGCTAGCCTACATAACCCACAGACCAACAGCAGCAGCTAGCCTACATAACCCACAGACCAACAACAGCAGCTAGCCTACATAACCCACAGACCAACAGCAGCAGCTAGCCTACATAACCCACAGACCAACAACAGCAGCTAGCCTACATAACCCACAGACCAACAGCAGCAGCTAGCCTACATAACCCACAGACCAACAACAGCAGCGGCAGCAGCAGCTAGCCTACATAACCCACAGACAGACAACAGTAGCAGCAGCTAGTGTACATAACCCACAGACCAACAACAGCAGCAGCAGCTAGTGTACATAACCCACAAACCAACAACAGCAGAAGCAGCAGCTAGCCTACATAACCAACAGACCAAAAGCAGCAGCAGCAGCTAGCCTACATAACCCACAGACCAACAGCAGCAGCAGCAGCTAGCCTACATAACCCACAGACCAACAACAGCAGCAGCAGCAGCTAGCCTACATAACCCACAGACCAACAACAGCAGCAACAGCAGCAGCTAGCCTACATAATCCACAGACCAACAACAGCAGCAGCTAGCCTACATAACCCACAGACCAACAACAGCAGCAGCAGCAGCAGCTAGCCTACATAACCCACAGACCAACAACAGCAGCAACAGCAGCAGCTAGCCTACATAATCCACAGACCAACAACAACAGCAGCAGCTAGCCTACATAACCCACAGACCAACAACAGTAGCAGCAGCTAGTGTACATAACCCACAGACCAACAACAGCAGAAGCAGCAGCTAGCCTACATAACCCACAGACCAACAGCAGCAGCTAGCCTACATAACCCACAGACCAACAACAGCAGCAACAGCAGCAGCTAGCCTACATAACCCACAGACCAAAAGCAGCAGCAGCAGCTAGCCTACATAACCCTCAGACCAACAACAGCAGCAGCTAGCCTACATAACCCACAGACCAACAACAGCAGCAGCAGCAGCTAGCCTACATAACCCACAGACCAACAACAGCAGCAGCTAGCCTACATAACCCACAGACCAACAGCAGCAGCAGCAGCAGCTAGCCTACATAACCCACAGACCAACAGCAGCAGCAACAGCAGCAGCTAGCCTACATAACCCACAGACCAACAGCAGCAGCAGCAGCTAGCCTACATAACCCACAGACCAACAACAGCAGCAACAGCAAGCACCAGAAAAAATAGCATGGTCAAAAACAGATGGCATACTCTACATGAGTCATGAGGATTAGTGAAAACCATGAGTCAGATAATAGATGTAATATCCCACTGCTGTATCGTTGAAGAGCCAGGAGAAGCACTCACCCGGGATGCACGTGTAAATACACACTGAAAAATTATATTTGGAAAATAATTGGACTTCATCCACCTGACATTGACATTTAAACCTTTATTGGATATCTTTTCTGCAATCTCATTTTCATGCTTAAAAATCCTAATGATGTAGGTGCTGTTTTCAATCTCTTCAGACTGAACAAGTTATCGACACCATGGAAAGATGAGCTATAGACAAAATAAGGCTTTTCTAACGATTCTGGACAGATGAGAACAAGTCCATGAGCAGACCCTCAGAGTAACAGGGACAGTTAAGTACCATGGTTATTATAATGTTGTTGATATTCAGTTGAGTTATGGTGCAATTGTCAATCTGAAAATATGACCAGAGAACACTGTAGCAGGGGACAGGAGGAACGGTGCCAGCCTCTCTCTCTCAATCTCTCCCTCTCTATCTCTCCATCTCCAGCCTTCCCAAAATCAAACTCTCCTGGCCATTGTATACTGCCTACATTACAGACGATCAAGACAGACAGATTGGATAGAGGTAGAGAAACATGTAGCGCTAATAGAAGAGGAGTGCAGAGGAGGATAGGAGAGGAGTGAAGAAGAGGAGGAGGATAGGAGAGGAGTGAAGGAGAGGAGAAGGATAGGAGAGGAGTAAAGGAGAGGCGAGGAAGAGAGGGGAGGAAAGGAGGAGAGAAGTGGAGGAGTGGAGCAAGGGACGCTTCCCTTCCTGAACCACAGGCCAACCTGTTTATTAGGTCCTGTCTCTTGAGACCAGCCTGCAAAGACAACGTCCCAAATGACACCCTATTCCCTTTATAATCCACTGCTATTGGTCAACGCTAGTGAACTGGTTGGGGAACTGGGTGGGGATCTGGGTAGTGAACTGGGTGGATAACTAGGTGGGGAACAGGGTGGATAACTAGGTGGGGAACTGGGTAGTGGACTAGGTGGGGAACTGGGCAGTGGACTAGGTGGGGAACTGGGTAGTGAACTGGGTAGTGAACTGGGTGGATAACTAGGTGGGGAACTAGGTGTGGAACTGGGTGGATAACTAGGTGGGGAACTGGGTAGTGAACTAGGTGGGGAACTGGGTGGGGAACTGGGTAGTGAACTGGGTGGTTAACTGGGTGGTGCTGTGGGTAGTGTACTGGGTGGGGCTGGGTAGTGAACTGGCTGATCCTAACTGTCAGGGATCCCTGTGGCTGTGCTCTGCAGTACCCAGAGCTGATCTCTCATCTAACTAATGGGATGGATCATCAGCTCTGATCGAGTATATTGTGGTTACAAACAAATTATGTGGTGTTGTTATTTGATAAGCAAAAGTGTGTTTGTACAAATGTACTGCATGTTTCTGGAGAACTGACTGTATGCACATGTACCTAATGCATAATACTTCAATATACAAGACAATGATGATTCAGAATATGTTTGAGCATTTGTGAGTATAGGCCTATACTCATGTGTGTGTAACGGTATACAATTGAAGTCGGAAGTTTACATACACTTAGGTGGGAGTCATTAAAACTTGTTTTTCAACCACTCCACAAAAGTCTTGTTAACAAACTATAGTTTTGGCAAGTCGGTTAGGACATCTACTTTGCGCATGACACAAGTCATTTTTCCAACAATTGTTTACAGACAGATTATTTCACTGTATCACAATTCCAGTGGTTCAGAAGTTTACATACACTAAGTTGACTGTGCCTTTAAACAGCTTGGAAAATTCCAGAAAATGTCATGGCTTTAGAAGCTTCTGATAGGCTAATTGACATAATTTGAGTCAATTGGAGGTGTACCCGTGGATGTATTTCAAGGCCTACCTTCAAACTCAATGCCTCTTTGCTTGACATCATGGGAAAATCAAAAGAAATCAGCCAAGACCCCAGAAAAAAAAATTGTAGACCTCCACAAGTCTGGTTCATCCTTGGGAGAAATTTCCAAATGCCTGAAGGTACCACATTCATCTGTACAAACAATAGTATGCAAGTATAAACACGCAGCCGTCATACCACTCAGGAAGGAGACACGTTCTTTCTCCTAGAGATGAACGTACTTTGGTGCGAAAAGTGCAACTCAATCCCAGAACAACAGCAAAGGACCTTGTGAAGATGCTGGAGGAAACAGATACAAAAGTATCTATATCCACAGTAAAACGAGTCCTATATCGACATAACCTGAAAGGCTGCTCAGCAAGGAAGAAGCCACTGCTCCAAAACCGCCATAAAAAAGACTGCATCTGCACATGGGGACAAAGATCGTACTTTTTGGAGAAATGTCCTCTGGTCTGATGAAACAAAAGTAGAACTGTTTGGCCATAATGACCGTTGTTATGTTTGGAGGAAAAAGGGGAGGCTTGCTACCCGAAACGTTTGACCCAAGTTCAATAATTTAAAGGCAATGCTACCAAATACTAATTGAGTGTATGTAAACTTCCTACCCACTGGGAACGTGATGAAAGAAATAAAAGCTGAAATAAATAATTCTCTCTACTATTATTCTGACATTTCACATTCTTAAAATAAAGTGGTGATTCTAACTGACCTAAAACAGGGAATTTTTACTGGGCTTAAATGTGAGGAATTGTGAAAACTGAGTTTAAATGTATTTGGCTAAGGTGTATGTAAACTTTCGACTTCAGCTGTATGCATGTAAAAGTGCACAGGAAATATGAGTGTACAGGAAATATGAGTGTACAGGATATATGCGTGTACAGGATATATGAGTGTACAGGATATATGAGTGTACAGGATATATGCGTGTACAGGATATATGAGTGTACAGGATATATGAGTGTACAGGATATATGAGTGTAGAGGATATATGCGCGTGCAGGATATATGAGTGCGCAGGATATATGAGTGCACAGGATATATGAGTGCACAGGATATATGAGTGCACAGGATATATGAGTGTACAGGATATATGCGTGTACAGGATATATGCGTGTACAGGATATATGCGTGTACAGGATATATGAGTGTACAGGATATATGAGTGCACAGGATATATGAGTGTACAGGATATATGAGTGCACAGGATATATGAGTGCACAGGATATATGAGTGCACAGGATATATGAGTGTACAGGAAATGTCTCACAAGCGGCCCTCATAACATGTAGTGCTGTGGTATCAGCGAATAATGCAATGAGCTGGTACAAAGCAGAGGACACTGCTATTTCTCCTGCATGTGAATCACTGCCTGAACCCAGAGACTGTCTGACACACACACACACACACACACACAAACAGAAGTATAGACGTACGCACCCACAGGGCGCAGATGCACCTGGGTGCACATTCACGCAGACACTGACACACACAAGCACACACACAGAACAGTTCTCATATGCCAGTGGGCTGTGTGAGCTGCATTATCTTTCATGTCACATCCTGGCTCAGTTACTAACAATCTCACGCTCACCTGACTTTCATCAGATCTACAGAACCAGACAGAGTTAAGATCAGAACTGAGCACACACCATACTAGAACTACCCAGTCAGATATCTGCCAGTCATCATCATTACCATTAACTGTGGGTTTATAACCCCATTATGGCCAGTCTCACTCCATAAGTGTAATGGCTCTGACTGACCCCAGGGTCATAATGATCACAGGCCCTAACATCACCTGCTGTCAGCTCTGTTCTCTGTCTCCTGATTGGATAGAAGCCTATGCACCTGTATTTCAAAACATGAATCATCAACTTAAGCCGACTAATATTGCATGACTAGAGCCTAAATGCATTGAATGTGCGTCTGAAAAATGTTCAGAACAGTGCAGCCAGTTATCGTGAGCATTCAGAGTTGGATCACACATCCCTCAACATGATAAAGGCTGCGTCTCCATGGAAACCAACATCACTGCTTTTCGTCAGGGAATTCTCGGCAGTGCTCTCCTCGAGATAAAACAGAACAATGGGAACATGGATAAATCCTCAGCATATGATTGGAGGTTTGATCAGCTCACTCCCAGTAATGTGTGTCTTTGCTTATTAGACAAGACCAGGTACACATGCTGCTAACATGTACAGTCAGACAAGAGCGTTATAGCCTTAGCCAAATCAAATCAAATGATATTTGTCACATACTGGGACATGCTACAATAGGTGTAGACTAACAGTGAAACGTTTACTTATGGGCCCTTCCCAACAATGCAGAATTTAAACAAATAATAACATGAGGAATAAGTACACACGCTACAATGAGTTACTCTATGAACCAAACACATTACTGTCAAGTAAATTGTCTCCCGTTTGTTCAGCATGAGAGGAGAGGACAGATACATGGGCGGTAAGAATGGCATCCTACTGCAGAACAATAGAGACAGCTGTTTCTGGACGTTAGCCTATACCTGAAGCTGACCCAGAACAATGACACAAAATATTAAAGTAGCTGCACCATTTGTATATTATGACTCGTAAGAGAAAATGATGTGGTTGTCATGACGAGTGAGAGACAATGCATGGCGGATTGTGGGTAAACAGCTAAAAAGCCTATCTGGCTTCTCGCCCCCACAAATGAAGCGCAACAAAGCACCGTCTATATGAATATTGCTATAGCAACTGTGACTAGAGAGAATTTCTTTAAATATTCATAATATGCTTCTATATATAATCTACTGGGCAGAGACAGACCTTCTGTTGAGCTTGGCCTTTTAACTGGAAATAAGGGATTTGGAGAGGGAGGGAGGGAGGCAGGGAGAGAGACAACACTATCATGGTTGACTGTGATTGAGGATTGAGTAGAACTGGGTAACCTGCCACTTTTCCCGCTATATTAGTATAATACTCAACCTGCCATCTAATAACATCATTTGCATACAGTTTTGAAGCCTGGCCTCACAGCCATACAATACTTATTTCTGAGCCCCTCCAAGACGTATGATACCTACTAATGGTCTAATTACTTTAGACAGAAAGTAGGGAGGTTTATCAGGGAGGATGTATGAGTGTTTAGTTGCGACCGTCTAGCAATCCAAAGGTTGCATGCTCGAGTCAAAGACAACTGTAGCATTTTAACTTTTCCCCTAACCCTAATTCTACCCTTAACCCATTTGACCTAACCTTTGTCGTTAGTTCACCTAACCACCAACAGAAATTCTGCCCATAATTCCTCTTTGTTGTTACGATGCAACTAGCAAACTGGCCTCAGAGAAAGACATATAATACTATACATTCTCAAATATGTATAATATGTTACTTCAAGCAATTCATATGCTGCTGTACGACCGGGTAAGACATATGATACTGTACATCCTCTAATTTGTATGATATTTTTTACATTCATAACATATCCTAAAGTAATGTAATATATCATACTAAACGTACGTACCAAATCCTACAAATTGCCCTGAGACCAGGTTGAGTGTGTAGCTACAGCAGGTCCCTAAGGCAGGGAAGCAGCTGGGCTGATCTGCATTACAGCACCAGAAACAATCAGTCCTGACTGTATTGTATGTAAGATAAGGTTGATAAGAACATGGACTGTACATACTGCAGCAGAACGACAAAACAATGCACTTGGACTGCACATGGAACACAAATAGACCAAATATAGACCACACAAGCTAATTATGGTCAAAGAAAGAACACTGAGCAATAAGATGCAGGTTGAAAAGCATTATAATGAGATTGGTACTCTACACATGCCCAGTGAGAAAAGCAAATCAGTCTGCTGGTGAAACTTTGTTGTTGTCTTTTTGTAATGTGCTCTAAATCTCTGGGCTCAGGCTATCCAAATGAGGAGGGCAACGCTTCGCTTCACAATGCACAGAGTTCCGGGCTGTTCCGAGGGGCCTTGTTCTCACTGACGCTTTTGCTGACCCTGGAAAATACCCATCTGGCAATGGACCTTGTGGTTCACCATGCTAAAAGTGCAGGGGTGGACCGAGCTCAACGGCAACACACGCACACAAATCATGCATGACATAGCTTCAAACAGCACATACACACACCCATGCAATAAACTCCATACAATAAACACACTACCCCCCCCCCCCCCCCCCCCCCCCCAACTACCTACCTGCCTAACACACACACACACACACACACACACACACACAACGTTAAATCCACTTGGGCCACAGAACTACAAGGCCACCATATCCAAGCCGATCGATGGTCTCAACTCCTCACCAGTCAATCATAGGCACAACAGCATCCTTTACATTGTTCACAAACATCCAGCTTCCATTGGTTGCTGTGATGCACTCAAAAACCTCCATATCCTCATATAGAGAAAGGAGCAGCAAGGAGCCGTTCATCCAAGGCTCATCTGAGAGCTACTTCACCTTCTCTCTCCCCGGGAGAGAACAGAACAGAATAGAGAGAAGAGAAGAGCCCTGGGAGATTTCCTTCAGCAGGCTTAGGGGTCTGATCTCCTCCTGCCAGCGTGATCTCTTAATAACAAGCTAGATTACGTCCCTGTGACAACACCTGCCAAATGGGACAAGAGGATCGCTGTGCTGTTGACTGACACTCCCCTTCCACCCCCACCCATCTGCATATACAGCAATGGAATGCAGCACAAGTGTGTCTGTCTTTCTGCATGCAGACAGGCAGGCTGCTCTCTCCCTCCCCACTAACCTGGTAGCCATGTAGACCCAGCTCCGATGCGATCAGCCCCCTTTCAAGCCAAGGCTTCATTCAACCAGAGGGAGCCACGGATGGGGGAAAGGAGGAGGGACAGGAGGATGAGGGGAAGGGGGGAGGATGGGTTCCGGAGCATGCCAGGCGGATGAGAGGAAGCAGAGAGAGCACAGATCGTTCCTTTTGGATGGTGTACTGAGGCTAGTCCACAGCCTATTTCTATCTCTCTGTGTCTATCTCTCTGAGGCTGCTCCCTCCCTCCCCTTTTCACTCACAGACTCCCCTCTCTCCTGTTCCCTGTGCGTTTGTCAGCTCTTCCTCTTGACTGGTGCGCCCTGTTCCCCATGCATTTGTCACCGCTTCCTCATGATTTTTGCGCCTGCTATGTATGTATCCAAGCAAGGGTGTTCTCGACTCTCACAATCACCAGTTTTGTCCAATATTCACAGGCACACACAGGCTGATAGAGTAGAAGAGGGGGAGAGGGACAGTGGCAGAGAGAGTGAGGGAGGGAGAGTGACAATGGCAGAGAGAGTGAGGGAGAGTGACAGTGGCAGAGAGAGTATGAGGGAGGGAACGTGACAGTGGCAGAGAGAGTGAGGGAGGGAACGTGACAGTGGCAGAGAGAGTGAGGGAGGGAGAGTGACAGTGGCAGAGAGAGTATGAGGGAGGGAGAGTGACAGTGGCAGAGAGAGTATGAGGGAGGGAACGTGACAGTGGCAGAGAGAGTGAGGGAGGGAGAGTGACAGTGGCAGAGAGAGTATGAGGGAGGGAGAGTGACAGTGGCAGAGAGAGTGAGGGAGGGAGAGCGACAGTGGCAGAGAGAGTGAGGGAGGGAGAGTGACAGTGGCAGAGAGAGTGAGAGAGGGAGAGTGACAGTGGCAGAGAGAGTGAGGGAGGAAGAGAAAGTGGTGGCTCTACTTTGCATTCTGCCACTGCTTGGTGCTCTGAGCCTGCTGGCCACTCAATTATTCATGCTGTTCATGAATGGAGGGGCTGACATCACCGGCATTCAGGTCACTTTACATTCTGGCCTCTTCTGAATCATACAACCAATCCCCAGAAGGCCCACTACACCCCAGAGCACACTGATATAAAACTTACAATACACATACAGTACAGTCCACCCACCTACAAACCCACCTAAACTCAGCAAAAGATGAAACGTCCCTTTTTCAGGACCCTGTCTTCACAGATCTTCATTGTAAAGGGTTTAAACACTGTTTCCCATGCTTGTTCAATGAACCATAAACAATTAATGAACATGCACCTGTGGAATGGTCGTTAAGACACTAACAGCTTACAGGCGGTAGGCAATTAAGGTCACAGTTCTGAAAAGGTAGGACACTAAAGAGGCCTTTCTACTGACTCTGAAAAACACCAAAAGAAAGATGCCCAGGGTCCCTGCTCATCTGCGCGAACGTGCCTTAGGCATGCTGCAAGGAGGCATGAGGACTGCAGATGTGGCCAGGGCAATAAATTACAATGTCCGTACTGTGAGACGCCTAAGACAACGCTACAGAGAGACAGGATTGGCAGCTGTTCTTCCTCGCATTGGCAGACCACGTGTAAACAACACATGCACAGGATAGGTACATCCAAACATCACACCTGCAGGACAGGTACAGGATGGCAACAACAACTGCCTGAGTTACACCAGGAACGCACAATCCCTCCATCAGTGCTCAGGCTGTCCGCAATAGGCTGAGAGAGGCAGGACTGAGGGCTTTTAGGCCTGTTTAAAGGCAGGTCCTCACCAGACATCACCGGCAACAACGTCGCCTATGGGCACAAACCCACTGCCGCTGAACCAGACAGGACTGGCAAGAAGTGCTCTTCACTGACGAGTCACGGTTTTGTCTCACCAGGGGGATGGTCGGATTCGAGTTTATCGGCGAAGGAGTGAGCATTACACCGAGGCCTGTACTCTGGAGCGGGATCGATTTGGAGGTGGAGGGTCCGTCATGGTCTGGGGCGGTGTGTCACAGCATCATCGGACTGAGCCTGTTGTCATTGCAGGCAATCTCAACGCTGTGCGTTACAGGGAAGACATCCTCCTCCCTCATGTGGTACCCTTCCTGCAGGCTCATCCTGACATAACCCTCCAGCATGACAATGCCACCAGCCATTCTACTCGTTTCCTGCAAGACAGGAATGTCAGTGTTCTGCCATGGCCAGCAAAGAGCCTGGATCTCAACCCCATTGAGCACATCTGGGACCTATTGGATCGGAGGGTGAGGGCTAGGGCCATTCCCCCCAGAAATCTCTGGCATTGTGTTGTGTGACAAAACTGACATTTTAGAGTGGCCTTTTATTGTCCCCAGCACAAGGTGAACCTGTGTGATGATCATGCTGTTTAATCAGCTTCTTGATATGCCACACCTGTCAGGTGGATGGATTATCTTGGCAAAGGAGAAATGCTCCCTAACAGGATGTAAACAAATTTAAGAGAAATACGCTTTTTGTGCATATAGAAAATGTCTGGGATATTTTATTTTAGCTCATGAAACATGGGACCAACACTTTAAAGGTTGCGTTTTTATTTTGTTCAGTATAATTTTTGTATTTACACTTTAATCTCACAACATATAGTGGATTCAATATTTACAGTTTATTATTTACTTATAGTTGCCTCCAGCACCACCAATAGCTGGTGTAATGAAAACAGGAAACAATGAAATACTTGAGATATTACACTGGCGTATGGATCATAAATCTAATGGTCCAACTCCTACAGACCTTAAACCATATGTCAATCTGCACTTCAAAGATGTTCGCATTTACACCTTCGTCATTAGTCAATCTGCTGCAGTGAAAAACGCTTGCTTAAGTTATTTTCACTGACCTTTGCATTTGAAGTTACCACTTTAAATACTGTCATCCTCATGACTCGCTAAGAAACTGTAGTTTTAAGTTGGCAACAAGGTAATTTATCAGCCAATGCCACTTCAGTAGGCTACATAGCCTATGTGAAGCTAGGTATGCCTAAGTTTAAACAGGCAGCACAATTCAGATATTTTTCCACTAATTGGTATTTTGACCAATCACATTAGATCTTTTCACAGCAGATATTTTTCAGAGATGATCTGATTAGTGAAAAAAAGAGATCAGATTGGGGTTCCTGTGTAAACACGGCCATAATTAATAACTCATTTACACAAATTAATATTACCCTACATCAGGCTTTAGCTTCTTGCTGCTTCCGCAGGGCTGGACTTGAGTGGTTCCATCAAGACAGAGAGCATCTAAAAATACCACTGGCAAAGTTGTGATTTATACTTTTTTTCAAAGCCTATTAAGGATGTGTATGCTGCCTGGATACACCATATCACTAAGTTCATCAGGTTGAGCGGAAAACTTCACCCACAGGTTCTCCCAAAAAGGCCTTATCCAAGGGGGTGGAACTCTTTGTCCAAAGTTAGGTCACAACACCTAACCTTCTCATGCTCTTCTCACAGCCCAGTCTCTCCCTGCCTGGATAAGACTGCCTGGCCTCACATCAAAACTAACCTACTTTTATTTGCTCTCATTGTTGTGCACCCAAGGGAGACCCAGATGGCCCAACTGACCAAGACTGAGAGAAACACTAAGGCATGACTGGGTAGTGTATGGGGTCCATAGGAGTAGCTAAATGGCATGTTCTGCCACAGGCCTGTTTTACTACTAGTGCCACACGGGTCAGTATTGTGTTCTTTTAGACGCTGTTCCAATGACCGCCCAATGTTGAGAGACTCTGTTCTGTCTTTCTGGGCCAAAGGACTGTTTACACCGTCACCATGGCAACCTCAATGCGGCATTGCACAGCTGAATCAGAAGTGTCTGTCTCAGCCGGGCGTAATTTGGCCATGTGGTTACCACGGCGACAAGCCATGTGTGTGTGTTGCCACCACTCTTGAAGTGGGAGACCAGAGAAAGACAGTGAGAGAGAAAGGGAGGGAGAGAGAGAAACAGAGAGGGGTGGAGTTGGGGAGAATGGACCGCCTCACAATCAGATATTTATCCTGTCAATGGGTGTTGGGACATATTAGGATAGCACTCACACACTAGGTTATCTACTGGCATGGTGTTTTAAAGTGCACTTCGCTGAAAGCAGTGTGGCACAAGCTCCAATCTGAGAGCATCATCCTCTGAGCATGGATCAATGTGCTTTACTCACATTAGAACTTTGTCAAAACAACACTTCTCCCCCTTACACTCAGCAGACAAGACACAGAGAAGAAATTTAGTGAGTCCTGCTGAGACAATTCAGCAAAACTGTAGTGTGTGTGTGTGTGTGTGTGTGTGAATACAAGCCACAATCTGATAGTGTTTTACACTAGACTATAAGTTAGATATGTATCACAGTGAAAGTACCACTGTACATCCATCCCTGCTGCCCTGCTTTGAGAGGCACTTGGGGACAGAAAGACAGCGCACTTGTGACTGCAGGGAGTTTTGGGGGCAGGGTCACTGAGAGGTGACAGAGGGAGAGGAAACAGGCTGCCAACAGGACAAAGCCCTCCACAGGACACACGGCATGGCACCAACTGCCAACGGGACAGGGACTGGGCCATCTGTGGAGGACAGGTTTCTGGGCCTGGGGGTGGTGAGGAGTGGTGATTGTGACATGCAGGACCGCCTGACTGGGAGAGAGGGGTATTTCTTTATGTCTCTGTATTATTATGCCCCAACTTACTGCTGTACCCCTGGAAATCTGACCACTATAGGGAACCACTGTGATCAAGTCAATACTTCATGTACCTGTACACCCAACGACTGTATTACAGAATGACTAGTCTGAGATTAGGGATTTTATCTAGAAAAAAATCATACTAATGCATCGAAATAACCTGATATGGATGAAACACAATTAACTATATGAAATCCTGTAAATCTTTGAAAATGATAATAAAAACATTGAAAAGAGAAACAATGCCTTAATACAAGGGTAATTCAATTAAAATGTTGTGCTTTACAAAAACATGCTGAGTGGGGTTAGAAACGGCGAAATGTCCATTCTGCCTTTATCAGCAGGCCTATGACGAATCAAAACCTGACCCATTCTTTTTTATCTGGGAGAGAGAATGATTATATTCCAACTGCTCCGTAAATCCCCTGGTGCTCAAAGGTCTCTCTCTCATGTACGGCGGTCTTTACTATGCTTTTAAAAAGCTTAATGGAAAATAACTTTCATGTTCAGTCAACGCTCATTGAAAAAACAAGCGTACAGATGGAACCCTTCAGCGTGCACTTTCATTAGCTAGCCACCCGTCAGGCAGGAATGGCACGGACGGACGCTGTGGACTGTGTACGCCTGGCTGCTCCTAAATAACACGGCTCACGGTCCATTAATGACGAGGTGCAGGCCTCTGTGTGAATACAGGGAGTGTTAACACTGTAGACTAAATGCTCTCAGATTCTGTTAACACTCAACTGCCCCGGCCTGACTCCATACTATACATCATTACAACAGGCTTGTTTCAGCCTATATAAAGAAGAGCCGCTGCCTTTGGGTCAGTGTCCCCTGCTTTCTGTTATATCGGTTTTCCTCGCACAGTAGTATTGGAAAGCTTGGATAGAAACGTGTGAGAATATGATTAGGAAATGGCACTTAGCCTGTGAAAACTATGTCTTAGCCAGAATCTACCTCCACTTGAATGACAGTCAATCCAAAAATAACCCAAAGCTGAGATACATTCATCACCATCCCTTCTCCTCACACATAATCAACAGATATGAGCTGTACTATCCCCTTGCCAATGCCAGCAATCAAACACACAAGAGTATGTTGAAGCAAAATATTGCCAGCTAGTTATATGACTGCTGTTTTGCAGGTTTGTATTGATTATTATAGGATGCTAGGTGCATCTCTGAACACTTCAGAGCACGTTTCATTTGACCACAAATAGATAAAAGGAAGCTTAGAACCTAAAACATATCAACCTGTGACAGATTATATTGCTAGTCTATGGTGCTTGTCTATGTCACATACTGTACATTAACAGCATCATGTTATTACGTTATCCTTGCACTAATAATGTTATGTATTACAGGGTGCTCTTCTCCAGGTTCATCTCCAGGTTCATCTCTCTGTAGAGATACAGGGAAAGAAGGTTTTTTTTCTGGATTTAAAAGGGGCTTAGGTGGTGGGCGTGGCAGGGGGCATGGCAATGGACACGGTTGGCTGTTGGCTCGGCTGACTTTTAGAGAACATTTTAGAAGCCCCCATCATACCGAATTCTTGAATTTAAGCCAATTTCCTGCAATTCTACAAAAATGTTCATAGAGCATAGAGATGTTTTAAAGGTCAATTCCTGCAATTCTACACATTTTGCCATGGAACTGAGAGAAAATGTTGCACATTTAAAGCTATTTACCTACATATTCTATGCATTCTGTCATGGCTAATGCTGTGTTATTTTGCTCAAACCTAATAACAAAATCAATACTGCTAAATTCATTGTTTTAGGAATTTATTCTCCCAGACCGTCCAGCTTTTACTTTGGTTGATTGTTAGTTCTCCAAGATTATATTATAAAAATATATGACATTATCTTTTCCACATACTTTCTCTGGTTTTAGTCATTAAAGTTTACACTGAAAACTTTTTTCCATCCCGAAAATGAACTGTTTGGCAGAAATATCCCTGGCAAGCTCTGACCGCGCGGGAGGAAAGCTTATAAAGAATTGGAGATGACAACAGGCCGCTTGGAGAGAATATGGTAAATACACAGACAGAGACAGAGAGACAGAGAGATATTAACAGTCATCACCTACAGAGAGATGAACCTGGAGAAGAATCCCTTAAGCAAGCTGGCCATGGGGCTCTGTTCAAACACAAATACACCCCACAGAGCCCCAGGCCAGCACCACAATTAGACCCAACCAAATCATGAGATAACAAAAAGATAATTACTTGGCACATTGGAATGAATGAACAAGAAAACTAGAATGCTATTTTGTTCTAAACAGAGAGGTGGAAACTGAGCTGCACTTCCTAACCTCCTGCCAAATGTATGTTCATATTAGAGACACATATTTACCTCAGATTACACAAACCCACCAAAAACAAATGCAATTTTGATGAACTCCACAGTGCGCCATCATAGCCACAAGATGTGTGACCTGTTGCCACAAGAAAAGGGCAACCAGTGAAGAACAAACACCATTGTAAATACAACCCACATTTATGATTTATTTTCCCTTTTGTAGTTTAACTATTTGCACATCGTTACAACACTCTATATTGTAATGAACACGATGGGAGACAGATAGATGGTTTCAAGCGCAGGTGTTTATTTGTAAAGGACCACAGGAGGAGGCAGGTAGCTGGGTCTAGGGGCAGGCAGAAGGTCATACACAGGGGTCCAAAAAGGCAACAGTACAGGCATGGAAAAGGCTATTCATGTCTTCCGGGAGATCAGGCAATATGTTGATAACAGGAAATACAATAGGCTAAAGTACAGACAGGGAATAGGCAAAAGGCGTTGTTAGTGAGGAAGGCAAAAACGATCATACATGGGAGGATTAAATTACGGGAAAAACAGAGCTCAGAATAGAAGTGTGTCACAAAACAAACAATACCTCACAGTGATGGGGTGCAAAGAACTGAACTAAATAGTGTGTGATAATGACATACAGGTGTGTGAACAGGTGATTAGAATTCAGGCGATTGGGATCTGGAGAGTGAACTGCGTTCAGGGGATCTACATGCTTGAGAGTGTGAGTTGGATGCAGACGTTACATATATAGCCATAATATGACATTTGAAATGTCTCTATTCCTTTGGAACTCTTGTGAGTGTAATGTTTACTGTTTATTTATCTTTTGTTTATTATCTATTTAACTTGTTTTGGCAATGTAAACATATGTTTCCCATGACAATAAAGCCCTCTGAATTGCATTGAATTGAGAGAGAGAGACAGTAGGAACAGCAAAGCTCCAGTCCAGGGAGAACAATCGTGTGTCTCACTCAGAGAGAGACAGAAAGAGCGAGACAAGATTTTGTTCTGAAATTCTGGCAAACCCAGGCCACTTTGCAGTTGTTCTTTTCATGGCAAGTGGAAAGAGAGAGAGCGTGTAAGTGGGTGTCTGTGTATGTGTTAAGGGATAGGGGAAATTGTCTAGCATTTTGTCATGTGTTGGATGCTTCCATCGGAATCATTACGAATAATACAAATTCAGCTTGCCACATAACAGTTACCATGGCACTGGCCTTACTGAATAATACAGAGACATTTCTTTTATAAGGGCCTTTCTTCATCCCTTACGGCTTTTAATTATGCATCCCCATCTTGGTGCAGCTCGGGTTGGGGAGCCTCCATTGTTATGTCACTGAAAATAACCCTGCAGAATATGTCCCTGTAGGAAGACATGGCAGCACTGTATAATAGCTGTTTTGTGTGTGTGTGTGTGTGTGTGTGTGTGTTTGTGTACAGACAAACACTGCAGTCCGCTCTGAGTGCGAGTGTTTGGTCCACATGATAAAGGAACTGCCTTTACAGTATCAGGTTAAAGGGTTAAAGTTAGGGGAAGGGTTAAAGTTAAGGGAAGGGTTAAGGTTAGGGGAAGGATTAAGGTTAGGGGAAGGGTTAAAGTTAGGGTTAGGAGAATGGTTAAAGTTAGGGTTAGGGGAAGGGTTAAAGTTAGGTTTAGGGGAAGGGTTAAGGTTAGGGTTAGCGGAAGGGTTAAAGTTAGGGGAAGGGTTAAGGTTAGGGTTAAAGGTAGGGTTAGGGTTAAAGGTAGGGTTAGGTGCAGCGTGGTAGGCTACGTTCTGAATTTATTAAATGAACATGAACATTTATTTAAAAAACAAGATAAACGACACGTAAAGTAATGTAGCGCTAAACCAGCAACTAACAAAAACAAGATCCCACAACAGAAAGTGGGAAAAAGGGCTGCCTAAGTATGATCCCCAATCAGAGACAACGATAGACGCTGCCTCTTATTGGGAACCATACTCGGCCAAAAACAAAGAAATAGACAACATAGAATTCCCACCCCAAATCACACCCTGACCTAACCAAATAGAGAAATAAAATGTCTCTCTGAGGTCAGGACGCGACAGTCCCCACAAGGTCAAATTCTATTTCTGGGGGTTTAGGGTTTTTCGTAACAAAGCATCCTTGACTCACGCTGCCAAACATACCCTCGTAAACCTGACTATCCTACCGATCTTCGACTTTTGCGATGTCATTTACAAAATACCCTTCGACATTCTACTCGGGGAAACTGTATGCAGTCTATCACAGTGCCATCTGTTTTGTCACCAAAGCCCAATATACTACCCACCACTGCGACCTGTGTGCTCTCGTTGGCTGGCCCTCGCTTCATATTCGTCACCAAACCCACTGGCTCCAGGTCATCTATAAGTCTTTGCTAGGTAAAGCCCTGCCTTATCTCAGCTCACTGGTCACCATAGCACGCGCTCCAGCAGGTATATTTCACTGGTTGTCCACAAAGCCAATTCCTCCTTCGGGCACCTTTCCTTCCAGTTCTCTGCTGCCAATGACTGGAACGAACTGCAAAAATCACTGAAGCTGGAGACTCATACCTTCCTCACTAGCTTTTAGCACCAGCTGTCAGAGCAGCTCTCAGATCACTGCACCTGTACATAGCCCATCTCTAAATAGCCCATCCAACTACCTCATCCCCATACCATTAAGTATCTCTACTTGCACACATCTATCACTCCAGTGTTTAATTGCTATATTGTATTTATTTCGCCACTATGGCCTATGTATTGTATAGACTTTTTCTATTGTATTATTGACTGTATGTTCATTTATTCCATGTGTAACTCTGTGTTGTTGTTTGTGTCGCACTGCTTTGCTAAATCTTGGCCAGGTCGGTGTTGTAAATGAGAACTTGTTCTCAACTAGCCTACCTGGTTAAATAAAGGTTAAATACAACATTTAAAAAGTTATAATTAGTGTTAGGATTAGGTTTACGAGCTAAGGTAAGTTTTAGGGTTAGGTTTAAGGTAAGAGTACGGGTTAGGGAAAATAGGATTTTGAATGGGACTGAATTGTGTGTCCCCACAAGGTTAGTAGTACAAGACTCTGTGTGTGTGTGTGTGTGTGTGTGTGCGCTTACATATGGGAACATATTTTGTGAGAGGGTTGACATGTTTTGCCATGGGTTTTTTCATGGATGTTCTTTTCACAACACATTGAGAACATTAAAGGTATTATACATGGGGAGGTGAGGAAGCTATATCTCTTCCTGAAGCTACTGGGCATTAGTGTCACAAAGCACCTACTCCATGCCCCCTTAAAGACAACACTCTCCAAACACATTAGGCAACTAAACTACAGGCACTGACTGGGTCAGAGTGCACCCCATTCCCCCATTGGAATCACCTTAAAGAGGGCACACATGACACCTCATTAAGACAGCTAAGGCAGCTATCACTAATGTTAACCACTCTCCATGTCTGTTACCACAACCCAGACCTTTACTGACTCTCTAGCTTATTACACTAGGTAGGTAGAATTACAGCAGAATACATATAACACAAATTCAATCATGTGTATTCATTGTACTAATATGTAAGTGGGACTCATTAGGGAATAATGGGGTGAAACAAAGCACTTGTCAACACGGCAGACTAGGCCTTCTTAAAATAGTTAAATGACATGTTTTTTAATTTTAATGTCTCTGACACTTTCTCACGAGGGAGGTGCATCCACAGAGCATGAGGAGAGTGAGTTTAAGAAGCAAGCAAGGGATTTGATGAAGGAAGGAAAGAGGGAGGGAGGGAACCTGGGTGTGAAAGGAGGGTGAGATCATATTAATGTTCTGGTGACCAGAACAAGCCTGGCAGAGATCCGACTCAGAGTCAGACCCGTGATAAATCTGCTGCTCCATCCACATCAGCAGAGAGAGAGAACCTGCTGCTGAGTCACTGTCGTCGTCGTCCCCCCCCCCCCCCCCCCCATTCCGGTGGGCCTGAGAGGGAGACCGAACAGAGGGGCTCACAGAATGAGCACTTTACCTCACAGAATTATGTAAATTACACTCCAAATTGTCAGATTCCAACAAGATGCTGAGCATGCCAAAATATCTTCCAGAGATGTGATAAGACATTGTCACACTATCACAGACATGACTTTTGTCACTGTTACTAACCGGCTACCACCCAGTACTCAGCCCTGCACCTTAAACACAGCTTCCATATGTATACTGAACAAAAATATAAACGCAACGTGCAAAGTGTTGGACCCATGTTTCATGAGCTAAACAAAAGATCTCATACATTTTCCATACACACACGTTTTCCATACACACATTTCTCTCAAATTTTATGCACAACTTTTTTTTACATCTCTGTTAGGGATAATTTCTCCTTTGCAATATCCAGCAACCATTGAAGAGGAGTAGAACAACATTCCACAGGCCACAATCAACAGCCTAATAAACTCTATGTGAAGGAGATGTGCCGCGCTGCATGAGGCAAATGGTGGTCACACCAGATATTGACTGGTTTTCTAATATACACCCCTACCTTTTTTTAAGGTATATGTGACCAACAGATGCATATCTGTATTCCCAGTCATGTGAAATCCATAGATTAGGGCCTAATGAATTTATTTAAATTTACTGATTTCCTTATATGAACTGTAACTCATAAAATCTTCGAAATTGTTCCATGTTGCGTTTATATTATTGTTCAGTATACATAGTCATTGAACACTGGTCACTTTAGTAATGTCTACATATTATTTTACACACTTCATATGTACAGTGGCAATTTTAGCATGTAAATCTTGGTGCGGGAATGCATGCCAGCAAAGCCACTACACAACACAAAACAATACATTAATTGCACTATAACGGTGACAAACGGTGCCCACAAACTGTTAGGGCCTACATTAAGCTGTCCCAACAGCAGAGTTCCAACAGAAGTCCCAAAACCTTACCAAGGCAACACCTGGCTATCAGCGGAGCCTTGTCTGGCAGTGAAACAGTTAATTCAGCTTAATTTACTGCCTTAAAAAAACATAGCTAATGTGGCTGACTTGCTTAAACAAATGGTGGTTTCTACTGACAATTAAGATATACAAACTACAGCATAAGGGGACGACGTAATTTCGATAAAGACATTAGTGAGCGAGCCTGGACGTAGTCAATATAGCTATTTGTTCAGCACTTTTTAAACATACATAATTCAGAACATGGGCCAATCTTACAGTATTCTCCCTGTACACCAAGTCAGAACCGTAGGATAAATAAAGGGCGCAAAAAGCAGACAATGAAAGCTCTTACAATATTCAATGATGACATTTCTCTAAAACAGGTTATAGGCTACATGTGCACCACCAAGTCAGAACAGTAGGCGAAATTAAGAGGGAAAAAATGACCAAATTATTAAGAAGAGGCACATGGGCTACTAATAGCTTACTACACAACATATACTTAGTATTACTTTCTTAGCTACAGTATACATACAGTGGCAAGAAAAAGTATGTGAACCCTTAAGAAATACCTGGATTTCTGCATAAATTGGTCATAAGATTTGATCTGGTCTTTATCTAGATCACAACAATAGACAAACACAGTCTGCTTAAAATAATAACACAAACAATAAGTTTACTCGTCGAAAATGAACACACGAGTAAACATTCACAGTGCAGGGTGGAAAAAGTATGTGAACCCTTGGTTTTAATAACTGGTTGACCCTCCTTTGGCAGCAATAACCTGCACAACAGTCAGGAGTAATGTTGGACCATTCCTCTTTACAAAACTGTTTCAGTTCAGCAATATTCTTGGGATGTCTGGTGTGAACTGCTCTCGTGGTCATGCCACAGCATCTCAATTGGGTTGAGGTCAGGACTCTGACTGGGCCACACCAGAAGGTGTATTTTCTTCTGTTGAAGCCATTCTGTTGTTAATTTACTTCTGTATTTTGGGTTGTTGTCCTGTTGCATCACCCAACTTCTGTTGAGCTTCAATTGGCAGACAGATAGCCTAACATTCTCCTGTAAAATGTCTTGATAAACTTGGAAATTCATTTTTCTATCAATGATAGCAAGCTGTCCAGGCCCTTAGGCAGCACCAAACCATGATGCTCCCTCCACCATACTTTACAGTTGGGATGAGGATTTGATGTTGATGTGCTGTGCCTTTTTTTCTCCACACATAGTGTTGTGTGTTCCTTCCAAACAACTTAACTGTAGTTTCCATCTAGGTGCACTTTTGCAAACTTCAGAAGTGCAGCAATGTTTTCTTTTTGGAAAGCAGTGGCTTCTTCCGTGGTGTCCTCCCATGAACACCATTATTGTTTAGTGTTTTACGTATTGTAGACTCGTCAACAGAGATGTTAGCATGTTCCAGAGATTTCTGTAAGTCTTTAGCTGACACTCTGGGATTCTTCTTAACCTCATTGAGCATTCTGTGCTGTGCTCTTGCAGTCATCTTTGCAGGACAGTCACTCCTAGGGAGAGTAGCAACAGTGCTGAACTTTCTCCATTTATAGACAATTTCTCTTACCTTGGACTGATGAACATCAAGGCTTTTAGAGACACTTTTGTAACCCTTTCCAGCTTTATGCAAGTCAGCGATTGCTTAGCCACTAATATCTTCCAAACCACTCATTGTTGAATTTCTCTTCATTATTTCTCTTCATATGACAATGATTAAAAATAATGTGCCAGTAGAATGTCAACTTGATTTATGATGACTGCTAGCTTGCTAGCTAAGATTTTGAAAGTATGATTTTAAATCCATTTTAGAATAAGGATGTAACGTAACATAATGTGGGAAAAGTCAAGGGGTCTGAATACTTTCCCGAATGCGCTGTATTTATATTCCGGGGTTTGACACTGCTCGTTCTAATATTTCTAAATTTCTTAATGATTTTCTTTTTCTTTTGGGGATTAGAGTGTATTGTAGGTATTACTGTACTGTTGGAGCTGGGAACATAAATCATTTCGCCATATAAAATCTGCATCAAATGTACGCAATCAATAACATGTCATTTGATTTGACAAAGCATGGACAAAATACATTGTTTATAGCTTCATTGTGTGCTATAGCTGATGCAGAAGGATAGAACAGTGAGGGAGCCATCAACTCAGATTAACTCACACAGCAGGACGATACTTTACTCATACCCAGTTCCTTTATGGAATACTAAAGAGAAAGATGAACCACTACCAAAGAGACGTATACTTGAGGTCTGAGATGTTTTCCCAGATAAACGATACCCAGAGAGCCACTGGGCTCCACAGTAACAGAGTGACACAAACCACCACAATGTCTTCCACTCCACATGATGTTTCCTGGAAACCAGCAGAATTTTCAGCAATGACACGTCACATTTTCTCTTGCCCAGTGTCTTTGCGTACAAAGTTGACATGGTTATTGTGTCCCTGCCTGTGAAGAACACTTCCATGAACAAAATAATGACGCAAAAGCTTGTTGCTCTAACGATGTCATCAGACTAATGAATGTAATCAACTACACTGGCCATCTATGGGCATTGAGGAGGTAGCTCAGGTGGCCTTTTACAGTTGGATGTTTTTAGGGATGTTGTTGTGGCTAAGTGAGTGCTTACTATAACTGGTTTGATATTCATTCATTTATTTTCACTAGTTATTTTCATCCAGTGACTGTTCATTTGATGTTGAGATGATTTCAGCCCTTGCTATTCTTCTGCACTGTACAGAATGCAACAGGAGGATGCTGTGGAGGTTTGTCTGTGAGGCTGAGGCTCCAGCACAGTAGCAGGGTGGTGCTGAATGGACAGCTCCCTGTAGGAGAGAAAGCCTGTCAAGCGGGCGAGATTATAAGGAGACTACTGACCTGCAAACAACTAACCTGATCCTTACCAAGCCCTTAACCTAATTTAAAACAAATCTTGAATGAAATATCAGTTTTCAGGTCAGGAGTGTACGTATAGCCTTTTCCCTGTCAGGCAGGTGGGACAGATTTGTCCCTCTCTCATCAACACCCACTACTGACTGCACTACACCAGCAGCAACACTGACTATTAAAGGTTTGTGCCAGTTATAATAATCTCTATCACAGGAATTATAATTGTCGGTAGAAAAACAAATGGTATGCGTTTAAAAATTGTATATATTTTTAAAGAACAGCAATGTCAATGTCCTGATCTACAGCTTGCAGTGGCTGTAGATCTTGACATACATTTGTAGTTTCAGCATATCTGTACATTTATTATGTAATCTCAGTACATTTATTATGTCACTTATGCGAGTCAACAGCAAGACACACATGATTTATGTAACTATTTCAAATGTCCTGAGTCCAAATCCAGCCCAGACTTTTTATTTGTTCCTAAGAATAGTATTTCTAGCTAATCTGCATTACTCCCACACTGTGGTGTGGTGTGTGGGATGGGATGTCTATTTTCTTCTGTCAGGCAGGCAGGCCAGATTTTGTGCTGCCTGCTGGGAGTCTCTCCCTAGGACCATATTTATGGTCACTGTTTTTTTCAGACACGTATAGGTTGACCATTGCCAGCCACTATGGGCGATCAGGTGACTGAGTGGCTGTCACATTTGTTTACCGTCAGACCGACCAGGGAAAATGTGTCCACGCTCGCTAATGCCAACCCCACAGTCGCACATGGCCAATGGTAGAGACAGAGAGCTGTAATGGCCCTACTGTCACAACCACGCACACCTGATGTAATCCACATGGACAAATCTAACACACATACAGTTCAATAGTTTAAATACTATGGGATTAGCCAGCCCAGACATAACCAAAACACCACAGGGTAGAAACAATGGCCAAGTCAAGGAAACACTGTTTTTCCAAAAGTTAAAAGAGAGATGTGATCATGCTCTGGCTCCACCATAAATAAAATCAAAGTACATTAAAGCACTCATTAAAAACACAGCCACTTCCTGCTTCTGCAAGGGAAGCAGGACCAAAATAGACAGGCTCTCACACAAAATCCAACACACAGAATTAATACCAGAACAAAAAAGGAGAGGAGAGGGTGGGCCAGGGAACAGACTGTTTGGATGCATAAAGAAACCAATAGACAACTCCAACATAGCCAGTCGAGTAAAAACATTTAAGTTTCCAGACACCATGACTGACAAAGCAACTCTTGCTGTCTGTTGACTGTGAAGACGGACAGAGAAAGAGAAAACAGACTTGATGAGAGTGCAACAGGGTATCAAACACACCTCTTAGTGCGTGGTGGGGTCAAATGGAGGGGATAGTAAGTGATGTGACAATGACAAACAACTTGTAGGTTGCAGTTCTGCCACAGTGAGAGATGGGTTGTGCTATCCGGGAACCTTGGAACGTCCCTACCCTAAACCCTAACCCCTACAATAACCTTAAGCATAACCCTTACCTTACCCTAACCTTAACCCCTTACCTTAATAATTTATAATTTTTACTAAAATGGGGTAAAATCAGAGTTGGGACATCTCAAGGATCCCACTTAGACTTTTCGTGAGAGACGTGCTCCTGTACCCTTACAGTATATCAAATGACTAAACCCAAGATGGGCCCTGAATGCAAAAAGTAGTGGCAGCTGTGTTTGTTCCAGGAAGGGATGTCTAATGGTGTGGTGAGGACTGGAGGATTGTGTTCTGCTCTCATCAGGTTTAGTCAGCATTCTATTTTATTCTGTATGGCTGTGTCCTCACTGATGGTGCTCCCAGGGCCTGTCTGTACTACAGTATTGTATTTACAGTACCCACTACTTGTCCCTAACTTCGTCCTTCAATATTTGACTTATTCATCTCTGCAGTGGACATACAGGTAACTGCCAAAACAAAGTATATTGAAAGCAGGTGCTTCCACACAGGTGTGGTTCTTGAGTTAATTAAGCAATTAATACATCACATCATGCTTAGAGTCATGTAGAAAAATAACCAGTTGCTCATTATTTTGGCTACAAGAGGAGATCTCAGTGACTTTGAAAGAGGGGTCTCAAATGAGCATAGATGGTTTAAAGTGTGTGTGTGTGTGTGTGTGTGTGTGTGTGTGTGTGTGTCAGTCACCAGGTCTCAACCCAATCATACACTTATGGTAGATTCTGGAGCGGCGCCTGAGACAGTGTTTTCCACCACCATCAACAAAACACCAAATTATGGAATTTCTCGTGGAATAATGGCGTCACATCCCTCCAATAGAGTTTCAGACAATTGTAGAATCTATGTCAAGGCACATTGACACTGTTCTGGTGGCTCGTGGTGACCAAACTTTATGTTGGTGTTTCCTTTATTTTGGCAGTTACCTGCACATATGAGCCAGGTTATCTTTACTCATTGTATATTTATTCCCTTTTCCATTTTTCTCTCTGAATTGTTGGGAAGGGCCTGTAAGTAAACATTTCACTGTTAGTCGACACCTGTTGTTTACTAATCATGTGACAAATAAAATTTGATTTGAATGTGCCTTCTAATAAAGCTGGGAAACATAATACTCACCCTTACTCTTTAATACAAAAAAAGCCAATTGCACATTGGGGTATTACATCCTTTCCAAATGGATAAAACTGTACACAGTGATGCTTGCTGTGCTGAGTGTAGGCACAGCATCATGACGTAACCTTAACCCTCTATTCTCATAACAACAATGCCCATGTGCATGCATGGTGAGATCAACTTCAGCTCCAGGCCTCTTGTCTGTTTATAGCTCTGTGTTCAGATGCAAACCACTGGAGGTGTCCTTACAAACCCGTATCCTTACAAACCGCACTTCCTGGTGGAGGAAGCTGTTATTAAGGTCGAGGCTGCGTGACCAGATCGAACTACCCGTCCCGCCCCCCCAGGACACCTCTTCCCCATAGCTAAACAACCGTATAAAAGTATTTCACGTGTTACTTTACGTACCACATTCTTCACCCTCCCTATTCCTTCATGATTCCCACTTCTCACCCTCTTCTAAAACTTTCCTATCCATGACACATGACGATTTACATCTCTGTCTCATATTTCTGAACAGCTTAAATAAAAACCTTGAGATACGAACAAACATTCCAAGAGCAAAACAAACATTCTGTATTTTTCCAGACCCCAAAAAGAATACTCTGTTGCCATAGAGATACATGGGATGCGTCATTATCAAAGTCAGTAGTAGTTTGCCCGCTGTTTGAAGGCCATATGTGGACCTTGCCTGGTGTTTTCATTCACACACACACACACACACACACACACACACACACACACACACACACACACACACACACACACACTTTCATCTGTTACTGTTAGTTGTCATGCCACAAAACCCCACAAGGCATTCAAGGATGGCACTTGAGCTATTTTGAGCTGAGCAGATGATGCACGCCACTCACTGTGAAAAAGCAGCATCATTTACCAAAGCTTCCAGAAAACAGCCTTGCAGGCCCAAACTTCACATTCCAAAATCCCACAAAGACAGAGTACATCCTCTACAATCCCACCTCAGGGGATGAATTGATGGAAAGCTGAGATTACATCATCATCAGGTCGTGTACCACCAAAAAGGAGGTTATAGTATACTCTGATGGACATCAGAAACTGACACAAACAACACATATTACATAACTCTGCTAGCGTAATCTCAGAGGTGATCTATTACCTTAATGGTTTGACATATTTGGTTGCGTTCCCTTGTTTGACAAATCCACCGGTACAATTGGAGTGGGGCGAATGCACCAATGCAACTCAGGTAAAGCTGTTAAAATACATCTAGTCTGGATCTAGTTTTAGGATACAGCTATCCTGTTCCTTAGGGACATACAATACAGTAGTGGGACACCTCTGGATCAGCTAACCAGGGTGACTGTGCAGGCAGTACAGTGCAGAGCACACTGGAGCCATGGTGACTGTCCCTATACAATACAATGCTGACAGAAACCTGATAGACCATGTGCTTGCAGGAAAGGACAAGTGGCAGCAACTCTAGTACAGTATTTAATGAGACTGTGATATGTGAAGACTGACGAGCCATTGGGTCAACACAGCACCAGGGCAGTCATGGCATTCACACCATAGGGAGAATGCCCCCTCTGGTGGTATTCCTGAATATAGTTACAGCTGAGTGAAGGGTTTTATCTGGGTAGGACATACATTATAGGAAGTACAGTATGAATGGTGGAATATTAAAGGCTTTGATTTGAGTGTTTTTAAACAAACTACAGTACTTGTGTCTGTTTATTGAATACAGTATATCCTACCTTTGTGGTCTCCATATCAGTTTCTTCCACTTCCTCTGCTTGGCCTATCAGTAGAGAAGAAGGTGTGAGACTTTAATATGGCTGAGGAAACAAGGCATGGGGTGGCACACAGGAGAATTACCATGATACCTAACTTGAAGCATGCCACCGGGCAGGGGTGAGAGCACTGTGAGAGCTCTGTTAGTTCACCACAGCCCACTGGCGGGGAGTCAGTATCTGTATACCTGGTCCTCTGAGGAACAACATACAGCAGAACCCCCATTATTAAAGGAGGCCCAGGCTAGCAGACGCCTGAGGATATGAACATCGTCCCTGTCTGGCTTTGCTCAACGTGATGAAGAGCAGCATGATATTTCAATGCTTAGGATGATGCGTGCTCTGTTCTGCTATTATCATATTATTATAAAGAGTGTGTGTGGAGAGTGGCATAAGAGAAAGACAGGCTTCATTCAGATTATAATAACAGAGCCAACTCTGTAATATCTACTTAGATCAAAATAATAGCCTTATCCTAGCCTAACTCATTTAGAGCCACTGGTTTACCAAGGGATGGTGCAGAATTAAAACCCATATAGGGGAAATCCCTGCCTCTCTCCAGTGCCCACTGACTACAGGGAACACAGACAAAACAATCACCCAAGGTCATGGAGTGATGATGTGCGTGGGAGGCCAGTGGCTCATCCTCCAGGCCTCTCTCTTCCACCAGTGACTCAGCATGCAGCGCTGTGCCCACACCTCCTTTGAATCACTGTTCGGCGGCCCTTAGTTCATTCTATCAATTCATATCCTCAGAGGGTGAGAGTCTTACATTACTGGATTCCACTCACTAGGCAGACTCATAACTTCCCACTCTCTCACTTATGTATGAAAGTGGGCTTCCCGGCACCCATTAAAGTGGTTCCCTGAGCTTGGCTGGCTGATGATTTTCCCTCAAACCCACGCTTGTTATTTAAGGCTGAATTCATTCAGCTGAATTCTTTACAGAAAAAAATCTTACATTTGGCTCAATTTTCCTGAGATATTGTTAAATATGGTGGCTTCAAAACAGATTACATATTCTACCATCTGCTTTGGTTGATCTGTCTCTCCATACCCTCACAGCTCCCTCTGATCATCCTCTGATAAGTGCCAGATCCTCCAGGGCTTTCATCCCACGGGTAGGCAGAGTGACAGAGACCCATGCCCTCAGAGAGCTGGCCCCTCTGGGGTAGTGACATTGAACCAGGGTCTTCCTATCTCCCCACCCCTGGGCTAGAGGTGGACTGCCCTAGATTGATTAATATATGGCACCTTTAGGCCAGCTTGGGAGAAATCTATCACGTCTGGACAGATAGGATACAAATTACTTCTTGATTTATGAAGTCTGGGAGATACCTCCCAAAAAAAGAGGGATGGGATGAAGAAGAGAGGGATATTTTTAAACTTCATTTAGGCTCTGCATGTCCTCTTTGAACACATCTGCCAGTCGACAGTTCTCTGTAGTTCTGCAGTATCCCTGGTAAGTTACCCACGTGGGCCTGCAGCGGTTTCATCACCAGCCCATCGCTACTCCACAATTAAGGATCTAACTTAATTACCTAACTGGGTATTGGGCAGATGGACTCTGCTCATAATGATGGGTACATGAGTGCTTGTACGCAGTAAAATTAGCATTCAGTAGTTTGTCTGCTGATGTGGTGAGATGCAGGTGTTTACTGGGCCTAAGCAGCAGGACAGATTCACTAATGATCATAACAGAATTACAGCCAGTCACCAGAGGTCTGATGATTAGTCAGCACGTCACAGCACAGCAGCTCAAGTTCAGGTCTACCTGCAGACACATGGTCTAATGGATGTGTAAGGATGGATCAGTGAGGGGAAAACATTAGTACAACATGTACAGTTCCCTATTGGTGACAGAGATGAGAGACAAAGTACCAGCCATATCATTAATACACCAGTTGGGACCACTGAGTGTCTAGCTGGGTAACTAGCCTCACCTGTGTAGGCAGATCTCAGGTGAGACAGATGCCCACCCATCATGTAGCAGGAGCTGTTTAAACCCTGTGAGACTGACTGATAGACTTTCTGACTGGGTTTGTTTGTGTGTTTAATAAATCAGCCTCCATGTGGGACATCAAACGCTTACTGTTGGAAACTGTACATCTTAAAATAGTCTTTAAAAAAATCTAAAAACCAAGACACTTGAAAACACATATAGTATTATGTGTGTCAGAGAAACCCCTCTTGGTAAACTGGTTAACTTGGACCAATCTATTACCTGCAGAATGACCATGTTGCAGTAATGGTGGACTGAGGTGGGCTTCTCCTAATAGCCCTCTATGTGCTCATTAGTGACGATCATTCACAGTAATTGAAAAGAGACAAAGAGAGTTACGCAAGGATAGCAGAAAATGGTCTGTCGGGTATTCATCACTGTGGGGTTACAGGGAGTGCCCGCAGGCCGCACTGGGTTCTCAGCTTGACAGGGAACATAAATCTAGCCAAATTACCCCTAATGGAGCCGACTGAGGAGCACAGATCCCAGGACAGATTTGGGAGGCCCACAAGCCGGCTGGAAGATCCCTATACTCCACTGGAGGTCTTAAACAATTATAAATCTATAATTGTCTAATGTTCTGTAGTGATTTAAGCTACTGTCAGCTAACTGGAGTGTCGATCTGATTATGTTACATATATAGGTGTTGTAACGAAGGATCAAATTCCACATTATGTATTATGTTTGTTATGAAGTGCTGGGGCTGTTGAAACTGTTGCAGCAGGTTAATTGGATATTGAAACACAAAATGCATTTAACAACAAAGATTAGAGAAGTCAATGTCATCATCAGCAGAAAAAAAACGACTTAAAGGCCCAGTGCAGTCAAAAACGTTTTATATATTGTGAACATGATGATAATGCCCTTTTTGTATAACAGCTGTTTGAAAAGGTCACCTGAAATTAGAGCCAGTTTTGGCCTACCTGGTGACATCACCAGGCAGTAAATGTGGTAATACACCAGTAAGAAAGAGCGTTACAAACCTCTCTGCCAATAACAGATCGTTTTTAATTTCCCCCTCCTCACTCAGACCACCCCAAACAGTCCTAGCAAAATTCTTGATTGAGAAATTGCTCTTTACTAAGAAGCTATTTTTGTTCATTTTTGACCATTTTAAATGAAAACAATCACAGTAAGGTACTTAATTGTTACCCAGAAATGATTTGATATTGAGATAAAAACGGCTGCATTGGACCTTTAACACAGCAGTTTTACTCATAACTCACTTTCTTAGAAAATGGAAAGTAGAAAAGTGGAATACACTTTTATACACACAAGATGTCAACCCCATATGAAGAGACCACATTCTATTAACAGCGCAAATACTGTAGAACAGACTCATTTTACATGTGGTACAAGACTTAATAAACTATAGGTAAAAACTTGATAAGAATAGAGACAAAAGAACCTGACCTTATTTTTGTGCATGGTGAACAGACACCATGCTGTCCCTTCGCCTGGCTCTCATGGCCTCGCCCGCTCTGCTCTCTGTCCCACTGTGTCTCTCTGTCAGCCTCAGTCTGTCACAACACTACTGGCCTGCTATGTCATCCTCCCGGCCCCCACGAGTACAATCACCTCACCCCCTCTCACACAACACACCCAAGCTCTAACAAAGACAGCTCAAGTCTCATGCCAGCATAAAATGTGATGTCTAACGTAGACAGCAAACGTCTCAGTAGGTTGTTCTTCTGAGAAGCATTAAAACCAACATCAAGTCCAAAGAGTTAAGGTTGAGTGGCTCAAATGCTTCCATTATAACCATCAAAGTAAAAATCTAACACACAACATCCGACTCATCTTCTGCTTTAAATTCCATATGGTTAATAAAATGTTAAGCTATTTCCTCTAAAATTCTCCAGTAAAGAGGTTGTTTCCTGCTCAGGTCAGATGCTCTATTGGTTACATTCCTACCATACCTCTCCTCCACAAATGCTCTCTCATTCTCCCTCTCCTTTCTCTTTCGCCCGTCCTTTCTCTCTCTCTGTGCTGTAGGAGCTGCGAGACATGTGTTAGCAGCTCAAGTTGCTCTAGACTGCCGCCTAGCGGTGTCTATGTGAATAGGCATATCAGCACTTCACTCCACTGCACGGAGACAGAGAGAGAGAGACAGAGAGGGGGGGGGGGGGGAGGGGGGTGCAGCTGCATCATGACCTCACAGCATCTCCTACAGTCATAGCTGTCCTGCCCCTGACCCAGAATTATCTGTCATCCATTATCACGTCATCATTTAAAATCCCAAACCATCATTATTACCGTATCATTGGCATCATCATGATCATAATCATCTTCATCATGATATTATAGCTCAGTGACAAACATTAGTGAATGTCACCTCATAAAATCAAAGATGGAGTACTGCAACTACTGTATAAACAGACTTAACAAGGTGCAGTATTATTTGAAAAAAGATTCACTTAACTCCCCTCTGCAACAATGTCAATTTTCTGCAAATTATTTAGTCATTTTGTTTCCTCCAGTGCTCCCTAACAGAGTAAAGAGGGGGACCAGGTTTCACAAACTGAAGGGGGAATAGGTAATGTCTCACCCCACGGACGGAGGGATGGATCAACGATCTACCGATTGAAAGGCGGAAGAAAAACAATGTGAGAAATCTATTCCATTGAGGAATAAATGGATAACGCCTCACAAGCACTGAAGGAATAACTTTACAGTCCATTTAGCTGAACCTGTGTGGAGCTAATACATACGGCATTCACAAGCTGTGTAACAGGAGGCAATTGACCAATAACATCACATTGGCTACCTCTGGTATATAAACAGAATGTATTTTATTTAAGAGAACTGTCGTTACCATTGGTAACATCCTTGTATTTTTATGTTTTCCCTTCCAAATACCCCAATTAACACATCGGCTTGGTGTATTCAACCAAAAGATCAACAGCGTACAAACTTTGTTGTTACTACGCAGCGAAACCTATATCACGACTCAAGTCAACATCTTTTTATTTTAGTCCTGAAAAGTGCAGGTTTAAACAGTTTTTAGACAACACATCCACACTTTGGCCAACTGAATGGATTTCTGCATGTATTACTTACAGTGGCCAATACAACCAACAACATACGCAAGTCAACACTGTGTGAATCATGACCACCAAGGCACTAGCACTCCAGTCTTCTGGTCTCATTGCAGGGTAAATACCCTGTTGACCACAGAACCGAGAGCTCTATTGCACAGCCTAGAAAGATAAAAGGCACTTCCTGTGCCCTGAAATTACACTTCTCAATAATGCATGAAGATGCTCTCAGTGATCTGCCTTAACCATGACTGTCTAGCATTATAGCTGGATGTTTGAGCTTGGCAAGCTTCTGAAGACCGAGGCTTCCATCCTGTGTTGTCTTAAAGCATGAGATACATTTCTAAACAAAGTTATAATATTTTGCTGAGTTGCATAGTTGACATGAAGGTACACTTAAGTTGGCTATAGAAAAGCAACAAATCGGCTTCATCCACACTCCCACAATACACTTATTATGGCTTACTGTATTGGCTATTTTGAAAGGCAGGGACTTAATGGCTGGACACAAAAGAAAGAGTATTAGATGGAGTTTAGTCGACCATCTGTAGCTCCCGTGATGTGATGGTGGTCAGGGGCTATAGTGGTCCAAACCTGGCTCTGTCTGTTCATCACACAACCTGCATGATTGGCTATTCAACCCAGGCCAGACACATACCACCACTCCACCAGTGTGCCTGATCATATCCTGTCCGCCACGATCTGAACAGATAAGGTCATAGATATTAACGACCATTAGGAATGCATTTTGAAAATGTTACAAGATAGTTATGAAAGAGGATATATCTGTGTAACCACATTAATTGTAAGTAACCATGGTAACCCAAGACAAATTACTTCAAACTTGCCTAACAATGACGAGGGACAACGGAGGATCAGCTCCCTGTGTTTTAAGCAGCTTCACCTGCAAACACATCAACATTGTCTTTAGACCCCTCTCCCTACCTATAAAATCACTTCAAATCAGCAATCCCAACCTTAACACAACAACAACCAGTTATCCCATATACACACACATCCACACTAAAATCACACACTGCTGACAGACCTACTGAACTGTGAATTGTGTGTTGATAGTAGTTTCCCCTCCTACAAACATGCACAAGGAGTAATGACAGGGGAACAAAGACAACTACCAAACTACACATCCAAATCAAAACCTTCATACCTCCCCATTGCAATACTATCACTCACCTTTAAGGCTTGTGTCATATAAACAGTGTTACTCAGACCTGGCAAGTGTCTCCACAGGTGTAAGAGTCTAAAGAGACCCTTCAGAATGAAGTGACTGCACACAGATCTTCAAACCTGACCAAACAGCGTAGCTAACAGACGAATCGCAGCAGCCTGCTGTCCACTAACAAAGCCCTGTTTGTTTCCCTTATTGTGACTGATGTTGTTTCTCCAGTAAAAAACAAACAATGACATTCCATGGCTTGCAACTGTATTCCCGACTCGCCTTTCCAAATGAAAAGCGTATTCAGACACCTCAGTCAGCAGGGACAAAGCCACAGATCTAGCACATGCAGGGTGTGTGGGTTGGGGGCCATAGGGTGACAGGACAGCAGCCTCCTATACACCACCCCATCTAACCCCACAACCTATACACCACGCCATTTAACCCCACAATCTATACACCACGCCATCTAACCCCACAATCTAACCCCACAACATATACACCACGCCATCTAACCCCACAACCTATACACCACCCCATCTAACCCCACAACCTATACACCACGCCATCTAACCCCACAACCTATACACCACGCCATCTAACCCCACAACCTATACACCACGCCATCTAACCCCACAATCTATACACCACGCCATCTAACCCCACAACCTATACACCACGCCATCTAACCCCACAACCTATACACCACGCCATCTAACCCCACAACCTATACACCACGCCATCTAACCCCACAACCTATACACCACGCCATCTAACCCCACAACCTATACACCACACCATCTAACCCCACAACCTATAGACCACGCCATCTAACCCCACAACCTATACACCACGCCATCTAACCCCACAACCTATACACCACTCCATCTAACCCCACAACCAATACACCACTCCATCTAACCCCACAACCAATACACCACTCCATCTAACACCACAACCATCTAACCCCACAACCTATACACCACTCCATAACCACAGAGCAAAGGTTCCACCACCCCAGCAGAGAAAAGGAAGCATAGGGAAGAGTATAGACATACCTGATCTTGTCCGCTGGACTGTCAGACCTGGAAGGCAGAGAGATGAGAAAGGAGATGTCATTCACAGGGGCATCCTCGTATTTTTCACTCATACAGGTGAACACCTTAACAAACCATGGCATAATCAACAGTTATCGTCCAATCGCAGAATTCTGCAAATGGCACATAAAACAATGAGAGAAGAGGCAGTCATCCTGGATAATCTTGTAAGCCAGTTAGCAAACACAACAAACCACATAATGCATTTGTCAGAGCAAAACCTCTTCAGCTGGTGCAATAAATGCTAACGCTAATAACCTAGCCTGCTCCTATTGCACAGGAACATCTACACACTGCCACCGGCATCCCAGCTAGCCTACCGGTAAGCCAGCTAGCCTGTGCCGTGCTGTAGCTGCACTGTGAGCAAACAAACCGCTGCAGACAGCCACAGATCAGACAGAACATCCAGAGCAGACATTAAATGTAGCTGTTACCTGCAGAGGAGACATGACATTCCGTACCCTCTAAAGCTGGGTACAGACCGTTCAACCCCCAGCAGCAGCAGCCAGGTATTGCAAGCAGAGAGAAAAGAGTAGCATTCAGGAGAAATCCCATAAGGTCAAACGTAAGGTTCCTATTCGGAGCAGTACACAGAGAAATAGCGGGGGAGGAACTGTAGAGAAAAAGAGCGGGACGGAGAGGAGAGCAGGAGAGAGAGGGAGAGAGAGGAAAGGGAGAGTAGAATGTTGTAGCCCACCGTAGATACTATAGAAGAGTGAGAGAAATAAAGAGAAATAAAAAGGGGGGACTTCAACAGCACCAGCTCAGCTGATTCTTCAATAATGGTTAATACTCTGTATTTCAATTTATTCAAAAGCCATTATCACTGCTTCAAGTTTCCTCACAGTCAATTTGGCTGTGATTCGTTTGAATATCTTTTTCTGTCACCACTAAACCACTGTATTTTCATTTTCATTACAAAGACGCAGCATTTGAAAGAGGCAGCATTTGAAAGAGGCAGCATTTGAAAGAGGCAGCATTTGAAAGACGCAGCATTTGAAAGAGGCAGCATTTGAAAGAGGCAGCATTTGAAAGAGGCAGCATTTGAAAGAGGCAGCATTTGAAAGAGGCAGCATTTGAAAGAGGCAGATATGACAGGTGCCTTCAGAAGCTTCAAACAGCCTTCCCTTTCTCCAGAGTGAGCTCAGGCCATTGAGTTCCTCCTGATGTGGTATCTCATAGCTGAGGTATGATCTTCTCTCTCTCCAGGCAGGGAGGCAGGCAGGCACCACACTCTCTCCCTCTCTCTGTTCTCTATCTGATTTACTCCCCATGCCTGACATTTGTGCTCCCTGAGACCACTGCGATATATCCCCACTGCTGACAGAGGTAATATTGAGCTGGAGCCGCAGCCAACCACCCAGTCACACCACAGCTCACTCACACCACAGCTCACTCACACCACAGCCCACTCACACCACAGCCCACTCACACCACAGCCCACTCACACCACAGCCCACTCACACCACAGCCCACTCACACCACAGCCCACTCACACCACAGCCCACTCACACCACAGCCCACTCACACCACAGCCCACTCACACCACAGCCCACTCACACCACAGCCCACTCACACCACAGCCCACTCACACCACAGCCCACTCACACCACAGCTCACTCACACCACAGCTCACTCACACCACAGCCCACTCACACCACATAAAGAGAGGAAGAGTATGTTCTCACTCACATTCAAAGCCCTGCCACTAACATGTGAATTACAATTGCTAGCAAATGTAGCATGCTTAATAATCACAGGTCACTCACTTAGTGAGGAGCGACGAACCGCCCTTGCTGTCTCTGCCTGTCTATCTCCCCTCTCTCCACTGGGATTCTCTGCCTTTGACCCTATTACGGGGGCTGAGTCACTGGCTTACTAGTGCTCTTCCATGCTGTCCCTAGGAAGGGTGCGTCGCTTAAGAGGGTTGAGTCACAGACGTGTTTTTGACAGGTTTTGCTCCCCCACGGGCTCGTGCAGTGGAGGAGATCTTCGTGGGCAAAACTCAGCCTTGTCTCAGGGTAGTATGTTGGTGGTCTGTTGATATCCCTCTAATGGTGTGGTGGCTGTGCTTTGGCAAAGTGGGTGGGGTTATATCCTACTTGGTTGGCCCTGTCCGGGAGTATCGCCGGATGGGGCCTCTCTCGCTCCCTCTCGGAGGACCTGAGCCCTAGGACCATGCCTCAGAACTTTCTGGCCTGATGACTCCTGGCTATCGTGCTGCTACTCCAGTTTCAACTGTTCTGCTTGCGGCTATAGAACCCTGACCTGTTCACCGGAGGTGCTACCTTGTCCTGGACCTGCTGTTTTCGTCTCGTCTCGAGACAACTGACATTTAATCCTGAGGTACTGATCTGTTGCACCCTCAACCACTGTGATTATAATTTAACCCTGCTGGTCATCTATGAACATTTGAACATCTTGATGAACCATGTGGCCTTAATGGCCATGCACTTTTATAATCTCCACCCGGCACAGCCAGAAGAGGACTCGCCACACCTCAGAGCCATGTTCCTCTCTAGGTTTCTTCCTAGGTTCCTGCCTTTCTAGGGAGTTTTTCCTACCCACCGTGCTTCTGCATCTGCATTGCTTGCTGTTTGGGGTTTAAGGCTGGGTTACTGTATAGCACTTTGTGACATCTGCTGATGTAGAGGGCTTTATAAATACATTTGATTGATTGCTTGATAATATCAAGTGCCTTGAATCCTTACCTTATCATATTACTTCTTGTTATTGTTGCTAAATTACAATGATTAAAAACAGCTAAATTGAAGACTGACATGTCCCATAGAAGAACATGTTCATTGCAATCATTACCAACACCATAGAAAGTGCCTCTAAATGGTCAATAATGAGCATTACAGTCCAGATGCCAAGCACTGCTGAGGACCAACTGCCTTCTAGTGGTGAAACAGAGTAGGGCTGAGGACCAACTGCCATCTAGTGGTGAAAAAGAGCAGTGCTGAGGACCAACTGCCATCTAGTGGTGAAAAAGCAGCAGTATAATAAGTAGACAGAATAGTCATTTCCTGAGCATCCTGATTCATACAGTCAGCGCTCTCCCCTTGCTTTCATCAAACCAGACAAACAATTAAACCCTTTTGCATAAATACAAAACGTAGAATACAAACAGAATACACATACAAGTAAATTCAGAATCTTCTTGTATTTACCTCTCCTCTCGGATGAAGGGAGTCAGGAAGCGAGAGGAGTCATCGTCATGGCTGCTCTGCTGGCTGCTCTGCTGGCTGCTGTGTGACAGAACACAACAGAGAGGAACACATGTCAGTCATACACCAATACACAATCACACAGAATAAATCGTATGAAAACATACCATGTGGCCCTACCCACTCCAGGTGCATTCATAGAACATTTCACTGCTACAGTGATTCTGTGTCCTGAGTATATGTACATCAGTTCACCACAATAGATGCACTTCTTAGTTATATCCACTAGATGTCACTACAAGACACACAAACACTGATCATGAGTCATTCAGAGATACAGAGGTAAAGGTCTGTGGTGGAGATGTTCACCAACCATATACTGTGGCATTTAAGAGAATCCCACCCGTCCTGTTGTGCTGCTTGGATACCCATTAAACCCATTCTATCTCTGTATACTGATTTGATTCCCAGTTAGAGCCATTTTAAGTCCTCCCAGAAATGTTGAAGACATACAGGTAACTGCCAAAATAAAGGAAACACCAAGATAAAGTGTCTTAATAGTGTGTTGGGCCACCATGAGCTGCCAGACATCTTCAATGCACCTTGTCTGGAACTTTACTGGAAGCATGCAACACCATTCTTCCACAATAAATTCTATAATTTGGTGTTTAGTTGATGGTGGAAAACGCTGTTTCAGGCAGCGCTCCAGAATCTACCATAAGTGGTTTATTGGATTGAGATCTGGTGACTGAGATGCACGCACACACACACACACACACACACACACACACCCTTTAAACACCCTATGCTCCTTTGAGACGCCACTTTTAAAGTCACTGAGATCTCTTCTTCTAGCCACGGTAGCTAAAAATAACAGGAAAGTGGGCATTTTTATACATGACCCTAAGCATGATGGGATGTTTACTGATGAATTAACTCAGGAACCACACCTGTGTGGAAGCACCTATTTTCAATATACTTTGTATCCCTCATTTACTCAAGTGTATCCTTTATTTTGGCATTACCTGTAGGTAGCTGACATTGAGAAATGGTCTGATGTCTAAGGATGGGCACATTTCGTCTGTAACATGATCATACAGTCATAGGGGCAGCTTTTAACATAATACATTTGCATAAGACAGATGTTCAGAATTATCCAAAAGAGAAACTGAGAGCTATGTTTCCTCCAGTCTTCAAAAGTAAAACAGAACCTATGAAATCTTTTTTTGCTCACTACGTTGCCTCTGAGGAGCCAGTTTAAAACTGCAGACTAGGCTAAATAATGCTTCAGTAAAATACTGTCAATCATTACGTGTTTTGAGACCTTGTAAAATGGTGGTTGTGTCCATGACTCCATTGGTTTTTTAGAGAGGGCCTTTTTGTTGTTGTTGCTTTGGTCGTATTCCCCACTGTCAAGTTAGAGTCTGTGGTTTCTCAACTGGCATGCCAGACAGTGAAGTTGTGCCTAAGTTGTCCAGGTAGTTATTCATGTTGTTTTAAGGGTTGGAGGGAGATGTATACCCTAATGAAACATCCAGCAATGCCTGGATTGTACTTGCTCTACAATAAATCAGGTGTAGGTTATTAGTAAACTCACTGCTCTTGAGTTTGTTTGCATGTGTGTGATGGTCAGACTAGTGTATGGAGTGTACACCATTGTGCATGCCTCTTTCAAAACACAAGCAATGAAAGTTGAAGTGGCATAAAGCCTCACTAAATCATTCATAACTCATACACAATTGGTTCAATATGTGCTTTGAACATGATAGCTACTGCAGGAGATGTAACAAAACACTGTAGGTTTAAAGAGCACTGGCATTGCATCAGACTTAGAGGCATACAGAGTAGTGGTCATGGTGTTTTCTCCGAGCATTGAATTAATTCCAAAGCAATTGCTTTTCAGGATGAGTTTCTGAGAGGCAATCCAAACAAAATGGAGGACTTTAATAGACTATGAGACAACCATCCCCTCGGCAACCATATCTCCTATTATGTTATCTGTATAAGTATCAACAGTGGTTGATTCGCAAGAAATAGCCACTTACAAAAAAAACGTGAGCAGGGTTAACATTTCTCCTTCACCACATTCCTTAGTTGAAAGCTGAGGAAAACCTGTACACTAAAGAAAAATAATAATCTGCTCCCGGAAATCTCTTGAACAAACCATATCAGAAATAACCTGTCTAAAATTTCATCTGGGAGGCATTTCTAATCTCTTCTATTGCATTAGCAACACTTTCCAAGTCTTGTTAACTGTTATCTTTAATCTCCAGTATCTTGCAGAAAGTTTTTGTCTCTGAAATACTTAAATCCACAGTCCAGACAGAGACACTAATGCCTGGTGAAAGATACTGTCCTGTTTCCCTAAATAATTCCAGGTCTTATCTGCTCACAACAGAGACTCCACAGGGGCAAAAGCGACTACCACTGCCAGACCTCCCACACACACACTATACTCACACACCGCCCCCCCCCCCCACACACACTCATACAATGCCCCCCCAGTTTATAATAGCAATAAGGCACCTCGGGGGTTTGTGTTATATGGCCAATATACCACGGCTAAAGGCTGTATCCAGGCACACCACTTTGCGTCGTGCCAAAGAACAGCCTTTAGCTGTGGTGAATTGGCCATTCACTTTCAATCTTACTGCTGTATGAGAGAATGATAGACAATCCACACAGTGGGATTTGCATTCTAACTGGAATACATTTGCCATCGAAACAATTCAAACTCTAGACAGATAATAGTACATCTAAGACAACTTCAGACGCTATCAAACACGTCTTTGGCAATGATTAGGCCTAGACGCTCATTTGAAACACTGTTCCGAGTCAGACAAAGCACACATAGTTGTGCACTGTCTTGGAATGTCGAACAGGAATTCAGCTAACTGCTAAGGAATAGTGCCTAAACCATGGTCCAGTATTCTCCCATGGTACAACTTATAGCGTTATCGGTAGTTAGCGTACTGTACTCACAGCATGTTTGACGGGCGTTCTCTGTGAAGTCCTGCTAAAATGTGCTAAGAACGTCCGGAGGGGTACATAAGTCACACAAGCCAGTTTAACTATCAATGTCATCGTACCATGTTTATACATTAACTGATCAAATACACAGCTAGGTCGCACTTGAGCTTGGACTTAAGCTGTAGTTACCTGTAGCCGTAGAAACTAGAGTCATCCATTCCTTCAGGTTCCAAGATTTACCTTGTGAAACAGATAGTGTATATACAAATGTGGCTATGAGCCATCACCCTTGAGTAAGAATGTAACAATAAAACAATACTTCCTCTGTAACTGATTTACTTTTACGCATTGTTGAAATGACTGAGTTCAGGGCATTCAATACAATTACAACACAATGAATGCTTATTGCATTGCTTTCAAGTACACTGACAATGGCCTTGAACCAGATGTGACTACAATGGCTTCACCCAAGGCTTGCTACAGACAGAATCTCAATGCAAAATAGGAAACCTGGAAACTATATTTTGTTGGTGTGCAAAGGCTAGTATGACAGACCATCCATTTCCAGAACCATGCTGTGGGAGTGAATAATGTATGAAGTACATTTATTGTGGTGTTGCAGTTGCGAGGGGCTGCACATAGCATCTCTGATATGGCCATGGTATTGGAACTGAGAGCCAGCCCCTCAGGGGACATATACAGTAGCTTCCACCAGACCATCCCCCAATTTCCTCACTACATCACCTGAGCAAGAAGCAGTTCCTTGTTCCCATCAAGGCTGCTCTGACCATGCATGCACTTACACACCATGCTGGCACTGACAGCCCCCATTGCACTACGTTGTAAATCATAGCAATATAAAGAGTGGGAGGAGAACGCTGGAGCCAGAGCAGCATATGACAAACAGACATCCACTGTGGGATAAGTCTGGACCAACGGCACAGCCCTGAAAATAGTGTGCCGTCATTGGTCACAGCTTCCTTTGTGAATGCTTGATTCATGGCTGTGTGCTGCAGAGGCAGTCAGAGGCAGTGGTTCCCTTAGGGCTACAAGAGTTGAGATGGAGAAAAATATGCAAATATCTCGTTATGTTCGCTATCTGTGTCGCCTCTACCCAACATGATGGAAATATCTTGGGTCTGCAATACTGCCAAATAAATAATTGATGATGGGATCATTAATATTGAGTTGTGGTGGTTTTTGTAACATAAGCCCACTGTTGGTCTTTTCAGTCTTCATATATCACTTATTTTACAGCAAAACAGACCAAGACAACACTATTCAACAGCAGAAAGGAATACTGTATGTGTATGTGAACCATTGACAGATAATACGGTGTGAACAAACTGGTTTTTCATCCCTAGTGGGGGATATACAGTGGGGAGAACAAGTATTTGATACATTGCCGATTTTGCAGGTTTTCCTACTTACAAAGCATGTAGAGGTCTATACTTTTTATCATAGGTACACGTCAACTGTTAGAGACGGAATCTAAAACAAAAATCCAGAAAATCACATTGTATGATTTTTAAGTAATTAATTAGCATTTTATTGCATGACATAAGTATTTGATCACCTACCAACCAGTAAGAATTCCAGCTCTCACAGACCTGTTAGTTTTTCAGACCTGTTTTTCTGTTCTCCACTCATTACCTGTATTAACTGCACCTGTTTGAACTCGTTACCTGTATAAAAGACACCTGTCCACACACTCAATCAAACAGACTCCAACCTCTCCACAATGGCCAAGACCAGAGAGATGTGTAAGGACATTAGGGATACAATTGTAGACCTGCACAAGGCTGGGATGGGCTACAGGACAATAGGCAAGCAGCTTGGTGAGAAGGCAACAACTGTTGGCACAATTATTAGAAAATGGAAGAAGTTCAAGATGACGGTCAATCACCCTCAGTCTGGGACTCCATGCAAGATCTCACCTCGTGGGGCATCAATGATCATGAGGAAGGTGAGGGATCAGCCCAGAACTACACGGCAGCACCTGGTCAATGACCTGAAGAGAGCTGGGACCACAGTCTCAAAGAAAACCATTAGTAACACACTACGCCGTCATGGATTAAAATTCTGCAGCGCACGCAAGGTCCCCCTGCTCAAGCCAGCGCATGTCCAGGCCCGTCTGACATTTGCCAATGACCATCTGAATGATCCAGAGGAGGAATGGGAGAAGGTCATGTCGTCTGATGAGACAAAAATAGAGATTTTTGGTCTAAACTCCACTCACCGTGTTTGGAGGAAGAAGAAGGATGAGTACAACCCCAAGAACACCATCCTAAACGTGAAGCATGGAGCTGGAAACATCATTCTTTGGGGATGCTTTTCTGCAAAGGGGACAGGACGACTGCACCGTATTGAGGGGAGGATGGAAGCGAAATCTTGGCCAACAACCTCCTTCCCTCAGTAAGAGCACAGTTACTTCCGGCGCCGACAGAGATGGCCGCCTCGCTTCGCGTTCCTAGGAAACTATGCAGTTTTTTGTTTTTTTACGTGTTATTTCTTACATTGGTACCCCAGGTCATCTTAGGTTTCATTACAAACAGTCGAGAAGAACTACTGAACATAAGAGCAGCGTCAACTCACCATCAGTACGACCAAGAATATGACTTTTGCGAAGCGGATCCTGTGTTCTGCCTTTCACCCAGGACAAAGGAATGGATCCCAGCCAGCGACCCAAAAAAAACGACTTTGGAAAAGGGGGAAATGGACCGGTCTTCTGGTCAGACTACGGAGACGGGCACATCGTGCACCACTCCCTAGCATTCTTCTCGCCAATGTCCAGTCTCTTGACAACAAGGTTGATGAAATCCGAGAAACGGTAGCATTCCAGAGGGACATCAGAGACTGTAACGTTCTTTGCTTCACGGAAACATGGCTCACTGGAGAGACGCTATCGGAATCGGTGCAGCCAGCTGGTTTCTCCACGCATCGCGCAGACAGAAACAAACATCTTTCTGGTAAGAAGAGGGGCGGAGGCGTATGCTTCATGGTTAACGTGACGTGGTGTGATCATAACAACATACAGGTACTCAAGTCCTTCTGTTCACCTGATTTAGAATTCCTCACAATCAAATGTCGACCGCATTATCTACCAAGGGAATTCTCTTCGATTATAATCACAGCCGTATATATTCCCCCCCAAGCAGACACATCGATGGCTCTGAACAAACTTTATTTGACTCTTTGCAAACTGGAATCCATTTATCCGGAGGCTGCATTCATTGTAGCTGGGGATTTTAACAAGGCTAATCTGAAAACAAAACTCCCTAAATTTTATCAGCATATCGATTGCGCAACCAGGGCTGGAAAAACCTTAGATCACTGCTATTCTAACTTCCGCGACGCATATAAGGCCCTGCCCCGCCCTCCTTTCGGAAAAGCTGACCACGACTCCATGTTGTTGATCCCTGCCTACAGACAGAAACTAAAACAAGAAGCTCCCGCGCTGAGGTCTGTTCAACGCTGGTCCGACCAATCTGATTTCACACTCCAAGACTGCTTCCATCACGTGGACTGGGATATGTTTCGTATTGCGTCAGACAACAACATTGACGAATACGCTGATTCGGTGAGCGAGTTCATTAGAACGTGCGTTGAAGATGTTGTTCCCATAGCAACGATTAAAACATTCCCAAACCAGAAACCGTGGATTGATGGCAGCATTCGCGTGAAACTGAAAGCCCGAACCACTGCTTTTAAATCAGGGAAAGGTGACCGGAAACATGATCGAATACAAACAGTGTAACTATTCCCTCCGCAAGGCAATCAAACAAGCTAAGCGTCAGTATAGAGACAAAGTAGAATCTCAATTCAACGGCTCAGATACAAGAGGTATGTGGCAGGGTCTACAGTCAATCACGGATTACAAAAAGAAAACCAGCCCAGTCACGGACCAGGATGTCTTGCTCCCAGGCAGACTAAATAACTTTTTTGCCCGCTTTGAGGACAATACAGTGCCAGTGACACGGCCCGCAACTAAAATATGCGGACTCTCCTTCACTGCAGCCGACGTGAGGAAAACATTTAAACGTGTCAACCCTCGCAAGGCTGCAGGCCCAGACGGCATCCCCAGCCGCGCCCTCAGAGCATGCGCAGACCAGCTGGCGTGTTTACGGACATATTCAATCAATCCCTATCCCAGTCTGTTGTTCCCACATGCTTCAAGAGGGCCACCATTGTTCCTGTTCCCAAGAAAGCTAAAGTAACTGAGCTAAACGACTACCGCCCCGTAGCACTCACTTCCGCCATCATGAAGTGCTTTGAGAGACTAGTCAAGGACCATATCACCTCCACCCTACCTGACACCCTAGACCCACTCCAATTTGCTTACCGCCCAAATAGGTCCACAGACGATGCAATCTCAACCACACTGCCCTAACCCATCTGGACAAGAGGAATACCTATGTGAGAATGCTGTTCATCGACTACAGCTCGGCATTTAACACCATAGTGCCCTCCAAGCTCGTCATCAAGCTCGAGACCCTGGGTCTCGACCCCGCCCTGTGCAACTGGGTACTGGACTTCCTGACGGGCCGCCCCCAGGTGGTGAGGGTAGGCAACAACATTTCCACCCCGCTGATCCTCAACACTGGGGCCCCACAAGGGTGCGTTCTGAGCCCTCTCATGTACTCCCTGTTCACCCACGACTGCGTGGCCACGCACGCCTTCAACTCAATCATCAAGTTTGAGGACGACACAACAGTGGTAGGCTTGATTACCAACAACGACGAGACGGCATACAGGGAGGAGGTGAGGGCCCTCGGAGTGTGGTGTCAGGAAAAAAACCTCACACTCAACGTCAACAAAACTAAGGAGATGATTGTGGACTAGAGGAAACAGCAGAAGGAACACCCCCCTATCCACATCGATGGAACAGTAGTGGAGAGGGTAGTAAGTTTTAAGTTCCTCGGCGTACACATCACAGACAAACTGAATTGGTCCACCCACACAGACAGCATCGTGAAGAAGGCGCAGCAGCGCCTCTTCAACCTCAGGAGGCTGAAGAAATTTGGCTTGTCACCTAAAGCACTCACAAACTTCTACAGATGCACAATCGAGAGCATCCTGTCGGGCTGTATCACCGTCTGGTACGGCAACTGCTCCGCCCACAACCGTAAGGCTCTCCAGAGGGTAGTGAGGTCTGCACAACGCATCACCGGGGGCAAACTACCTTTTCCTCCAGGACACCTACACCACCCGATGTCACAGGAAGGCCATAAAGATCATCAAGGACAACAACCACCCGAGCCACTGCCTGTTCACCCCGCTATCATCCAGAAGGCGAGGTCAGTACAGGTGCATCAAAGCTGGGACCGAGAGACTGAAAAACAGCTTCTATCTCAAGGCCATCAGACTGTTAAACAGCCACCACAAACATTGAGTGGCTGCTGCCAACACACTGACTCAACTCCAGCCACTTTAATAATGGGAATTGATGCGAAATGATGTAAAATATATCACTAGCCACTTTAAACAATGCTACCTAATATAATGTTACATACCCTACATTATTCATCTCATATGTATATGCATATACTGTACTCTATATCATCTACTGCATCTTTATGTAATACATGTATCACTTGCCACTTTAACTATGCCACTTTGTTTACATACTCATCTCATATGTATATACTGCACTCAATACCATCTACTGTATCTTGCCAATGCCGCTCTGTACCATCACTCATTCATATATCTTTATGTACATATTCTTTATCCCCTTACACTTGTGTCTATAAGGTAGTAGTTTTGGAATTGTTAGCTAGATTACTTGTTGGTTATTACTGCATTGTCGCAGTAATAGAAGCACAAGCATTTCGCTACACTCGCATTAACATCTGCTAACCATGTGTATGTGACAAATAAGATTTGATTTGAAGATGGCCGGGTCTTCCAGCATGACAATGACTCGAAACACACAGCCAGGGCAACTAAGGAGTGGCTCCATAAGAAGCATCTCAAGGTCCTGGAGTGGCCTAGCCAGTCTCCAGACCTGAACCCAATAGAAAATATTTGGAGGGAGCTGAAAGTCCGTATTGCCCAGCGACAGCCCCGAAACCTGAAGGATCTGGAGAAGGTCTGTATGGAGGAGTGGGCCAAAATCCCTGCTGCAGTTTGTGCAAACCTGATCAAGAACTACAGGAAACGTATGATCTCTGTAATTGCAAACAAAGGTTTCTGTACCAAATATTAAGTTCTACTTTTCTGATGTATCAAATACTTATGTCATGCAATAAAATGAAAATTAATTACTTAAAAATCATACAGCATGATATTCTGGATTTTTGTTTTAGATTCCGTCTCTCACAGTTGAAGTGTACCTATGATAAAAATTACAGACTTCTACATGCTTTGTAGGTAGGAAAACCTGGAAAATCGGCAGTGTATCAAATACTTGTTCTCCCCACTGGAGATGTGATTAGTCTGAAATGGTAATGGTCCAGTTTATCTAACTTAGGGAGCTGATAGGGTTATGCACACATGCTTCTAGGTAAAATAGGATGTTCAGTCAAATGGCATGGACATGACATAATAACCCTCTGTATGTCTACCATCTGCTACTACCATCTCTGCTCCCTGTTAGGGGAGAGGGAGAACACAAATACCAGCAGAACTAGAAGCTTCTCCATTCCCCTTAACATAACAAGAATAGTCTGCATTGCAGGTTCTCATCTTGTGTAATTTGCTGACAAATCAAATCAAATGTTATTTGTCACATGCTTCATTAACAACAGATAAAGGTGAACAGTGAAATAAATGCTTGATGTTAGTGTGCTGTGTGTTACTCCGGTGCAAACCTCCCACTGGGTTGAATCAACGTTGTTTTCACATAATTTCAATGAAAGAGCAGTATGTCCAACATACTGTACATATTAGAACAAATTACAACTAGCTCTTTTCTCACGTCAATAAATTGAGAAACTACTGGTTCTTCTACTGGACAGGAAAGAAGTTGAGAATAGATGATCATGTGTGCTATGGAAATCTCTGCTTCTTAGACAGTGACTCCAAACAGTAAGGCAATTCATGGTAACAGAATGACGCTGATACTTTTTTTCACTTTAAAAGTATTCCAAACTAAAACCATTGATTGCAAAGTTCAACAAAACTCTATACACAAGGACTGCTTTTAACAAATTCCATTGTCAATTTTACAAAAAAAAACATTTACTTGAAAAACAGTGCAGATGTGAAGCTGGGTAATAGAATGAGGTTAAAATCTCCCTCAGTTTTCTAGTTGACCATGTTTACCAAAAACTCAAGCCTCTACCTGCTCCCGAAATAAGATTCAAAGATGTCTGCAGAAAGAATGTGGTTAGCTATGACATGGCACCTTGAATTTGCAAAACATCTCTTTTAGTTATTTAGTAAGTGATGTGGATTAACACCCGGTAACAGAATTATGGTAACAGTATGACATCATGGGTCCCCTGTCATTATCTTCATTGTCATGTATCCTAAATAGGTACACAAAAGTAGAACGTGTAATATCCCCCTTCGCATGTTTAACTCTACACACTGGCTATTAGGGGTTTTCCATTAAAACAATAAGAAATATTCATAAATTCCAGGTGCACAATGCAGAATACGTTCCTATTGCGTATTTTGGGCATATTGAATATGACCACTAGAGGGCAATGAAGTTATCTACTGGCAGAATCTCAAACTGAACACTTGGCCCCTAAGGCCTTTATCAAGTAGCTACTTTCTGTTGTGTTCGATAGTGATCACTTGAGTCTGCAGTGTTTTGGCCCAAATTAACATCGAGGTTATGGACGCTCGACGTCTCAACTGTAAGGTATAAATATTCCAAAATTCTAAATCCATTTGCGTGCATTGTCTCCCGCAACCTGTCTTGTGCACGTGCGGAACCCTTTATATCCTTGGCAAATAATTTGAAAGATGCATATCTATTACTAACATTACAGCAGTGTTGCGTTAGGAATTAGTTAAAGATTCTCTATTTTTTTAGGATGATAATGATCGGGACCTGTTAGTGGTAGTTTTGGGACACCTGCACTGTGATTAAAATTTTGTGGAAGAAAAAAAACAAGGAGAAACTTACGGATTTTGGCAATGAGGCCCTTTATCTACTTCTCCAGAGTCAGATGAACTCGTAGATACCACTTCTATGTCTCTGCGTGCAATTTGAAGAAGTTTTGCTAACTAGCGTCTAGCAGATAGCATAGACTCCCAGTCATTGGGCAAATGCTAGTTAGAGGTAGTTTCGCAAGACAAAGCTAACTTCCTTCATACTGGACAGATATATAAAAATGCTATCCACAAATTCATCTGACTCTGGGGAAGTAGATAAAGGAAGTATCCCTTTAACATTAACTTCCCATTCTCATTTAAAAGTTTTAACATTTAAACATTCACACACTGCCCTACAAAGGCAAAACGCAGTAACTACGAATTTGGTCAAAAGTCTGATCTGTAATGCCCAGGTATATTATCCGTCTGAGGATCTCAACTCGGTACCTAATGGCAGTCAGGCTACCTCTGGCGAGCACATGGAGGGCTGTGCGGCCCCCCAAAGAAATTCCACCCCACACCATGACTGACCCACCGCCAAACCGGTCATGCTGGAGGACGTTGCAGGCAGCAGAACGTTCTCCATGGCGTCTCCAGACTCTGTCACATGTGCTCAGTGTGAACCTGCTTTCATCTGTGAAGAGCACAGGGCGCCAGTGGCGAATTTGCCAATCTTGGTGTTCTCTGGCAAATGCCAAACATCCTGCACGGTGTTGGGCTGTAAGCACAACCCCCACCTCATACCACCCTCATGGAGTCTGTTTCTGACCGTTTGTGCGGACACATGCACATTTGTGGCCTGCTGGAGGTAATTTTGCAGGGCCCTGGCAGTGCTCCTCCTGCTCCTCCTCGCACAAAGGCGGAGGTAGCGGTCCTGCTGCTGGGTTGTTGCCCTCCTATGGCCTCCTCCACGTCTCCTGATGTACTGGCCTGTCTCCTGGTAGCGCCTCCATGCTCTGGACACTACGCTGACAGACACAGCAAACCTTCTTGCCACAGCTTGCATTGATGTGCCATCCTGGATGAGCTGCACTCCCTGAGCCACTTGTGTGGGTTGTAGACTCCTTCTCATGCTACCACTAGAGTGAAAGCACCACCAGCATTTAAAAGTGACTAAAACATCAGCCAGGAAGCATCGGAACTGAGAAGTGGTCTGTGGTCACCACCTGCAGAACCACTCCTTTATTGGGGGTGTCTTGCTAATTGCCTATAATTTCCACCTGTTGTCTATTCCATTTGCACAACAGCATGTGAAATTTATTGTCAATCAGTGTTGCTTCCTAAGTGGACAGTTTGATTTCACAGAAGTGTGATTGACTTGGAGTTCAATTGTGTTGTTTAAGTGTTCCCTTTATTTTTTTGAGCAGTGTATATCTGTCCAATTAAACTGGCTATTATTCTAATGATTGCCACTCCCAAAGAAGAAGACTGGTTTTGTTTGGGGGTGGAGCTCATTAGAATAATGATTGATATCAAAATTATTTGTGATCAATTCTGTACCCATCATAGTTGTTTGTTTGACAAGTTTCGACAATTGTATAGCACAGTATAGTTCGGTACAGTAGGCTATAGTGCAGTACAGTAAAGTACAGTGTATTATGGTCTACAGTACTGTATTTAAACAAAAACTGTAATCTACTGTAGAGTAATGTACTGGAGATTAATCAGGATCGAGGGAAAGACTGGGGTGACGGTTCACCTTCCAACAGGACAACGGCCCAGCCAGAACCCAGACTTGAACCCGATCAAACATCTCTGAAGAGACCTGAAAATAGCTGTGCAGCAACGCTCCCCATCCAACCTGATAGAGCTTGAGAGGGTCTGCAGAGAAGAATGGGAAAAACTCCCCAAATACAGGTGTGCCAAGCTTTGTTGCATCATACCCAAGAAGACTAGAGGCTGTAATTGCTGCCAAAGGTGCTTCAACAAAGTACTGAGTAAAGGGTCAGAATACTTACGGAAATTAGATATTTTATTTTTTTATATTTGCAAAAAAAAAAAGGAAAAACAAGTTTTTGCTTTGTCATTATGGGGTATTGTGTGTAGATTGATGAGCAAAAAAATCTAATTTAATACATTTTTGTATATTGCTGCAACGTAACAAAACGTGGAGAAAGTCAAGGAGCCTGAATACTTTCCGAATGCACTATACATGTATATTCCTTCCTTAATCACTCAAGAACCCCTGCACATTGTATTAACAGTGCTGGCACTGGACTGACCTGTATATACTGTAATAGATTGTATATGGCAATACCTGTGTATATGGTAATACCTGTGTATACGGTAAGACCTGCGTATACGGTAAGACCTTATCTACTCCAATTTGCTTACCGCCCCAATAGGTCCACAGACGACGCAATCGCAATCACACTGCACACTGCCCTAAACCATCTGGACAAGAGGAATACCTATGTGAGAATGCTGTTCATCGACTACAGCTCAGCATTTAACACCATAGTACCCTCCAAACTCGTCACCCACCCTAGTACCCTCAAAACTCGTCACCCACCCTGGGTCTCTACCCCGCCCTGTGCAACTGGGTCCTGGACTTTGACGGGCCACCCCCAAGTGGTGAGGGTAGGAAACAACATCCCCACCCCGCTGATCCTCAGCCCTCTCCTGTACTCCCTGTTCACCCATGACTGCGTGGCCATGCACGCCTCAATCATCAATTTTACAGACGGCACTACAGTGGTAGGCTTGATTACCAACAACGACAAGACAGCCTACAGGGAGGAGGTGAGGGCCCTCGGAGTGTGGTGTCATGAAAACAACCTCACACTCAACGTCAGCAAAACAAAAGAGATGATCATGTACTTCAGGAAACAGCAGAGGGAGCACCCCCCTATCCACATCGACGGGACAGTAGTGGAGAAGGTGGAAAGTTAAGTTCCTTGGCGTACACATCACAGACAAACTGAAATGGTCCACCCACAAAGACAGCGTGAAGAACCTCAGGAGGCTGAAGAAAATGAACTTGTCACCAAAAGCACTCACAAACTTTTACAGATGCACAATCGAGAGCATCCTGTCGGGCTGTATCACCGCCTGGTACGGGAACTGCTCCGCCCACAACCGCAAGGCTCTGCAGAGGGTAGTGAGGTCTGCACAACGCATCACCGGGGGCAAACTACCTGCCCTCCAGGCCACCTACACCACCCGATGTCACAGGAAGGCCAAAAAGATCATCAAGTTCAACAACCACCTGAGCCACTGCCTGTTCACCCCGCGAGGTCAGTACAGGTGCATCAAAGCTGGGAACGAGAGACTGAAAAACAGCTTCTATCTCAAGGCCATCAGACTGTTAAACAGCCATCACTAACATTGAGTGGCTGCTGCCAACATACTGACTCAAATCTCTGGCCACTTTAATAATTAAAAATTGGATGTAATACATGTATCACTAGTCACTTTAAACAATGCCACTTTATATAATGTTTACATACCCTACATTACTCATCTCATATGTATATACTGTCCTCTATACCATCTACTGCATCTTGCCTATGCCGTTCAGCCATCGCTCATCCACATATTTATATGTACATATTCTTATTCATTCCTTTACACATGTGGGATTAAGGTACTTGTTAGATATTACTGCATGGTCGGAACTAGAAGCACAAGCATTTCGCTACACTCGCATTAACATCTGCTAACCATGTGTATGTCACCAATAAAATTGCATTTGATCTGTGTATACTGTAAGACCTGTATATAACTGCATTCTTGTTCTTTTCTTTTTTTGTCTTGTCTTGCATTTCAAGTGTCTTGCATTTCAAGTGTTTTAGTTCTTATCTATATTACTACTTCTATTGTGGAATATTAGGAAATAGCGCAGAGGTTAAGCATTCCACTATACTGTTTTACACCTGCTGTATCCTGTGCATGTAACAATATAACTTGAAACTAGTGATCATGGGGCTCTTTACATGGTAATGCACAGTAACCAAATCATTAGACTGCTTGAATCCACTGACCCTCGTTCTCTATGTTCTCTAAATACATCTATGTGCAGTTCAGCAGGGATTTTCAGAATGATTTTGTTACCTCTAGCTCATGGTGCATTTGAACACTGCATTTGAACAGGCGCTACTAACAGCTTTTAACAGACAGCTTTTATTCCTGCCTTGTGGTGTGTGTAAAACATACATATATATATATACATATAATGTTGAATACAATGGGCAGCATTGATTTTGTGGGCAGCACAATGGGCAGCAGGCTGCTGCCTCACGATCATACACCTGTGATTCTTATTCGATCTTACAGCTCAATTAAAAAAAAACAGACATTCTAACATGACAAGGACCTTGACAAGGTTCTTTCTGTTAGTGTTAGTACTGGCTAAAACGTTAGTGGACAGTGATAGCAGGCTCAAAGCAGCATGAAGGGTTTAAGGGAGAAACAGGAGGGAAGAAAGGAGAAGTTTAAGTTTGGGGGAGGTAATACTCCATACCAACCTGCTCTCGCTGCCGGCGTGCTCCTTCTTCTCTCTCACCCTCAGCCACTTGCGGAGCAGGAAGCGCTTGCGTCGGGGTGAGGCGCTGGGCGTAGAGCAGTTGGACCAGGTGGCCCCATCCTCGTCACTGGATGGGGTGATCTCGATGGAGGGCAGCTGCAGGTACTCCTTGGAGTCCGAGTGGGAGCGGGTAGAGACTAGCCACCCATTCACCAGCCTGCCCCTGTATTTCTCCATCTCTCTCTCGCTGGGCACGTTCTTCATGCGCCGCATCTTGAAGCGCTTGCGTCGTAGTGTTGGGGTGGACGAGCTTGACCACACAGGACCATCCGAGACCCCGCCATTCCCCCCATCCGAGTAGGCAGGGGCATCGCGAGGGACGCTCAACTGGAGCGACGGGGGCCGTAAGTTCTCGTTCATGGTCGAGGCTCAGACTCACAGACACACAATCACACTCAGAGACTGCTACTAGGACAGTGGATATTGGAGGAGAGGTGCTGGCTGGCTCGCCGTTTTAGTAGTTGGCAGGCTTGCTGGGAGCTGTAGTTGGCGGAAGCTGAGGCGGTAGCTGGTTGTTGAGAGTCAGGTGCCAAGATGCTCCAATAGCACAGCACACACTCAAAAAATACTGGGTCGTCCTCATTTACTGATCTCTCATATAGCCTTATATCCTATTCTGGTTCCTCACCACTGGTTTTCAAGGTTTGCTTACAGGTGAGCCCTTCAGATACCCTGGGCCTGGCCTGGTCCTCAGCTGTGGGGAGATGTGTGGCTGTTGCTGGTCGTCGGGCGACGGCGAGACTAGCGATTTGCAGAAGCGTCTCGGGCCAGGAGAGACGGATGGATGAGACAACAAAGGGGGCGTCTGTTCTCCAAGGAGCAGATGAAACATGTATAAGGTCTGTCAGGGAGTGTAACAGTACTCCTCCGCTCTCCCCCGGGACTGGCAGGCCCTGTTACACACTTAAACATTCACAGCTCTCTCGCTCCCTCTGCTCGCTGGCTGCCTACTGTCCACTGCTGGCTGCTAGGACTGACTGTCTGCTACTCTCAATGCTAGACAGGAAGACTCCAAGTATCAGCAACCCTCCAGTCTTGAAGTTGACCGAAAAGATGAGCTCTATACTGTATGCTGTACTGTATGCTCCAGGTTATTGGTTACTGTCCCATGCCTGTGTTGTAGGTTGGGTAGGCTCTTGCAGTCCGTCGTCTGGAGCGCCAGTGTCCCGCTGTCCTCTCTGGCTCCGCACAGACACTTCCTACAGGTTAGAGGGAGGTGATAGGGGTGCTGAGGGCAATGACACAGCAAAGCAGACACACACACGCACGCACACACAAAGACACGCACACAAACATGCACCCAGGAAACACAATGAACAGACAGAAAACACACACAAACAAATATGTAGAGACACACACGCACACTTTCTCATTTACACTAACCTGTTCTTACACTGGGATCTCCATGTAATGCATGTAATGCTGTTAGCAGGCAGTGCTACTCTGTGTCTCCACTGTCTGAGTCCACCACCATACACCTTACTAACTCAGAGAACAGTAACCAATAAGAGAAGTTTTGAACCACTAGCCATGTGCTCAAGTCTACATTTCACTGTACAAATTCAGATGCAATTGTAGTATTAGTTTCAGATATACTCACCGTGTAATATACTGTACATAGCCCCAAAGACACATTGACGATCACTTTATTTAAGTAGCAGATGTATTTGTTAAACTGTGTGATGGGTAAGTGATATTGCCATGGGGAAAGTGTAAATATCTGAGACATGGGGGTATGAAGAAGACAATTATTATGAAAGAGAAAAACACTTGGATGAAGGCTTTGATGAAGTAATAACCTGCTACTGCAGAATGGAGCTCTAGCCTTCCATTGTTACTGTATGGAGCAGGCAAGTTTCCTGTCCTCTACCCCATACTCTAAAAGGAAGGTTTCATGTCCTCTATGACACACTCAAACGGCTGTATCTGTCAACAACACTAACAGTTTTATGTGTCAACAAGCCTGCTCCATGGCCTCTTTATAAACAGTGTGAAGAGACAGCGTGGGTAGAAATAACCACTAAAGCAGACTGGCTGTTGAACCAACCCACAGAGGATATACAGGTAAATACCAAAATAAAGGAAACACCAACATTCACTCAAGTGTTTCCATTATTTTGGCAGTTGCCTGTAGGTCAGAGCACAGCAGACACACAGAGAAGTCAATGGTAATCATAACCATCTGGGTTGAACAAGCCAGTTTCCCATGACCTAAGCTTAGCATATTGACTAATACACAGTATTGAAAACGTTATGCAGAAATAGCTTATTCTGCTTATAGTCATACTGCTTATTCTATATAAAAGTACAGGCCTTGATCTTGTAAATCAAGTTGGTCTTTGATAGTGGAAGAGGATGTTTTCCGCTTCCAAACAAAACTTTTAAAATCTTGAATGTTCAAAGTTCAAACTAAGAGGTCTGTAACCTGTATAAAACTGAAACAATAATACCTTCGTTAGATGAATTGTATTAATATTACCTAGCCTACTACAACAACTGGGAAGATTGATGGATGAATGTGCCAAGGTGTTGCATTTGCAACTGAATTTGAGACATAGTAAAGAAATCTAGCGATTCAAATCACTGAGCCAGCACTGGCCCCAAGAGATAACAACATTCACCTGGGTGCCGTGGTCAAATATTGGGCTATTACTAGCAGCCAATGATGAACTAGAAGACACTACATCAGGTCGCTAGGTGTACTGTGTTTCCTCCGACACATTGGTGTGGCTGGCTTCCGGGTTGGATGCTCACTGTGTTAAGATGCAGTGCGGCTTGGTTGGGTTGTGTTTCTGAGGACGCATGGCTCTCGACCTTCGCCTCTCCCGAGTCCGTGCGGGAGTTGTAGCGATGAGACAAGACAGTAACTACCAGCAATTGGATACCACGAAATTGGAGAGAAAAAGGGGGTAAAAAAAACAAAAAAAACTTTTGTTTCCAAAAGCTGCCTACAGTACGATACTGTACCATGTAATATCAGCTTGTTTTCTACACAACACTCCACTGTACACTACTGAATGTATTATTCTGTCAAATTACCATTTAAAAGGAGGACAATGTTTAGACAGTTCACCTTCAGGTCTTAGCCATCCAATTATTTTTATGCTAGGTATTAACAATACAGACAGTAATGAACAAACGTCCCACAATCTGTGAAACGATCGACAGCAAATTTGGGAGAAATTAAAATATCACTCTTCAGGTCGATTATGCCTTTAAAGTTGGAAGGTAGTACAATAGAGAGCGGCAATTCACGCACACACACCTCTCATCCAGGTGTCAAATTCCAAGGTGATTGTCCCCGTGACTCATCAGCAGCAGATTAAGTTACCGGGGGAAACGGAGACTCGTGGTGACACTGCGGGACTCCTTTAGACCTTTCATCTAGTCCGGTCTGAGCGTGCTCCACAGCTACCCCCCCCCCACCTCTCTAAATCAACCCTCACCCCCCTCTCCACAGACCAACCTGTTGGCAGGCTCAGCATGGCAGTGGGAAAACAGCATGCATTATACATGCTTTATAAATTATCTTTACAGCTTCACACGTTCCGGTCGCCCTGGACATGCTCAGGTGAACAGGTGATGTAACCACCACTAAACAAGAGTCTGGTGCTAAGAATGAAGAGACAGGAGGAGAAGAGTGGTCTCACCTCTATACAGTCACTTCATTAATAAGGTGTTATATTCCACTGTAACAGCACAACAGTGAAGTCATGTCATATAACCAGTGGCAATGCATCATTCAGGGCTCTGTTTACCACCTGGCACGCATCAAAAACATATATATTTGTTGCCCCACCAAGATGTACATGCTAAAATTGCCACTGCATATAACATATGGTTTCTACATGAAAGTGCACATGGAAATGATTAATAAATATGCTAAAGAAAAGGAACAAAGCGGTACAGAAGACCACACTGTCCCCGAGCCTTTCTAAGATGCTGGCCTCCCCCTAAAAAGGAACGTGTGGCGACTCGAGGCCATCAGGCACAGATGGAGGAACCTCAAATGCCCTCATCATTTATTGTGCCTGGTGTACATTATTAGGACCAACAGCTGGACCCACCACAGAGTCACTTTGCTGTTACAGCTGAGACATAGATGGCTATTTTCCATTACTTGGACCGCTGCGGTCCATCGCTCTGCGCTACAGTCTGACTACTTGACCGCTAGCCTTCTTTCATGCCTCATTTCTGACCATCAAACGTTTCACAGTATTGTTCTGTCTTCTCCCCATTTTATTGTTCGTCCATCGCCATGTCAACAGCACGCAGTAACAAAGCATGTGCAGATTTCAGAGTCATGTTAACGATCATTAAGACTTTCATGGAAAAGTAAGCACATGATGTAAGGCTCTGGTGAGAACAGAACAGCAGCTCTAAGTACTGCAATCAGTTAAGACTTTTACACCATTCAGAGAGAGATCACAGAGGATACATAGCTGAACATTTCATTGTCCTGCCTGCTCTCTGTGGTGCAAAGCATGGTTAATACTCAGAAAATAGATACTTTGAAGTACTTTGACCGTACTACCTGTAAGTATCACACACAGGGCTATCATGAATTATCGTCAACATCTTTTCTATAAGCCTAAACTATAATAGAGCTATGGTAGCATCTCTGACTGATAAGAGTAGTCCGCTCTCCTCTCAGCATGGCAGGAAGTCAGAGTGTGCGAGTGAAACAGCTGGTGCTGTGGAGGACAGAGCTGCCTGCAGGCTCTAGTGCTCTGCTGTGATTTATACCTTTGTCAAAGACTTTCAGGCTATACCCTAGTTCATACTGCATGTCTACTGCATGTCTAGGACTCCTCTTCAAGGAGAATCATACTTTGATCCACAGTGACCATACTGCCAGATGAACTACTGATACAGAACGCCAGTGGACTCGAGTCATCAAACAAAGCTACTACTTGAAAATGAGACAGACGGGCCTCCCGGGTGGCGCAGTGGTCTAAGGCACTGCATCGCAGTGCTAGCTGTGCCACCAGAGACTCTGGGTTCGAGCCCAGTCTCTGTCGCAGCCGGCCGAGACCGAGAGGTCCATGGGACGGCACACAATTGGCCTAGCGTCGTCCGGGTTAGGGAGAGTTTGGCCGGTAGGGATATTCTTGTCTCATTGCGCATTAGCGACTCCTGTGGCGGGCTGGGCGCAGTGCACGCTGACCAGGTTGCTAGGTGCACAGTGTTTCCTCCGACACGTTGGGGCGTCTGGCTTCCGGGTTGGATGTGCGCTGTGTTAAGAAGCAGTGCGGCTTTGTTGGGTTGTGTTTTGGAAGACTCTCCCGTCTCTCCCGTATGGGAGTTGTAGCGATGAGACAAGATAGTAACTACTAACAACAAGAAAATGAGACCGACAAAAGTAAGCTACATGAACAACAAACAAACAATTACGAACATACTGTATCACTCATAAAATATTCAAACATTGCAGAAGATTTTATGCAATTCAGGTTCTCTTTTTTTCAGGATGAAAGGTTACAGACTTGGAGACCAGATTGGAGAACAACACTGTTTGAACAGAAAACTTTCAGACCCATTTAGATATTTAATATGTAACGTAAGAGGATTGCGTTATGCTCCAAAGCACTGGAGGGTGTTGCAGAAATACCATGAGTGCTGTTAAGCTGTGAGGAGAACATAAACCCTGCTTGCTCACATAACCACATTTACCCCGTCCTACCCAGTCCTTCCTACACAAAATTTAAAGTAGACCTCACAGGTCTCACAGAATGCCATAGACCTCACTGTACGCTACAGGCCTCACAGTACGCTACAGGCCTCACAGTACGCTACAGGCCTCACAGTACGCTACAGATCTCACACACCTCACAGAACGCTACAGACCTCACAGTACGCTACAGATCCCACATGCCTCACCGTACGCTACAGACCTCACCGTACGCTACAGACCTCACCGTACGCTACAGATCCCATATGCCTCACAGTATGCTTACAGGCCTCACAGTACGCTAAAGGCCTCACAGTACGCTACAGACCTCACAGTACGCGACAGACCTCACAGTACGCAACAGTACGCTACAGACCTCACAGTACGCTACAGGCTTCACAATACGCTACAGACCTCACAGTACGCTGCAGATCTCACAGACCACGCAGTACGCTACAGGCCTGACAGTACGCTACAGATCCCACATGCCTCACAGTACGCTATAGACCTCACAGAACGCTACAGGGCTCACAGTACGCTACAGATCTCAAATGCCTCACAGTACGCTACAGGCCTCACAGTACGCTACAGGCCTCACAGTACGCTACAGATCCCATATGCCTCACAGTACGCTGCAGGCCTCACAGTACGCTACAGAACTCACAATACGCTACAGAACTCACAATACGCTACAGAGCTCACATGCCTCACAGCACGCTACAGGCCTCACAGTACGCTACAGGCCTCACAGTATGCTACAGGCCTCACAGTACGCTACAGGCCTCACAGTACGCTACAGGCCTCACAGTACGCTACAGATCCCATATGCCTCACAGTACGCTGCAGGCCTCACAGTACGCTACAGATCTCACAGTACGCTACTACGGGCCTCACAGTACACTACAGATCCCACATGCCTCAGAGTACACTATAGACCGCTACAGGGCTCACAGTACACTACAGGCCTCACAGTACGCTACAGGCCTCACAGTACGCTACAGGCCTCACAGTACGCTACAGGCCTCACAGTACGCCACAGATCCCACAGGCCTCACAGTACCCTACAGGCCTCACAGTACGCTACAGGCCTCACAGTACGCTACAGGCCTCACAGTATGCTACAGATCCCACAGGCCTCATAGTACACTACAGGCCTTACAGTACGCTACAGGCCTCACAGTACACTACAGGCCTCACAGTACGCTACAGGCCTCACAGTACGCTACAGGCCTCACAGTACGCTACAGGCCTCACAGTACGCTACAGGCCTCACAGTACGCTACAGGCCTCACAGTACGCTACAGGCCTCACAGTACGCTACAGGCCTCACAGTATGCTACAGATCCCACAGGCCTCATAGTACACTACAGGCCTTACAGTACGCTACAGGCCTCACAGTACACTACAGGCCTCACAGTACGCTACAGGCCTCACAGTACGCTACAGGCCTCACAGTACGCTACAGGCCTCACAGTACGCTACATACCTCACAGTGCGCTACAGATCCCACATGCCTCACAGTATGCTACTGGCCTCATAGTACGGTACAGATCTCACATGCCTCACAGTACACTACAGTTCTCACAGTACGCTACAGGCCTCACAGTACGCTACAGGCCTCACAGTACGCTACAGGCCTCACAGTACGCTACAGGCCTCACAGTACGCTACAGGCCTCACAGTACGCTACAGGCCTCACAGTACGCTACAGGCCTCACAGTACGCTACAGGCCTCACAGTACGCTACATGCCTCACAGTACACTACAGGCCTCACAGTACACTACAGATCCCATATGCCTCACAGTACGCTGAGGGCCTCACAGAACGCTACAGATCTCACATTCCTCACAGTACGCTACAGGCCTCACAGTACGCTACAGGCCTCACTGTACGCTACAGGCCTCACTGTACGCTACAGGCCTCACTGTACGCTACAGGCCTCACTGTACGCTACAGGCCTCACTGTACGCTACAGGCCTCACAGTACGCTACAGGCTTCACAGGAATCTGATCACTAATTAACCCACTGTAGTGGGACACATTATGTACCAAACCACTGTATTCATGACCATTCATCTTGTATACAGAAGCTATACAACTGCTTCTGTGTTGCTTACTGTATGTGCATGTGACAACAATGTCAGATGGTACATGACAATCAAAATGGACCACAGATAGAAATTAGTTACGCAGAAAAATCCTGTGTAAACACAAATAGCATTTTAAATGCCTCTGGAAAGTATCTGTACTATGTTTATCTGTCGCATGAATCTTACATCAATGGCTACAAGGATTCATATCATACAAACACTCTCCAAAGGCATACTTGTGTGCATTGAAGGCCTTGTACTGTGACTGTATCTTCACACTACACACATTAAAGTGCCATCCTAAACCAAACTCTGCTTGATGAAGTGCATCACAACTAATCAGCCTGGCATTGAATACTTATGTCTACCTCTGACTCTATCCGTCCTAAAAAGAGCTGAATGTTGTTTTGGTCCACGTCCATGGAGGAAAGGAGAGCTTTCATCTTTTATTTACAGCATTCTGTGTGTTCTAAAAATAGCACTTGCTCCAGTGTGGACACTTACATGGGCCCAGATTGGAGTGTGGAACATGTGACACTGTATGCTGTGAGTGAAATAGTCAGTCAGACAGACAAGCTTTAACAGAGTCTCATTCCAAAACAGTGAAAGGTGGGTTTTCACCAGACCGACAGTGTTTGTTTAATCACAGGAGGAAATGTCTGGGTTATTCAGCCTGATTGAGCCTGTTAGGAATTAATTAGATGACGGCACATTCATTTAAGCTTAATAGATGCGATTTGTTCCAACAAAGCATTTGACACAGTCTATTTGGGTTTGATATGCTCTATTATCCACATTCTATCTTCTATATAGGGTTAAGTGATGTGTTTGCGATAACTGGTTTGTGATAACTAGAAAGAATTGCTTTCATGGCCATAAATAAATTGAGAAAAAATGTATCCTATTACTCCAGTGCTAGCCTCTCTACACTGGCTTCCTGTTAAGGCCAGGGCTGTTTTCAAGGTTTTACTGTTAACCTACAAAGCATTACATGGGCTCCAATTTGGTCCTGCCGTACATAGCAACACATAGACGCAGGCCTCATTATTGTACCTAGAATGTCTAAGCAAACAGCTGGAGGCAGGGCTTTCTCCTATAGAGCCCAATTTTTATGGAATGGTCTGCCTATCCATGTGCGAGACGCAGACTTGGTCTCAACCTTAAAGTTTTTATTGAAGACTCACCTCTTCAGTAGGTCCTATGACTGAGTGTAGTCTGGCCCAGGAGTGTGAAGGTGAATGGAAAGGCACTGGAGCGACCAACTACCCTTGCTGTCTCTGCCTGGCCGGTTGCCCTCTCTCCACTGGGATTCTCTGCCTCTAAACCTATTACGGGGGCTGAGTCACTGGCTTACTGCTGCTCTTCCATGCCATTCCTAGGAGGGGTGATCAACCCACTCACTTGAGTGGGTTGAGTCACTGATGTAATCTTCCTGTCCGGGTTGGCGCCCCCCTCGGGTTTGTACCGTGGGGGAGATCTTCTATACTCGGCCATGTCTCAGGGTAGTAAGTTGGTGGTTTGAAGAGCTCTCTCTAGTGATGTGGGAGCTTTACTTTGGCAAAGTTGGTGGGGTTATATCCTGCCTGGTTGGTCCTGTATCGTCGGGCGGGGCTACAGTGTTTACTGACCCCTCCTGCCCCCAGTCTACCTGCTATGGAACCCTGACCTGATCACCGGACGTGCTACCTTGTCCTGGGCCTGCTGTTTTCAATTCTCTCTCTACCCACCTGCTGTCTCTAACTCTGAATGATTGGGTATGAAAAGGCAACTGACATTTACTCCTGAGGTGCTGACCTGTTGCACCCTCTACAACCACTGTGATTATTATTATTTGACCCTGCTGGTCATCAATGAACGTTTGAACATCTTGGCCATGTACTGTTAGAATCTCCACCTGGCACAGCCAGAAGAGGACTGGCCACCCTTCAGAGCCTGGCTCCTCTCTAGGTTTCTTCCTAGGTTCCTGCCTTTCTAGAGACCGTATTTATACATCTGCATTGCTTCCTGTTTGGGGTTTTAGGCTGGGTTTCTGTATAGCACTTTGTGAGATCGGCTGATGTAAAAAGAGCTTTATAAATACATTTGATTGATTGACTGAATGAATGAAGAGAGAGGTTTAACTAGATATGGCTAATTTGTAGTGTGTAGAGAAGACAGGTTTACAGTATTAATCATCCTACATGGTAATGGTGTTATAGACATCTTTAACATTCTGTCAAAACCACACATTATGTCCAGCTACAAACAGGCAGACCAATCACTGAATCCTTTTCAGAAATGACATTTTGGTTCAGGTCATCTCAAACAAACAATGCCTTTTAAGGCCAGTCTGACTCTGTCATTTCCATAGAAGTCATTAGAGCCGCCACAGTCTCTCGGACAGACCGTTCCCATGCTTCTTCACCACCAGCCACTTCAGAGTATCTCCAACTCTCTAGTACAGATGTAGGATATTTGAGCCAGTCTGCTACAGCAGGGAAATAATCCTGCAGCAACAGGATTATTATGTGGATTCTAATGAATGGACATTTTTGCCTCCAAGCCACCTGGCTCTGCAGTGTGGGAGGAGGTTTGTGAACTTATTTTATCTGTGAAGAAAACATTGTAGTTTCAATATGACAGAAAGAGAAAGGGCCCTGACTGACACTTCCTGTGAGCTAGAGAAGCATTTTCCCAGGCCTGACACATTACAGAAGAAGAAAAGCTGTCTGAGGCTGAGAGAGTCTGGCTGTGAGAAGCAACGGGTGTTATTCAGTTAGAGTTGGCTAGGATGAGAGCCAGTGTTAGCTACATTCATACTGCATGCATCCTGAGAGAGTTTCACTCAGAATGAAATGGAGATAGCACATATTATTGGTAGAGATATAGCCTACGGTACAGAGAGAAAGGTTTAGTTAGTGTACAAAGGCTTTATGGGGTAAATGCATACACAAGAGTGTTTAGAAACATGCAGAATCAGAGGCACAAGGGTAGGACTGGAGAGAGAAGGACTGGGGACCCCTATGGGTATTCCTCCAGTTGTTGCGCTGCACACATGCTGCCCTGCATAACAGCTGGCTATGGGGTCAAGTTAAAAAGCCAATAGAGAGAGGAGCTATGTGCAGAATGTCAGCAACCTGTCCAACTGACTAGGGGGTATCACACACCCAGTCTCCCAATATTAATTACTGCCCACAGTCTGATTAGTTCATTATAGACATTAAAAAAAAGTGTTCAAGAGGATCCTGAGTTATGGTCTTTGAAAACGTTTTCAATTAAGTGATACGCCTAATAACTGTTATTTGTTTTAACACTGCCAGGCATGCCAAGCAATATGATTATGTTATAAGGAAACGATGCGACTCAAGTCATGGCAGAAGCAGATACTGTATTTTTGACATGACAGTCGATGCATGATATTTCTATTACCCACATCGATGTTCACTCAAACTAACTTATACTCGTAGGATGTAATGTCAACAAGTGAACAAGGAATGTTGTATGCTGAAGGAAAATAATATCCTACCTTTGCAGAGGTCCTGCACAAACCGTGGCCAGTGTGACGCGTTGATTTCTCAGTTATAACATGAAATATTAAATTGCCTCCATCCTTATATTTCATTGTTTAGCGTACGATTTCATTGATTTAGCCTAACAATTTGTTGAAGTTGACCGTGTGGCTATATAGAGAAAAACGCCAATAAAGCCTATTCCATAATCGTTATCTGTATTTCAATGTGCTTTACCTTCAATATGTTCTTCAAAGTTGTAAAATGTTTCCTCAACATCAACAATTTTGAGAAGGCTATTCATTGAACGTGAAATTGACGCGGAGTAGTTCAGTGCGCACTGGGAAGTTGATTCGTTGAACAAGCAAGAACAATCAGCGCATCTTGTAGGCGGGGCAAAATCCGTTACTCTGGATCCGAGCAATCATTCCCTGCCTCTCGGAGCCAGAGAGAGCAGACCACTGCCCAGTGACCTATCAGTTGCAAGCACATGCTGCTGACCAAAACAGTAAACTGACCTCCCTCATTTTAACCTCTTAGTTATCGAGATTAAATACATGTTTTCCAAAAACAGAAACATCCAAAATATGTGAGGTAGGTCTTCCTAAATATGCCTACACATTGTTTAATTTCTTAATGCTATTCAGATTCACAACTTTGACAATCTTTCCACAATCAATCATCATCATCACCATGTCCCCCCATTTCACTTACATGAGGTATATGAGTCCAGGGCGACAGATACATACTCTACCTCAATGTTCAATGCGATACAACCACCCTTTAAAAACCGACAGCTATATATGATGTCAAATTGTTAGCCAACTGTTGCACAAAATGTTACTACAACATTCTCTCTCTCTCTCTCAGACTGTGCTTTAGCAACAGTTAAACTGCCACCAGACAGTGGAGCCAGAGTCAGTGACTCTTAGTCATGGCACCCAGCCCAGGAGACATCCACACAGAGCTCTCTACCCGGAACTTGGCACCACGAGAGAAACAGCTGCCAGATGGTCAAATTCTACAAGGATACAGAAATGTGCCTTTTTTGTATTCAAACTGACAGGTGCATTGGACATTTCTAACTATCGTGTTGTGGGCATAATTGGTTGTTAGTTTTAATTTAGAATTTCCCTCCAAAAATTAACCACTGTACCTGCCTGACGCAAAATTTCCATCCTAATTCTACACATTTTGCCATGGGGCAGAGAAAATGTTGCAGTTTTAAAGCCAATTTTCTGGATTTCTATGCATTTTTTCCATGACTTTGGCGACAATATCAACGAGGGCCCCCTGGATGTCAGGGCCCCTGGGCACATGCCCTGCGTGTCCGGTAATGATTAGGCCGACCACAAGGTTTAGATAGATGGCTAAACTACCCTACCTAGCAATGTTAGCTGACATGGGCTAATTGAATGTTAGTTGAAAGTTAAAAACTGCTGATGCACTACCAAATGTCGAAATTGCACCTTGTGAATTCTACTTTTCTAAATCTCAACAGTAAATTGAGACCCTGACTGAGTTTATTTATTTATTTTTGCCCCCCTAGGCAGTCACGGGGCTACGAGTATCACATAGTCTGCGTAAAGGAAGAAGTGGCACTGGTGTATTCTCATGTCTTAGCATTCAATGGTGTTTGGGATAACCTTTAGTGGTGTCTGGCAAACAACTACTGATGTTAATGACACATTTTTTGTCTCATTTACATCACATTTCACAATTGTGTTGCACTGATATTGAGTTCAGAGGGAAACATGGCTCATATAGTGACAGTGAAATCTCTATGATAGATAGTTATGTCATAGACCCTGATGCTAATCCTGACCTTTCCGCCTCTTTCAGAACAAAGGATTAAAAGGCCATAGACAACAGAGTGGACGTCTGTGTGTGTGTCACCACCTCCTCCTCACAAGAGCGCTAAGCTCCTCAATGTGACCTGTGTGTGGTTGGTCAAATTCAAGCCTTCCATCTGGCAATGGCCACTCTGCCACTATTGATAACTTTGCTAAACAATGTTTCTATTGAAGGAGCGGAGCATTTCCATCTCCTCCATGGTTCCAGTCAGTTTTTCCTATTAAAACTGACAGCAGCCAGGAGCCACTGTACATTTCGGAGTGGGAGAGACACGTGACCCAAGTCCAGAATAGCATCTTAGCCAATGAGGTGGGGACAGATAATAGATGTGTTCTCTTTGGCTCCTTGTCTGAAGTTAGTGAACCACCAACATGCCCCTCATAATTTGAGCCTGTTAGAGCAAGAGATGTCTGTTGGATGGGAATAACAGTTTTTGTCATGGAGAATATCCTGGGTTGTATCCTGTGTTGACTGTGCCAGCCAAGTAATCGATCTGTACTACTTCCTAAGGGTTATTGCAAGTGGGTGTCGGTTTACTTTAGCTTGATTGAAAGGAAAAAGGTATGTTATAAGAGAGCAAATAAAATGGACATTTTATTTACAGGGGAGGAAATTAAATTAAGTCCAAACCGGCAGAAAAAAGTATTTGTGTCAGTTTTCATCTCCAGTTTTATAAATGATTCTAAATGGAAACAGTCGTGGAGGTGGAGACTTTACTGTAATTAGATAACAGTTTAGAGAGGTGGAGACTTTTTAATTTGATTATTAGTATTTATATATTTTCTTTACTACTTTTACTTTTTTTAACTTCATTTTACGAGGTAGTTAAAGTCTTCACTGCAACTCCCATACCGACTCGGGAGAGGCGAAGGTCAAGAGCCGTACGTCCTCCGAAACACAACCCAGCCGAGCCATACTGCTTCTTGACACAATGCCTGCTTAACCCTTAACCAATGTGTCGGAGGAAGCACCATACACCTGGCGACTGCATCAGCATGCATCCTGGCCTGCCGCAGGAGTTGCTAGAGCATGATAGGACAAGAACATCCCTGCCGGCCAAACCCGCCCCTAACCCGGACGATGCTGGGCCAATTGTGGGCTGCCCCACGGGTCTCCCTGTTGGCTGCTACAGTGCCTGGACTCGAACCAGGATCTCTAGCAATACAGGTAGCACTGCGATGCAGTGCCTTAGACCACTGCGCCACTTGGGAGAGAGTTAGAGACTTGACTATAATTAGATAACAGTTTAGAGCGGTGGCGACTTCACTGTAATTAGATAACAGTTTAGAGAGGTGGAGACTTAATAATAATTAACTTATTATTGATGATCTGCCTTTCCTGAATCTAAAATAAATGTTTGTGAGAGGTTTGTCTATGATGCTTCTTAAACATTTGGATGTGAAATATAAACCCTAGATCCTCCCATTGATCTATCATAAAACGTTATTAAACGCTGAGTCTCAAATAGCTGCCTGTCCCTTTTAATAGCTGGGCATCAGAACACATTTCATCAAATAAACGTCTGTTTCAAATAAACGTCACATCTAAATGAATTTGTTACAAGGTTACCATAGATACAGCTCTGCTATTCCCACAGTCACGTGCATTAAACATAAAAAAAAAATATATATATATATATATATATATATATATATATATATATATTCGGTCAACATTGCCATCTATGGTGCCGGTATCGCTCTCAGTGATGGTAAGGCGTGAAATCGGGGGTGTATGATAGGCAGCCTAGTCTTTGCAAGTCTAATCTAGGATGGATGTTATTATAATGTTTATACTGGTCATACTGGTCACAATACACATGTGGTAGTCTTTTCAACATTTTATTTACCAAAAGCTGTGTGCATTAAGGAAATAGACGCCTGGCTCAAATAGAAGCCTGTCTCTAATAAGCACAGGTTGTGCTCCACGATTGAAAAATAAATGCCGGGGCTATTAATTGACATTTTAAGGTGTTTATGTTTGTGGTTGGGAGGAAAATCAAAAAATGTGTATTTAACTAGAGATGGGTGGCTCACGTCCCTCCTAGGATTGATTGAGTGAGTGAGTGAGTGAGTGAGTGAGTGAGTGAGTGAGTGAGTGAGTGAGTGAGTGAGTGAGTGAGTGAGTGAGTGAGTGAGTGAGTGAGTGAGTGAGTGAGTGAGTGAGTCAGTCAGTCAGTCAGTCAGTCAGTCAGTCAGTCAGTCAGTCAGTCAGTCAGTCAGTACTTGGTGGGCTTGTCAACGTTTGACTAACTGGTATTGATTGGTGAATGTATTGTATTGTATTGTATTAAACTGCCCTTTTCACTGCATTCCAAACATGAAAAAACAATTAGGCCATTAGGGCCTCTGGAATAGATTCAAAATGACCTTTTCTGATTTGAAGGCACTCCAATGGAGCAATATCACTTGGCTTGAAGCGATGCTCCAAAGGTTATGTATAATTTCTACCAGTAGTTTTGAAAGTAGTGCTCACAAGCCAAAACAGCTCCCCGATAACTGTGTACATTTGTGTACTTTTGCAAGTCATATGAAATCAAATATGTTACGAATGTGTAAGTGCTTAAGATCCCAGACTGCATCTTTAAGGAAGGGGAAAGGGGGAGATACCTAGTGAGTTGTACAATGGAATGCATTCAACTGAAATGTGTCTTCCGCATTTACCCCAACCCCTCTGAATCAGAGAGGTGCGGGGAGCTGCCTTAATCAACATCCATGTCATCAGCGCCCAGGGAACAGTGGGTTAACTGCCTTGCTCAGGGGCAGAATGTCTGATTTTTACCTTGTCAGCTCTGGGATTCGATCCAGCAACCTTTCACTTACTGGCACAACGATACTACCCGCCAGGCTACCTGCCGCCTAAGGTGATTAAAAAAACATAGGGTTTCTTAATTATTTTTGTATCTTTATTTAACTAGGCAAGTCAGTTTAGAACTAATTCTTATTTTCAATGACGGCCTAGGAACATTGGGTTAACTGCCTTGTTCAGTGGCAGAACAACAGATTTTTACCTTGTAAGCTCTGGGATTCAATCTTGCAACCTTTCGGTTACTAGTCCAACGCTCTAACCGCTAGGCTACCCAAAACTGAATGCATTCAACTGAAATGTTGAACTAAATGGGATGTGTCAGACCCGATTGTACTGGGCTGTTCTCCCATTTTGCAGTAAATGTGTCCTATAATGTCGCTGCTCTAATACATGGTTGGAAAGGGGAGTGGGAGGTGGCTAGACAGTTCTATCACTGTGAGTAATACATATGGGGCAGGAGCCCATTGAGAGCTATACCATTCACTAAGACAACTATAAAGAACTAACTCAGAAATTCCCCGATTGGACTGAAGTTTCTTCTGAAGTTCCTTCATTAAAATCACTTGTCTACATAGCTGATGCCTGCTGGACTGTCCATTAATCACGGTACTCCATTCTGTTTATTTATTTTTATCTGTCGGACCCAGCTACAAATTCAGGCTCTGTGTGTAGTTAATCCGACTTTCTCTGCCTAGTCATCACCATTTTACCTGCTGTTGTTGTGTTAGCTGATTAGCTGTTGTTGTCTCACCTGTTGTTTTAGCTAGCTCTAACAATCAACACCTGCGATTACTTTATGCCTCGCTGTATGTCTCTCTCAAATGTCAATATGCCTTGTATACTGTTGTTCAGGTTAGTTATCATTGTTTTAGTTTACAATGGAGCCCCTAGTTCCACTCTTCATACCTCTGATACCTCCTTTGTCCCACCTCCCACACATGCGGTGACCTCACCCATTACAACCAGCATGTCCAGAGATACAACCTCTCTTATCATCACCCAGTGCCTGGGCTTACCTCCGCTGTACCCGCACCCCACCATACCCCTGTCTGCGCATTATGCCCTGAATAAATTCTACCATGCCCAGAAATCTGCTCCTTTTATTCTTTGTCCCCAACGCTCTAGGCGACCAGTTTTGATAGTCTTTAGCCCCACCATCATACTACTTCTCCTCTGTTCCGTGGGTGTTGTGGAGGTAAACCCAGGCCCTGCATGTCCCCAGGCACCCTCATTTGTTGACTTCTGTGATCGAAAAAGCCTTGGTTTCATGCATGTCAACATCAAGGAACCCACCAGGTACAACCCTAAATCTGTAAACAAAGGCACCCTCATAGACGTTATCCTGACCAACTGGCCCTCCAAATACACCTCCGCTGTCTTCAACCAGGATCTCAGCGATCACTGCCTCATTGCCTGTATCCGCTTCGGGTCCGCAGTCAAACGACCACCCCTCATCACTGTCAAACGCTCCCGAAAACACTTCTGTAAGCAGGCCTTTCTAATCGACCTGGCCCGGGTATCCTGGAAGGATATTGACCTCATCCGGTCAGTTTAGGATGCCTGGTCATTCTTCAAAAGTAACTTCCTCACCATCTTAGATAAGCATGCTCCGTTCAAAAAATGCAGAACTAAGAACAGATATAGCCCTTGGTTCACTCCAGAACTGACTGCCCTCGACCAGCACAAAAACATCCTGTGGCAGACTGCAATAGCATCGAATAGTCCCCATGATATGCAACTGTTCAGGGAAGTCAGGAACCAATACACGCAGTCAGTCAGTAGAGCAAAGGCCAGCTTTTTCAAGCAGAAATTTGATCCTGTAGCTCTAACTCCAAAAAGTTCTGGGACACTGTAAAGTCCATGGAGAACAAGAGCACCTCCTCCCAGCTGCCCACTGCACGTAGGCTAGGTAACACGGTCACCACCGATAAATCCATGATAATCGAAAACTTTAACAAGCATTTCTTAACGGCTGGCCATGCCTTCCTCCTGGCTACTCCAACCTCGGCCAACAGCTCCGCCCCCCCGCAGCTACTCGCCCAAGCCTCCCCAGCTTCTCCTTTACCCAAATCCAGATAGCAGATGTTCTGAAAGAGCTGCAAAACCTGGACCCATACAAATCAGCTGGGCTTGACATACTGGACCCTCTATTTCTGAAACTATCCGCCGCCATTGTCGCAACCCCTATTACCAGCCTGTTCAACCTCTCTTTCATATCGTCTGATCCCCAAGGATTGGAAAGCTGTCGCAGTCATCCCCCTCTTCAAAGGGGGAGACACCCTGGACCCAAACTGTTACAGACCTATATCCATCCTGCCCTGCCTATCTATGGTCTTTGAAAGCCAAGTCAACAAACAGATCACTGACCATCTCGAATCCCACCGTACCTTCTCCGCTGTGCAATCTGGTTTCCAAGCTGGTCACGGGTGCACCTCAGCCCCACTCAAGGTACTGAACAATATCATAACCGCCATCGATAAAAGACAGTAATGTGCAGCCGTCTTCATCGACCTGGCCAAGGCTTTCGACTCTGTCAATCACCATATTCTTATTGGCAGACTCAGTAGCCTCGGTTTTTCTAATGACTGCCTTGCCTGGTTCACCAACTACTTTGCAGACAGAGTTCAGTGTGTCAAATCGGAGGGCATGTTGTCCGGTCCTCTGGCAGTCTCTATGGGGGTGCCACAGGGTTCAATTCTCGGGCCGACTCTTTTCTCTGTATATATCAATGATGTTGCTCTTGCTGAGGGCGATTCCCTGATCCACCTCTACGCAGACGACACCATTCTGTATACTTCTGGCCCTTCCTTGGACACTGTGCTATCTAACCTCCAAATGAGCTTCAATGCCATACAACACTCCTTCCGTGGCCTCCAACTGCTCTTAAAAGCTAGTAAAACCAAATGCATGCTTTTCAACCGTTCGCTGCCTGCACCCGCACGCCCGACTAGCATCACCACCCTGGATGGTTCCGACCTAGAATATGTGGACATCTATAAGTACCTAGGTGTCTGGCTAGACTGTAAACTCTCCTTCCAGACTCATATCAAACATCTCCAATCTAAAATCAAATCTAGAGTTGGCTTTCTAATCTGCAACAAAGCCTCCTTCACTCACGCCGCCAAACTTACCCTAGTAAAACTGACTATCCTACCAATCCTCGACTTCGGCGATGTCATCTACAAAATAGCTTCCAATACTCTACTCAGCAAACTGGATGCAGTTTATCACAGTGCCATCCGTTTTGTTACTAAAGCACCTACTAAAGCACCTTATACTGCGACCTGTATGCTCTAGTCGGCTGGCACTAGCTACATATTCGTCGCCAGACCCACTGGCTCCAGGTCATCTACAAGTCCATGCTAGGTAAAGCTCCGCCTTATCTCAGTTCACTGGTCACGATGGCAACACCCACCCGTAGCACACGCTCCAGCAGGTGTATCTCACTGATCATCCCTAAAGCCAACTTCTCATTTGGCCGCCTTTCCTTCCAGTTCCAGCTGCCTGTGACTGGAACGAATTGCAAAAATCACTGAAGTTGGAGACTTTTATCTCCCTCACCAACTTTAAACATCTGCTATCTGAGCAGCTAACCGATCGCTGCAGCTGTTCATAGTCCATCGGTAAATAGCCCACCCAATTTACCTACCTCATACCCATACTGTTTTTATTTTTTTACTTTTCTGCTCTTTTGCACACCAGTATCTCTACCTGCACATGACCATCTGATCATTTATCACTCCATTGTTAATCTGCAAAATTGTAATTATTCGCCTATCTCCTCATGTCTTTTGCACACAATGTATATAGACTCTTTAAAAAAAATTATACTGTGTTATTGACTTGTTTATTGTTTACTCCATGTGTAACTCCGTGTTGTCTGTTCACACTGCTATGCTTTATCTTGGCCAGGTCGCAGTTGTAAATGAGAACTTGTTCTCAACTAGCCTACCTGATTAAATAAAGGTGAAATACACACACACACACACACACACACATACATATATATATATATATATACACACACATATATATATATATACATATATACACACACATATATATATATACATATATACACACACATATATATATATACATATATACACACACATATACATACACATATATACACACACATATACATACATATATATATATATATATATTTTTTTTAATGAACACCTGTTAGGGAACAATCAGAATTGGTGGGTAACATAGGTAAGATGTTTTATATTCCTCATATGTTTGTAAGTTACTTCTCATCAATAATGTTATTTTTGTATAATACTGTGGCAGGGTTGCAGTTATCTGTTCTGTGTCAAGACTAAGTTGCATGGGCCGCAGAGAGGGGAGAGGTCAAGGTATTATCATGTGTAAACATATATTTTGCTCCACTGTGTCTGTGTGCCAGTCCCTACTTTTCCCATCGGGGAAAGGAGGATGGCAGTGTCTGGAATCATTCTATCCTCTCCGTGAGCTTGTCCAGGATTGGTTGTATTTAGAGTTGGTTGTATCTAAATGACAATTTGATATATATCATAGGGTGGGGGTAATGTCTTGGTACCATTTTGTACCAAGGACGAGATAAGAGCTAAGTTTAGGAGACCAAACTGAACGATAATTTATAGCCAACTCTTTCTTCTTTGGGGATACTCCTCTCAGTTGTAAAGTATTTTCTTTGTGTAAGTTCCTAAGACCTATGTTTTGTCATGTCGTCTTGAGAGGGTGGGTGGATCTTTGCTATAAAGGAACCCATTTGCCATTATGTTGAGGACTCTCAACTTTTCATTAGAGATACTGAACTGTTGAAAGTCAAAATGCTATTGCAAAAGCTTAATTATTATTAAAGGTGAAGATTAAGCATAACTCTGACTCGTGTGTGATTTGCTCTCTCATCATTTGGTAATTAAGGAAATTTCCACGACACACCTTATTCATGTTCTTAGCTGGCAAGATGACTGTAACCCATTAGCATGATGGGGGGGGGGGGGGGGGGGGGGGGGGGGACAGTCATGTCGTTACAATTGTGTGCTCATATCTTAATTCACTTAATGATGAGTTTGCCAG